>NC_083103.1:4268281-4643280 GCF_949774975.1 Lagenorhynchus albirostris
TTTGCAGACAGGAACCTGGTCCTCATGAGGGTAAAACCTGTGCCCAGGTCACGTGGGGAGAGGAGAAGATAAGGGATTCAAAGCCAGGTGACCGGTGGCTCAGAACGTAGCCCTGGATGGTCACCTCCCCACGGGTGGATCCGTGCAGAGCTCCCTCCCGCACCTCCGACCTCTAGTCCCTCCTGGCACGTCCAGCACCAGGTGCTGATGTTCTCTCCAAGGATTTCCCCAAACGCCCCTAAGTCCTCCCACCCCGTTCTTTGCCCCTGACCACTGGGCATCTCCAGAAACCCTCCGCCCCTGGCTTCTGGGGCCCAGTACTCAGCTCTCCCCCCGCTCCCCCACCTCCAATGATGATGGCAAGCACGTAACCCCCCCGTAACTGCTAACTCTGCACATGCTTCCCCAGTGACCATCACAGGATTCTCCCTGAACCCCCGGGGGTTAGGGAAGCGGCCCAAGCCCTGTCCCTGCTATGTCTCAGACCTCCGACCCTTCCTCTCACATCATTTCCATGGTCCAGCCCCCCGACCTCTGCCCAAGCTTCTGTCCCCTCCCCAACCCCTGGACCTCCTACCCCATCAACCCATCACCCTCATTGCTCCCAGGAAGCATCCTCAAGCACAGATCCAGGATCATCACTCCCTTGAAGGCTACCTCCTGTTTGTATGCTAAAGTCCTAACTCCTAGGTAAAAGTCAAAGCCCTCACAATTTGGACCCAACCTACCCTGCACTGTACATCTTCACTCCCTCCTCTACACATCCAGCACCCAGACCAGTGGATCTCAACTTGAGGAGCATGGGAATCCCCTGGGGTAGCTTGTTACCCCTATTTCGGGGGCCCACTCTCAGAGATTTAAAGCCAGCTGGCCTGGGGGGGTACCAGGAATCTGCACGTGTAACCAGGTGACCTGAGCAGTCCTGACGAGGATCCTAAATGTGCCACGACATCCAGCCTCCCAGCCCTTACTCACACTGTCCTTTCTGCCTAGAACACCACCCCTCCTCTATCTGCCTGTCAGAGCAGCCCAAGTCTTCCTTCCAGTGACACCTCCTCCAGGAAGCTCTCCCCACACCCTGAGAGAGGATTAACGCCCCTTCCCTGTGTGTATCTCCGTGACGCTCTGCCCCGTGGCTATAGCCCTTAGGGCTGTCTGCCCGATGTGGGCATTATTCTCAAGTCATCTATTTTCCCCGCTCAACCAAGAGCCGCTGAGGCAGGGACCACCTCATCCACCTATCCCGCCGTGTGCCGAGCCCGTGCAGGTGCTAATTCCTGTGGTGGGTGTGAGCGCGTGAAAGAGAGTCTCCAGTGGCCCGGGGGTTCCTGGCCCTCCCTGCCACACCAAACTGCTGGGGATCCCTTGGCAGACACGTCTGGCTTAAAAAGGAAATACACTGTTTCATGACTTAACTCTTTTTATTTTTAGAACCAGTGATTCATCTCCACCACAGGGGCTCCGCAGGCTGCTCTCGGGGGAGTGGGTTGAGGCCAAGGGGCTGCTCTCAAGACCAGGCCAGGCCGGGTAGGGGGCCAGGGGCTGGGCTGCTCTGCCCGCACCCGGGGGCCGATGCCTGGCCGGGTGGTGAGTTGGTCACTCCCACCCACCTGCTCCCCCAGAATAGAGCGTCTCAGGAAGCCCGGGAGGCACCTGCAAAAGAGGCAGCTGGGCAGAGGGTGGCACCTGTCATGTCCCACCTGGGGAGCATGAGGCGGGGATGAAGGAGTTGCTTCTTGAGGTCTCAGCACCCTGTCCTGTTCCCCCTCACACACAGACTGGCTGCAGGGGACTGCCCTGCTGCTGCACCAGCCTAGCTGTGTCCTCCTCGCTAACCCGCCTCCTCCGGGGGAAGAACCTGGTGTCCACTCCCCCCTGTCTCCTCCATCTCTGGGCTCAGAAGAAATACCTGCTCCCCGGCTGCGCAGCCTTTTGGTAGGGAGGTAGGGAGGGCAGTTCTAGTGATGCCGTTGGTGCACAGACGGAGGGACCACACCCCCTTTGCCCTGCTTCCCCCCCTCCAGGTGCCCCTTCCCTACTCACCCCACTCTAAACACACAAGGCAACATCTGCTCCCTAAACGCCCCCCAGACTCTCATCCCTTGGCGCCCCCCTTGCTTCACTTTTCCAAGATGTGTAACCCACCCATTTCTTCATTTGTTTCTTAACAAATACATGGTCGTTAGAGAAAAAAATAGAAAATTCACAAAAACTGACGCAGGACAATAGGAAGAGTATGAGGAACGTGTTGCCAGTTGTGGCGAAAGTGGGGGTGACGGGCGGGAGAAGACATTTGTATTTGTTCACAAGCGCTCGGAATAGCTCCAGACCAGACGCCAGAAACCCAGCCCAGTGGGTGCATTTCGGGAGGGGGTCAGATAGCTGCGGGGAGAGGTGAGAGGCAGACTCGCTTTTCACAGGATGCCCTTCTGCACTTTTCAAGGAGGAGGGAGGAGAAGGAAGATGCCAAACCCAGGATGAGTCCCCAAGACCACCCTCACTTCTGACCCCAATTGCAGGTTTGCGGGGTTCCCCGGTCCTCAGTTTCCATCATTTGTTAGAAAGATTCCAAACTCAAGGAAAGCTGTTATACTCATAGTTGTGGTTTATTACAGCAAAAGGGGACAGATTAAAATCAGTCTCGGGCAGAGATGCATGGAGCTCTGGTCATCCTTCCCCGTGGAGTTAAGGATGACGCCAGCCCTTCCCAGCAGCACACTCGGAGTATCGCCAACCAGGGAGCACCCTGAGCCTTGGTCTGCAGAGTTGTCACTGGGCTCCATGCCCCAGACACACTGGACCCCTCATCAGTCCCCAGCCCTTCCGGAGAGCAGACACTGCATATGGCCCAGAGCCCCCATCCCAAGGCACATCCTTAGACTGTCTAACGTGGCCCCAGGTCCCAGGTAAACAAAGGCACTCTTACCAGGCAGAACATTCCAAGGACCCGGAAATCCCTTCCCAGAAGCTGAGGGCAAAGACCAGAACTTTCTCTGGGTAGGTTCATTCGTTACTACCCAGAAGGTCTGAGAAATAGGATGACCAGCCATCCCAGTTTGCCCAAGACCTCCTGGTTTTAGTACTGAAATCCCATGTGCCCTGGAGCCCCCAGATCCCTTAGTCCTAAAACAATTAGCTGCCCTGCATGTAAGCACCCCTCCACCCTCCCCACGAAAAGGTGGCGGCTGTGTTCTGTGCTGTCTTGGCTAAGCTGCAAGAGTGCACAGCCCAGGAGGCCACTCCAGGGGAACCATCAGATTTTGTGCCGTGAAGGTCCACGTGCAGCCCCAGGTGCCACAGTGGTCATGGCCTCTCTAAGCCCCAGGCCACAAGCGTGGGCAGCAACGTGGCAAAGGGGCCAGCTTCTCCTGAAGGTCACCGGGCATCCAGGTAGGAAGCGAGAGAGATGGGCGTGGTGGGATTTCTCCTGGAGGGTCAGGTCTGAGCTTCCTCGGCCCAGGCCTCTTCCTTCCTGGTGGCCAGCCTCGGGCCTCATGTCCACAATAAATCTCACCTAGGGCACCTAAGGAAATAACAGAAACAGAAAAAAGGAAATAACTTGACCACCTACCGTGGCTAACATGTGGTCGTGAAGTTTGCTCCTGGATATTTTGTTCTTTACGTTGCTGCTATAAATGGGATTTTTCATGCCACCACGTCTCCTGATAAATTGCTGTATGTGTGGTTTTGGCATGTTGATTCAGACCCACCCACTTTACTGAACTCTGTTATCAATTGTTTTCATTGATTTTCCTTCGTTTTTCCGAGAAAGTCAGCCATCTCACTATAAATAATGATGCATCCTCTCTTTTCCAGTGTTCATACCTCTAATTTCTTCCTCTTTCTAATTGTGCTGGCTGTGTTTCCAGAACAAATTCAGACAGTCGTGAACATCTTCCTCCTGACTCCAGGTTTTGACAGAAAAGCTGCTGGTATTTCCCTGTTAATCATGATGTTACTTTTCCTGTTAAGAGAGAACTATTTTTTCAGGTTAAAAACATGTCAGTATATTACCTACTTCTGTTTTATTCAGAGTTTGAGATTGGATGTGAATGTTATCCAGATACCTTTGGAAATATATCAAAGGAAGTTATCAAAAAATTTTTTCTCTTTGGGGCTATTAATATGGTAAATTACATTAACTGATTTTCTGATGTTCAACCATCCTTGCATTCCTGGAACACTCTCCACTTGGTCACCATGTTTTATCCCTTTAATATGATGCTTAATTCAGTGGTTTATATTTTTTTATCAATATTCTTAAGTGACACTGGTATGTGTTTTCTCTTTCTGTACTACCTTTGGTGGATTTGGGCATCAATGAATGTTTACTACATTAAAAAGAAATGGGAACTGTCCTTCTTTTATGTGCTAGAGCAGTTTAAGTAGTGTTGTATCACCTGTTCTTTTTTGGCGTGATAAGGGGTCTTCCTCTGAGACATTCTGGACCTCTATGCTTTTTTTTTTTTTTTTTTAAGGAGGGTAGACTTGGACAACTACTTGTTTCTCCAAGGGTAATCCATTTGTGTAGATATTACAACTCTTGTGGGGTCATTTTTTATAAATTGTGTTCCCTATGTTTTCAAATTCTCAAAACCCTTCAAATACACCAGAACCTGTTTCCTGGGAATTGAGTTTTCCATGTCTCTGTAGTTGTTTCCCCATAGGCTTTTAAATTTTGTGCGTGTTTTCTTCTCCTTTTTTCTTGATTGGGTTCGTTAATAATGTCTCTTTTATTGTTGGGTCTCTTCCCCTCAAAAACACCACTTAAAAATGGCTAAGATGGGGGCTTCCCTGGTGGCGCAGTGGTTGAGAGTCCGCCTGCCGATGCAGGGGACGTGGGTTCGTGCCCCGGTCCGGGAGGATCCCACATGCCGCGGAGCGGCTGGGCCTGTGAGCCATGGCTGCTGAGCCTGCGCGTCTGGAGCCTGTGCTCTGCAACGGGAGAGGCCACAACAGTGAGAGGCCCGCGTACTGCAAAAAAAAAAAAAAAAATGGTAAATTTTATGTCGTGTATTTTAACACAATGAGGAAGAAGAAGAAGAGAGGAGGAGGAGAAGAACAGGAAAAGGAATGCCGAAGAAATGTTTAAAAAAGAAAGAAAGAAAGAAATCCAGGATTTGGACACATTAGTTGATTCTATCCGTGTTGATACATTAATTTCCTCTCTTACCTTTATTTCTGCCTCTGTTTCTCTCAGCTTTGTGCCACTGTTCTTTTTTAAATTTATTGCGTCGTATGCTCCATCCATCAATTTTTATTCATGTTTATTAATAAAGGCGTTTAAGGCCATAACTTTTCCTCCAAGAATTGCTTTAGCTGCATCTCATAGGTTCTAGAATGCCGTAGTTACATTATCCCTTAAGACCCCTCCTCCAGGAAGCTCCCTTCTCTGTTCCTATAACACACAATCCACTCACACATCATAGCACTTTCACTACACTATGAAGGTCTGCTGCAGTGCTGTGCAATATAAAAGAAAAAAGAAATGTCAGCTACATATGTAATTTTAAATTTTCTAGCAGCCACACTAAAATGCATTAAGAGAAACAGATGAGATTAATTGTAATATTTTATTTAACCCAAGGTGTCCAAGATATTATCATTTTAATGTATAATCAGTAGAAAACCATTATTAATTAGATTTTACATTATTTTCTGTGCCAAGCCTTCAAAATCTGGTGTGTGCTTTACACTCATAGGACAACTTAATTTACACTGGCCACAGCCGTAGTGGTTAATAGCCTCGTGTGCCTTGTGCAGGTCTAATACTCTAGTCTAGCTGCCCATTTCTTGCCTCCCAGACTGCAGGCTACCTGAAGAGCAGGAACTTCACTTTCAACATTGTATCCATGATGCCTCCCACGTTGTGAGGCTGTGAGCGCCCAGTGAGGCTTACTGAGTTAGTGACTCGCGCTACCCCTCCATTTATCCGTCTGCTACTCATCACTGTCATTCACTTAGCCATCAGCTAGTCACAGTCTACCTTCCATGTGCTACAGTCTTTGTCTGTTGCTACCAGGTGTGAGTAAAGAAGCATCTCCAGGTATCTCTAAGAAGGAATAAGTCTCTCTCATCCTTAGACTGTCTTACTGGAACAAATTCTTAGGAACCCCAAGGAACCATGAGAAGTTCCACCCTCTGACTCCAGGGTGGAGCTGCCAAGGACAGGTGAACACAGCTGATGTCTCTCAATGGCAGACAAAGCTGGTACATAAGGATGCTACTAAAGACACACAGATACCCAAGGTGGTGTCCTGGATAAAGACTGCAATGACTGCAAAGAAAGGCCAAGGAACCACGTCTCAGCATCTAGGGATGCCATGTGACATAATTCTAGTTTATGGCATGTAAATTTAAGGGTTTCTGGGAAGCTTTGCCTCCCTGATATAGATATCTGTCCCTCTCTATCACCCTTTTCTTTCTCTTCCTGCCTGGAATTCACTCAAGATGCCTGGAGTAGCTGCAGCCTTCTTGTAACCATGAAGACCAAACCTTCATGCTAAGGATGGCAGAGCAGAACTATGGAAGGATCTGGGTCCTTGATGATATGGAACTGCCATACCACAACCTGGGGATGTCAAATGCCAGACTTCTTGCTACATGTAAAAGAAAAATGCAAAAAAGAAAAAAAAAAACTTCTCTTGTTTAAGTCACTGTTTGTCTACGTATCTGTTACTTGCAGCTGAATACAACCTCTGTCTATGTGGGACCGGGACACAGCCTCTCTTGACTCAGCCGCAGTGTTTCGAGTGGTCATGTGTCAGGAGGCTATAGACGGTTGATGTGTGGATGCAGAGGGCTTGTACTCTGATGAGTAATTCTGACAAAATTCTGACTAGTAATTTCATCAGTTGCAAGTGACAGAAACCAATGTAAACTGGCTTAAGGAAAAGGAAAAAAAAAATCTAACGGTCAATGTAACTGGAAAGGGGTTCAAATAACGGTGGCAGAATCCCATCTTCTCCCATGGTTCCAGGCTGGCCACTTCCATCCCCTCTGCTGGACAACCCCAACAGGAGAGTATGTCCCCTCCCCAGTTCCAGCAAGAGCCCCCGGATTCTAGCTCGTGGACCAAATGGTGAACCTCAAATCTACATGCCCATGTGGACACGCAGGTCACACACGCTCAGCCATGGGCCAGACTTGCATGTGTCATGTGAACCTCTGACTTCTTCCTCCATCCAAGGGGCTGCTTTGCCCAGGACAGAGAGGTTTCTCAGGTCATGGGACTTTTATTTTTAAAACCTGGCAATACCAGGCAAACCTCCCTCCACTAGTACATGCTCATGACAGCGAATGTGATTCCTCTTCCTTAGAGAGATCAGCAAAATCATATGTGGTCATTTTAAAGAAAACCGGATGACATTTTCCCTAAAGAGAATGGGAACACCCCCTCCCCGAACCCGGCGATCAAGAGCCCTAAGGACCCTGTGGCCAGTTGTCCTTACACAGGGGGACACGAGTGCTGCTTGGCCGCTGGCTATCACAACTGCCCAGAGGACAGCCATGCACCAGGCCTCAACGAATCCCGCCTGTGGTCCCTTCTGCCAGGATGCTGCAAGGCGGACGGCTCCCGGCTAAGGGGGGCCCAAGTGTCCGCTCACCGACTCCAGCCCCCTAACGGCCACCTAGGACTCCAGGCTGACCCAAGTCCTTTTGGAATTCATGGCGTCTCCAGGCTCCAGCCTCCCAGGAACGTCTCAAATCAGCGGATGCTTCTCGGTCCGGGGAACGTGGCCACTGGTGTTGCCAAAATCTTCCAGGTGATTCAGATCTGCTGCCAGGTCAGGAAGCACGGAGCCACCACGTGCTGCCCCTTAAGTCAGGTGTGAACCGGCTGGTGTGACAGGAGGGGGCACCCGTCCAGTCTCCCTGCCCGTCCGTCTTCTCAGGGGTGTCTCGGCCACACACTTAAAAGCCCAAAGGAACAGTGGGCCCTGGGTCCTGTGACCTCTCCATGAAATCGTCCTCCACATGTCCTGTAGTTTGCATCTTGTGGGGGGGATGGCTCACCCCACCCCTTACCTGACCCTCCTGATAACCTTCAGTGGGGGCTGGGGGCAGGGACTATTGCGTCCATCTAAGAGATGGGGAAAGAGAGTTTGCCCACGGTCAGCCAGAGCTGGACTTGAACTCAGAGTCTCATTCATGTCTGTCTTGAGACCCTCCGAGTGGTCTGCTCTGGGGAAACCAGGGCACTGTCTGCGCTTACTTATCCCTGCAGGAGACTGAGTCAGAGGGTGGCTTTTGGTGGCAGGGCTGGCTTTGATGTGGTCACATCTGTCCTTGCAACCCCTCCACCAGCCCCTCTGGCTCACACCCGCCTCTTCCTGCAAACACATTATAAAGCATTGGAAGCAGAGAAAGTATTAAAGCAAGACCCACTCCCAGGATCACTCACTTCAACACAGGACACCAGACCTGGTGGAGAGACGGGCAGGGGCCCCCCCCTCCATCCCCCAACGGGGGGCGTGACCAGCACAGCCCTGGTCAGTCCAGGTGGGGCCGGTCCATCTCTGCCCCGTGGGCGGGATGCAGGGAGTGTTTCGCCTGCTCTGCTGCCCCTCCCTGTGCCCCCCCTCAGCCCCAGGACAGGCCGTCTCTGGGACAGCGCCCTCCTGGAGGGACGGCCCTCGGGCGCCGGGAGCTTGAGGCCCCTGGCCGGCAGAGGCCCTAGTCCTCCTTGGGTTTGCGGGGCCGCCGCCGGGCCAGCCTATAATCGATGTAGGCCCCGAGGCAGGCCCAGAGAATGAAGCGCACCAGCAGGATGATGGCCAACACGAACATGAGCGGGTCGGGGCCCGCGCTCCCCCCGGACCGGGAGGCCATGCCGAGGGCAGGCGCGCCCCAGAGCGCAGTCCCCCACTGCGTGGTCAGCGTGTGGACCGGCCGAGCACCGGCTTCCAGGTCCAGGTCTGCCAAGTACCAGCCGTGCGGCCAGGAGCCTGGGCCGCAAGCTCAGTCCAGCCGGGGGTCTCCCACTCTGACCGAGCCCGTTCGCTCTGAGCCCCAAGCCAGGGGCCTCCCTGGCGGGAGAGGACAGATCGGGGACGGCGAGAAGCCTCCTTGGAGAAGAGGCCCCGCGCCATTCATCCCGAGCGGGCGGCTCTCGGGGCCGACAAGGGCCGCATTGTCAGGGCCCAGGCGGGAGGCCCCCCCTGCCCAGCGCTGACGTAATCTCCAAACGTCTCCGGCGGCAGCTGCTGGGCGAAGCTGGCCACCTTCTCCGGGTGCTTTCAGCCGCCCACGCCCGCTCTTCCGGCCCGCCAGACAATCGGGCCCTTTCTCTGCCCAATTAGCTATCACTTCTGGAGGCCGGCGCTGTCCAGCGGCTGCGGGCCCTGCAGCAGCAGCAGGCCCGTCGGGAGGGGCCGGGGAGCCCGGCAGGAGGGCAGGCGGGAGCTGGGCGGATGAAAGGGAAGGAGAGGGGAGAGAAGGTGAGATCAGTCGCTCGGAGCCCAGAGGCGACCCCAGGCGCGGCTCAATTAGCACACGGGCCGCCAGCATCTCAAAGACCCACACTACCCGCGGGGGTGGGCAGTGCAGGGCTGGGGGCGGGGGCAGAGCCGGCTGCCCAGGAGGGGAACCTGCTTAATCACCCAGGAAGGGCAGCACCGACCCCCAGATCACCGCCCCCACCAGCCCACCAAGAGACCTTGGAGGACACCCACAGCCCAGGCTGGACGGGTCAGTCCTGCGGGCCTCCCCTCACACCCCTCATGGCCTCAAGCCGGGGCCCACCGTGGACCCTCGGAGTGACCGGCTCACCTTTGGGGCCACAGATCTCATCAGAAAGGGAGGCAAGTGACAATTCTGCTTTGAAGGGCCATGATGCAGACTAAGGGACAGTGTCCACACGGGACCAGTAAGGTGCCTGGGTGTGGAATCACTGGCTGCCTTCCTGTCCCCCGAGAGGAGGCCCTCAGAAATGTCCCCACCACACTGCTGAAATAGCAGCATCTGCCTGCCACACACACCCACACACACCAGAACACGTGTACACACACACACACACGCCTGCACATATAACATGCACGTGTTCGTGCCCGTGCGCACACATGCGTGTACACACACCAGAACACGTGTACACACACACACCTGCACATATAACATATACATGCACGTGTTCGTGCCCGTGCGCACACAAGCGTGTACACACACCAGGGCACACACACTCCTGCAGGCGCTGCCCACCCCCAAGTTCATCTCTGGCCTTTCCCAGCCAAGTTTCCCTTGGGTGAAGAGACAGCCCCTCCTCCAACCCCAGTTCCCCGGTACTGCAGCGCAAAGGGGTGCAAACTGGAGGTCAGGTCCCTGGATGCTGCAGGAGGCCAGCCGAGTTCTCACCGGGAAATGGTCCACCCCCAGGTACCCGAGCCAGGGAGAAAGCTGAGCGGCCTCCAGGGATGCGGGCCACCTGAAGCCAGTTCCTGAACTTCTCCTTCATCTACAAAATGAGAATGTGCTCCCACCCAGCCTTTCCAGAAAGTTCTAGCTAAGGAGTGAATGCAAAGCCTTTGACAGGGAGCCCAGCGTAAGATGGACAGTGGGAAGACGGCGTTCGCTCGCGGCGTCCTAACAACGATCCGGTAAACGTGTGTGGACGCTCCCCGTGAGCCAGACCCAAGGTGAGCCCCGACCTGCACCCTCCCCCCAGCCCTCCCCCCTGGAGCTCAGGTATCGCCCCGACCAGCAAAGGCTGTCTCGAAAGTGCCCAGTGCCATACTGTGCCCTCTGGGGGGGCAAACAGCCCTTCCCACCTCCATCCACAGAGAGAGCCGCCAGCCGGTGGCCTGGCCAGGCGTCCGGCGCGTCTGCGGAATAGACTCTCAGGTAACGTTCAGCTCTGGGCTTATTGGCCCTGACAGAGGATTAAAGACCACTTCAAACACACGTGGGAATTCAGATCGTAGGAGCCCGACATGGAGTCAGTAATCAAACAGATCCAGGACGTGGCAACTGGAAAAGGCTTCCAGAATGTTGCAGAAAGTCCCCAGGAGCGTTCACAAGTGCCCACCCACCCAGCCACTGAGAACCCACCTGTGTGGGGAGTGAAGGTCCCAGGGGAGAGCGGCCGAGAGTGGGGAGGGAGAAGAAGCCTTTCCTCGAGTTTCTCTTACCTGGAAGGTCAGCGTCTCCCAGTGGGCACCCTGGGGTGGCCGCAGGCAGGGGCGCACGCCAGGCAGGGGCGCACGCCAGGCAGGGCCCGTCTTCCTGCTCTCAGCCTCCCACCCCGCAGCCCCTGACCCAGCAGCGGGGACAAGGTGGCCTTGGATAAACGTCTCTGTTTGCGAGCACACAATCGACACACAAAATCAACATTGCCCCGGTCATGTGGCGTGCACGCACAGAGACTCTCCAAGGTCACGGGTGCCTCCCCCTTCCTGCTCAGATGTCCCCAGGCCCCTGGAACTGGGGAGGCCAAGGTCAGCGCGCCCTTCGGGAGAGGAAGCGCATAGCCCCCCTCCCCCTGGACAGTGTACAGCTGACCCAGGGCCGCCTTCTCTTGGGAAAGGTCTACCTGACGCAGGTGCAGAGGACGCTAGAGGGGCAAGGTGGCCGTCACCCACAAGGGGAAAGTAGTAAAGCTGATAATAAATGTGCAGTGCCCACAGCCTCCCGTGGAGTGGGTGCTGGGGTCCCCACTCACAGGGAAGCAGCCAAGTCACCCCACGATTAACAGTGATGGTGAGCTACACCCCGCCCCTGGAACCCTTTCCCCTGTCTCCGTGCACTCTGTCTCTGCCTCCCATGTCCTTTTGCTCCCGACTCTTCTCCAGGGACATTCTTGGTTATAGGAGCTGCCCCAGCACCCAGGGGTTTACATCCCCCAGGCCACCCTTCACCAGGGACTGACCATGGGGGGATGAAAGCCCAACTCCCGTGCTGGGCGTCAGGACAAACTCCAAGGTCACACAGCCCCCAGAATTCCCCCTCGAGATCACAGTGAGCTTGGGACGGTACCCAAAGTCACGGCTCTCCTTGGCTTCTTCCCTCCCTCCTCCCACCATCCCCATGCCTCCCACCTCCTCCCCCCCATTTCCCCAGGGCGCATCTCTTCTTAAATCACCTGCCCAGGAATGCCATGGCAAGATGAGCGTCCCATCCCTGGGAGCTGGAGTTTGCCACAACTCCCGAGCCCAGCAGGTAGAGGCTTGTACCTGGGTCGCCGAGGACGGACTGGGGGATTTTCAGGACTGCCAATGGCCAGGGAATCTTCCTGCACCCAATGTCCAAGCACTGAAGCAGGAACCGGCAAATCCTCCCTCATCGCTCCCTTAACAATACCTGGCAGATGACCCCGGCCCCCAGGTGAGGTCTGTGCAGGAGGGCTGGGAGTGGAGGGGCACAGCTGTGTCCCCACCCAGGACCTGCTGTCCCTGGAGGTCACGGCCCTGGAATGAGCCCCAAGTGCGCCGCTCAAGTTGCTTGCCCTAAACAAGCTGCGTCGTCATCAAGGTGTCCCGGCAGGTGCCCTGGGCCTCAGCTTCCTCCTCCGTATAAGGGGACCATAGCCCCTCTCCCATGTTCTGCAAGCAAGGCCGGGGATCAGAGTACTTTGCAGGTGGTGAAAGCACTGCTCAGATGTCCCAAAGACCCAGTGGACTTCCCCGACTCAAAGGCAGGGCCCCATGAGAGAAGCTGAGTCCTCACACCCAGGCACCACCCGCATCTCACCCTGGTGCTGGGTTGGTTAGTTTTGTTTGTTACTTTCATCACAGGCCTAACGTGCTCTGAGCTCTTGTATGCGTTTCTAGAATGTGAGCTCCCACCACATCCCCCAGGGCTGAGCACAGTTCCTGCCCCTAGAAGGCCCTCAGTACGAGCGTCTTCACAGGCTGGTGTCAAAAAGTGAAGTTAAAGGAAGCCCAGGTTTTATTAGACTGGATTCTGCCGAAATTGGCCGAGAATGAGATTCTCCAAAGCGTTGGAGTGTTGTTGAAAATCATTATTCATTTTTTCTTTTGGCCAAAGCAAGACACACGTGTTATTACCAAAAACATAAAAATAAAAAAGCAAACATTGCATACACGTGTGAGTTAGAGAGTGAATGTCACCTCCTATTTCCGCCAAGATGGAGCGAAAGATGCCGGAGGTCCCTAGGCTGGATGGAGACCCTGGAGTTAACACCCTAAGGAGGTTTGCGGTCGATTTACTTCTTCCCCTGAGAATATTGCATCTCAAAACCCAGCCGGCGTGGGCAGCTGAAATCAACAGAATATGCATTGCAAACCGGCTCTCCGCTGAAATGCTCCCTACTTGCAGACGGGGAGAAAATTAATTTTCTTTCTTCCTGCACCACAAAAGCAGCTTAGAATGCCAAACAGTGGGACAAGTGGGGAAAAGTGGAAAGCTTCCTCATTGAGGGAGACCCCTGCGCGGGCCGGGTTTTCTCCCTAACAAGGGACGGCCCCCGCCGTTTGAAACATCCCCCTGCAAACATAAAGCCAGGCCCAGGAGAACGCACTTGAGAAAAATCACGCCACTGCCCTTCCAGCATTTGAAAGCTGGTATGTAACTTTGCTTGGGGTGATCAAACAGCTAGTCAAGGACGCTGTCAGGAACAGAATGAAATTCCAAATAAATTAGCCATGTCCGAGAAGCCAATACAACACCGGATTAAGGCTCACAAAGAAAACACAATTTATTCAGCCTACCTTGTCAGAATTCTTAATAACCTTCCTTCGTTTTTCTCACCTCGGGCCCAGAGTCCCCGGCCAGGAAGGGACAAAGTGAACCCCCCTCTTGGATCCTGGGGCCGCAGAGACATGCCTGCATGATAGATGCTTACGTCTGGGTGAGCCCTGAGTGTTTATAAAATTGTACTTTCACAAACATTTCAGCAGGGACCATCCATGTCGCCCAGAGAAGGCAAGCTGTCACCAAGCCCCAGACGCACATACGGCTTGCTCACTTCTGAATGAGCGTTCATACATTAGAATAAGGGACGAGGGGGCCAAAGAGAGGAGTATTAACCGTCGGGGCTTAACTCTTTGGGGTTTGGGGAGAAGCAGCATCCTGCCGGCCGGCTCTGACAAGGGGGCGGGGAGGGGGGTCTCTACCCAATCATTTCATCTTTTAAAGCAACAAGTAGGTGAAAGGGAACTCAGCCCTCTGCAAATACTGACCATCCCCTGATACAACCTGTTAATACAAAACAGCCCTAAAAACCATAACTTTTTTTCTTTTTTCTTTTTTTTTTTGAAGTGTAGTTGATTTACAATGTTGCGCCAGTCTCTGCTGTACAGAAAAGTGACTCAGTTATACACACAGAGACGTTCTTTTTTTGGTAGATGCAAACTATTACATTTAGAATGGATAAACAACAAGGTCCTAACGTATAGCACAGGGAACTATATTCAATATCCTGTGATAAACCATAATGGAAAAGAATATATACCATACCTTTTTTGGTAAAAAAAGAACAATACCTTTTTTATCAATGAACCCAGACAGCTTTCACACACCGACAAGTGTTCTTTGAAAGAGTTAACAGGCAGAGGTTGGTGCAGCCGAGATGAGGCACGTTTGAAGGCACTGGAGGATGTATCTGGGTTGCCTGAGGACCTCACTGAGAGCCGGGGGCCTTTTCTTTTTCACAGAGAGGGCAGTGGAGAGACAGGGTTGGGGGGGGTGGGATTTGCTTTGCAGCACTAAGGCATTTGCAAGAGATAAAACCAGCAGGAATTTTGAGAGGGGCTGGAAGGAAGTGATCCGGCCATTAGTCTCAGACGGAATGTCAAGATGCTTGAGAAATACACAAAATGAAGATTTTTCCCAGAAATAGAAAAAAAGGAGAGCAGGGTGGAGGGGTGGAAATGACCTAATGGTATTAATTTTTTTTTAAGATAAAAGAAATGTATTGAGTAGAAGAGGGAAAAAAATCTCAGCAGTTTCCCAAGCGTGACCTGGCCTAGATTCTCTCTCTTGATTTCTAAATTAAAAAAAAAAAAAAAAGGGAAATGATGGGGGACAAGGATCAGGGAGGTCCGCTGCACAAAATGATTTTTTGATGTGAGAGTGTGTCTCTCGCAACAGGCATTGTGCTGGGGGCGGCAGGCGTAGGGACTTGGGGACAATCATGGGCTCTTGAAGTTGGATTGAGCCACAAGATAGTGCCCCATTGGCACCCAGTGTGTGGCCTCAGGGAAGATCACCTGTCCCCTCAGAAACACCACATTCTCACAGCCATCAGAGAGGCTCGTGTCCACACACCTCCCACATCTCCATTGTCACCGGTGGGTGACAGTGTCAGTTATCAGGGACAGGAGGCTGCTCAGGCATGTCCCCTGGCCATGAGCTAGCTCAGGTGTGTTCTCTGGCCGTGGGCTAGTTCAGGTGTATCATCAGGCCATGGGCTAGCTCAGGTGCGTTCCCTGGCTGTGGGCTGGCCCAGTGTGTCCCCTGGCCATGGGCTGGCCCAGGTGTACCATCAGGCCATGGGCTACTCAGGTGTGTTCCCTGGCCATGGGCTGCCCCAGCATGTCCCCTGGCTGTGGGCTGACTCAGGAGTGTCCCCTGGTCATGGGCCAGCTCAGGTGTGTCCCTGGGCTGTGGGCTGGCTCATGGAAGATGGACTGGAACTCTGTCAGGAAGCACAGCTGCTGGGTCTCACCTCCACTTAAGGCCACACATCCTCCAAGGTGAGGTGTGTCCAGTTTCTTGCACATCCTCTCTCCCTGCTCACTGACCTCCTCTGCTCTGCTTGGTCTGCCCCCTGATAACTAAGGAAGAGAGTCGGAGGTGAAATGCAGGCCATAGAATGAGAAGACAGAATAAAGGCTGTATCTAAATGAAAAATAGCTGAGCAAGTTCAGAGCTGATGAAAGACGTCAATCCACAGATCCAGGTGTCCTAAAGAATCCAAGGTAGGACAAATGAATTCAAGTGTACCTGGATTTTGTTTTAATCAGGTATGTTAAGATAGATGATCTTATTTGCAAAGCAGAAATAGAGACACAGATGTAGAGAACAAATGTATGGATGCCAAGGGGGAAATGGGGGTGGGATGAATTGGGAGATGGGGGTTGACATATATACACAACTGATAATATGTATAAAATAGAAAACTAATGAGAACCTACTGTATAGCACAGGGAACTCTACTCAGTGCTCTGTAGTGACCTTAATAGGAAGGAAATCAAAAAAAGAAGGGATATATGTCTATGTATAGCTGATTCACTTTGCTGTACAGCAAAAACTAACACAACATTGTAAAGCAACTCTACTCCAACAAAAATTAATTTTCAAAAAAGATGGCAAACACAGAGACTACTGCCTCATAGAAGAATTTATGATTTATACTTCCCAAAAAGGGGGAGAGGAGGGCATATCACACCAGGCAGGGCCACATGAGGAGGCAGGAGGAGGGAGGGGAAAGCATGGGTGAGAGGCTTCGTTACTATCGTGATGGGAAGTTCTGGCGGGAGGGTGTCCCTATTGGGTAGGAAGCAGAACACAGAGGTTGGGCTTTGTGGAGGGTTTGTAATGTGACTTTCACTCGCCCATGATAACACAGGGATGGTATGGATGTAAGCAACTTTGGCCATGAGTTTGGCTCATGATTTCAAGAATCCAAACCATCAATTACAGAACATCAGGAATTGTTATTCCAGAAGAGAACGTCTTAGAAGCTGCTGGAGAGGCAAGGTGGGGTTGAAGAGACATGAGACCCACAGCTGACTTCCCAACAATAGTGAGGAAGCAGAATGTGGTGGAAATCACGTCTCCAAGGTATTGGAGTAAAATGACTACCTAAAGTTATGTATTCAACAAAAAATGTTTAAATAAAGACATATGCTAGAGTTTTCTTTGGGGACTATATCTGTGAATGCATGTGCTTGGTTAAAGGGAACATGTATCTTTAACTTCATGATAAAAATGCCTATTTGTTTTCCAAAGTGGTGGCACCAGGTTCCACCCCCAGCAGCTGCTTTTTAATGTTTGCCCATCTGATGGATGAGAAAAGGCATCTTATTGTATTTTTTTGTCCTACTGTAGTTTTAATTTGCACCTGTGTTTTTATTTCTCATACTGTGTTTCCTCTCCTATGAAGTTACAGTTGAGTCTTTTGCCTACTGGGCTGTTTCTCTTTCTTATTGATTTTTCAGGCGTTCTTCATTGTATTAACCATGTCCTTTGGTTTCTGTATTCTGATGCTTTGACATTTGGGTCTTCCTGACCCTAGAGGGACTGCCACTCCCAGGGTTACTTCAGTTTGGCCCTGATTTTTATGGTGTTTTGATGAGTATAAGTTCTAAATGTAATGAGGTCAAATTGATCAATTGTACTAAAGGCCCTAACTGGGACAGTGAGGCAAGAAAAATAAGTTAAACACATAAAGGTTGGAAAAGAAGACATAAGGCTGTCAGTACTCCCCAGTTACAGAGGCAGAGGGAGGACCATGTGACACGTCACAAATGGCTCTTAAAGCTTCTCTCAGGAAGTGGCATGTGATGGGAGAGATGCCCCACTCCCCACACATCACTAGCCAAAGCAAGTCACGTGTTCGTGGTCAACACAAATGTGATGGGGTAGTCACTCCCACAGATAGGTAGGTTGTGCCCTACAAGACTGTTGGAGCAGGGAGGAGTGAGATGCTCCTGTTGGCTTTGAAGAAGTGAGCTGCCATGTTGTGACGAGTAAGAGGGGGGCACATGGCTAGGACCTGAGGGCAGCCTCTAGGAGCCGGGAAAGACAGTGGCCCCTGGCTGATGGCCAGTAAGAAAACAGGGAAAATGCAGTCCTACAGCTGCAAAGAACTGAATTCTATCAGCAACCACATGAGCTGGGAAGTGGATTCCTCCCCAGAGCCTCCAGGTGAAACCATAACACATTCTTTTATGAGAACGTGAGCAGAGAATGCACCCAAACCCACCTGGACTTCTGCTTAAAAGAACCATGAGTTTATAAGCAGAAGCTGCTTCAAGCCATGTTGGTGCTGATTTGTTACACAGCATAGATACCTGATACACATCTCAGTGGGGACTTGCAGTCCCACCATGTGCCCGAAACAGTTAGACCCCGAAAGAACACTAATGATCACCTCAGAGCCCTACGTCACACCTCACACAAAAATCAGCTCCAGGTGGATTAACGATTCAATGCAAGATGCAAATCTATAAAATTTTCAGAGAAGAATATAAAGTAACATTTTCATAGCCTCAGGACAGGGCCATCTTAAAAACACACAAAAAGTACAAACCATGAAAGAAAAGATTGATCAATTTATTTTTAGACAAGTAAAAATGTAGATGTTTGCCACAAATAGACTGCCAGTAAAAACGATCCCAGAGGATATATTCTAGCCAAAGGAAAATAATCGCTGAAGGGAGATTCAAAATGCAAGGAAAAATCATGAGCAAAGTGTATGGGGAATATCTGGGTAAATCTAAACAAACATCGACTGCATAAAACAAGAAAAACCGGGTCTAACTTGGGGAATTTAAAATTAGAATAAAATATATGACACAATCACATGTAAGTCAGAAGGGAGGTGATGTATTCTGAGGTCTTGTTTCATTTGGAAGGAGTATAAAATATTGATTAACTTCGGTACTGCAAAGTTTGCTACACCTGGTAAAAGTCTCCAGGGTCACTGCTAAATGAATAGAAATTGAATCTATAAGTTCCAAAGTAGTCGAGGAAGACAGAATAAAATGAGAAGAAAAATAAACAACCTAAAGGAAGCTACAAAAAGAGAAAAAAACCCAGCCACGTGGCAACTCAAAACAAAGGGCAGAGATAGATCTCACCACCCTGAGGTTATGCTGAATGAAACAGTGTCCACTCTGAACTTGACCTCGAAAGAAGACGCCACTGAACCCTGTGCAGCGTGCATGGCCATCCCCTCCTCCACCTTCAGGTTCTGGCTTTAATTTCTCCTTCTCAGAGAGGACTCCACTGACTGCCCTGTCCAGTGTTGGCCTCCAAGCTGCCCCTTCTTCCTTTTTTGCAGCTGAGGTCCCGTTTGGTAAGTACAGCCCATCCTCATTATCCACGGATTCCATATTTGCGAATTCACCTACTCGCTGGAATTTCCTCGTGTCCCCAAAATCGACGCTCAACAAAACCAGTTCTTTCGTGGATGCCTGCAGACATGTGCAGAGTGACGAAGCATCTGAGTCGCCCAATGCACATGTTCCCAGCCGAGGTCCAGCAAAGCCACAATCCGCCTTCAGGTTCCCACTCTCACACTGTAAATGAACATCCTTTTCGTGGTCTACTTAGTGGCCCATTTTTGCATTTTTGTGCTTTTTGTTGGTGATGTCACTGTTTAAAACGGTCCCCCTAGGGACTTCCCTGGCGGTCCAGTGGCTAAGACTCCATGCCCCCAATGCAGGGAACCTGGGTTCGATCCCTGGTCAGGGAGCTAAATCCCACATGCAGCAACTAAAGATCCCGCATGCCGCAACTAAGACCCAGCGCAGCCAAATAAATAAATATTAAAAATCAAAAAAAAAAAGCCTCCAGAGCTTGGTGCTGAGATGCTGAGCACAGGAAGGCTGCAGTGCCTTAGGGAGAAAACAACGCGGTAGTAACACTTGTTCAGGCAGGGGTTACAGCCCTGTTTGGCCATGAGTTTCATGCTAACAAATCATTGATAGGGTATATATTAAAACAGGTGCCTTTAAACAGAAGCACACAACAAACAAGGTTGTGTATTGATCGATGGATGTAAATGTTATGAGCAGAAGCTCTCGGGAGTGCAACCCTGTGTCTCTCCCAGGATCAGTGGTTCAGTATCCACGCATTCAGTGTCTACAGTGAGTTTATACCACAGAACTACCACTCAGTGACACCTGCTAACGAATGAGTAAAAGGGCTCCTGAACCCACATTCGTACCCTCAGGCTTCCAGAACCTGGACCCAGGAACCCAGATCCTGTTTCAGGCAGGGAGCATTGGAAAGGGCACTGATCTGAGCACCCAGTGTGCTGGGTTTAAGAACCAGTCACTCCCTTATTGGACATGTTACTGCAAGTGACTTCCTGTCTCTGGGTCTCAGTGGCCTGAAAAAGGGTAAGAGTGGTTTTGGCTTTTATTGAGAATCTACTATACACCAAACACTGTATGTATCAGTCAGAGGGAGTCTGAAACTGCCTACAGAGGCTTAACCCATGGGGTTTAATTCTCTCCACCAACAAGGGCTGGAACAGCATGCCATCAATGTCCAAATGCCTCTCTGACTCCAACATCCTGAGGATGTAGTCTCATCCTCATGGCCCAAAATGGCTGCTGCACCTCCAGCCCTTAACACAAACTCCAAGAAGAAGAAAAGAGCACAGGAGGAGGCGGTGATGCCTGTACGAAGAAAGCAAAAGCTGACCGGGAAATCCCTAACTGACTCCTGTTTACATCCCTTTGGCAAGAATAGTGTCACGTGGACCTGGATTCCAAGATCGCCAGGAGGTCGGGAATCCTGGCTAGGCACATCTCCATCGAATCTACCTCTGGGGTTTTCTTAGAAAGGGAGGTCGGCAGCCGGCCATGATCGGCACTTCGCAAATGTCAATTTGATTCCTATGAGGCGGGTATTTTTAACAAACTACAGCACATAGAAGCCCATCTGAACCCACCCAAGGGGTCTCCACACTCTTTCTCGAAATCACTGGCCCCTGCTCTGGCAACTTCTCCAAGAAGGGGTTTGATGTTGCTTTTAAGTTTCCTCTTAAATCATCCAGCAAAACGGCCACCCTGTCTGTCCCCAGCTGAGCTTGGGGGAGCCCATTGACCTGAGAGCAACCGCCTCAAGGGAGTTAAATCACTGCCCGGAAGAAGCCCCCTCCTGGTCCAGCCCACGGGCTTGGGCACCACGAGTCACGGCCCTGTGCAACCTCCAGGACAAGCCACACATTGTCATGGGCTGTCCCTTTCCCCAGAACATAGTGTGACTGCAGACGATGTGGCAGGAAGATCGCTCGCACAAATACAGTCACACATATGAACAAACACTGTGTGAGACAAGTCACCGTGATAGTTTGGGAATCTGGCCATCGCTCGCGAGGACGTCGGCCAAGGGGAGCTGTGCTTCCCTACCCACCCACCCCCCGCAGCCCCCACCTCATTTCCCACATTTCTCACCACGTAATCTGAACTCACGTGTTGTCAGTGAGGCTGAGCCTGGGTGAGGCATCTAGTGCTACCCACTAAATCGGTGCATTAAGATGCTGGTCCGTGGCTGGGGGCACGGGACATGAGGGCTCCCCAGCCAAGCCACGTTGCATAAGGCCCAAAGGATTGTTTTCCTCTCTCAGGAAATGAACCTCTTCGGTCACCATGGAAAGTTTATGAAGCCCAGGGTGCTTCCGGGTCCAAAAATCTCTTTGTCCGTGTATGTGTGTTTGGGGGTGGGCGTGTATTCTAAGATTTATTTCAGGATCAGGAGGGCAGCCAGGAGGAGAAGCAAAGGAAACCAGGGGTTAAGATAACCCTCGACAGGGCAGCCCATCTCTCCAGTGATATTTCCTGCTGAGCAAACACCTGGGTTCCAACCCAGCCCTGGGCATCTCTTACCACAAGTGCATCAGCCCTAAACCTACCAGGGCTCGTGGACTACCTGGGCGCTGGGCCTGAGGAGGAGTGGGCAGGAGGTCACAGGGACCTGAAGAGTCTGGGCAACGCCACGCCCCCAAAGCTGGAGGCACCGACAGCAGGTGGGGAGAGGGCTGGGCAGAGCAGTGACCCTTGGTCCCCAGCCACCTCTTCGGAGGAGGACATGCCGGCTGAGGACAGACCAAGGCTTAGACCGGCAGGTCCCAGTGGAGGGATGGCAGGACCACCGGGAGTGCTTCCTTCCTCCCTGAGGTCCCATCCACTTGGGACCTTCCACGCCACACCAAGAACCACCAGCTAGGCTCAGCATCCATCCCCTTGTCCTTCGGAAGCGCTTGTTGAGAAACGCTGTGCTGGACAGCCTCACACAGGCAGAGGTGCTGTTACTGCCACTGATTTTTAAAAGATCACCAAGCATGTCCGATCCTTCTTCCTCCCCAACCCTTGAAACCCGGGCACCTGGTGGGTGGGTCTTCGCCCTACAATCTCTCTCTTTTTATTTTTCTTTAATTTATTTATTTATTTTTGGCTGCGTTGGGTCTTTGTTGCTGTGCGTGGGCTTTCTCTAGTTGCGGCGAGCAGGGGATACTCTTCGTTGAGGTGCACGGGCTTCTCATTGCAGTGGCTTCTCTTGTTACAGAGCGTGGGCTCTAGGCACGCAGGTTTCAGTAGTTGTGGCGCATGGGCTTAGTTGCTCCACGGCATGTGGGATCTTCCCGGACCAGGGATCGAACCTGTGTCCCCTGCATTGGCTGGCAGATTCTTAACTACTGCGCCACCAGGGAAGTCCCCTTCCACACAGTCTCCGTGCATGACGCTGCCACGCTAATCTTCCCAAAACACCATGCACTCGAACCACACACACACACACGCAGTTCCTGTCTCCAAACCCTTCAAGACTAACCCTGAGCACTGTCCATTTTATAACGTCTTTTGCAAAGCACCTTGCTCACATTATTGCGCTGAATCTTCCCGACAACCTCATACAGCATTGCTATTCCCATTTTGCAGATAAGAAAACTGAGGCTTAGAGAGATTAAGGAACTCCCCAGACCCTCCACAGCTGGAGAGCGGCACCACCTCCCTAATCAGGGAAGGTAGGAGGAAAACACAGGTCTGTGCAACACGTCTTGGCCACTCCGTCTCCCTCGGGCCCACAGGATCAAGGCTGGCCTTCGAGGTCTCTCTATATCTGGCCATTCTATACTTTGTCCTTTTTTATGCTGCACTCCAGAGCAGACTGTGAGCCAATAGGATTTGCAGAAACGACAGTGTGTGATTTCTGAGGCTGGGTCATAAAAGATACTGTGGCTTCCTTGGGGATTGCCCACCATGGAGGCCACCACATTGTGAGGACTCGAGCAGCCTGTGGAGAGGCCCACGTGGTGAGGAGCTGAGGCCTCCAGCCAACAGCCGGCACCAGTTGCCAAATACACAAGGAGCTGCCTTGGGAGAAAGTCCTCCAGCCTCGGTCGAGCCTTCAGATGATGCAGCCTTAGCCAACGCCCTGCCTGCAACACCATGAGAGACGCTGAGCCAGGACCACCTGACCCACAGAAACGCTGAGATAATAAAGTTTATTGTTGTTTTAAGTCATTAAGTTTTAGGAAAGTTTGTTGTGCAATAAGAGGTAGCTGCCACTCCCCCCCCGGTTTTCTGAGTCCCTCTCACTGGGGTCAAGCTTGTACTTGTTCCCATGCTGGGAAGCCTACCCTGGCATTCTGCCCATGGATTTTACCCTTCCCTGTGCCCCACCGAGAAAACCTAGACCTACACTTTGATGTCCATGCAGGGGCCTCCACAGCCAGACGGGAGCCCTGAGGATGAGACCCTGCTTACTCCCTGGTGCCCCATGCCCGGACCACATCATGTCCGGGTACGGACATGATGTTAATGAGAAAAGTATTTCAGCTGTCAAGAGAAACTCCGGAGTGCAGATAGAATCATGATTCATTGGCAGGAGGCGACTAACTTTTCGAGCAACTCTGAGTCCCCCTCGGAGCAGACACCTGTTGGATGGAGGTAGGCCCACGGCACAGACTGCTCATGGCAGCTCTTGGAGGGAGTGTCATTATCATTCCCATCGTGCAGATGAACTGCCCGGTCACGCAGCTGGGACGTGTCTGAGCCAGGACTCAACCCTCTGTCCAGCCCCACCGTCCTCCCAGCCCAGCCTGACCCTCCCTCCACGCCCCACTGCCCCTCACGCCTTCACCCCGTGCATCCGAAGCCGGCCTCTCGCGCACGGCCAGCACACGCTCGGCACACGCACTGGCCCCCACATCAGAACTCAGGAGTCACCAGGCCCCCGGGGCCAGGAAAAGGTACCACGTCAGCCAGCAACATGCCACAGACAAGGGCCACGGTATCCACACCGGATCCTAAGCCATGAGGAAGGCTGAGGTAGGAGGAACCAGGGCAGAGCTGGGGAAGTGAGGCCAGCCCAGAATCCATCCCTTCGTTCATCCTTCACACGCTGCTGGCTCCCGAGCACCTGCTGTGACAGACACAGCTGAGCCCTGAAGCCCGGCAGGGGGCGCAAGACGCTCCTGGGGGCCTAAGGTCCGGGTGGGAGGGGCTTGGAGCCCATCAAGCCCAGCTCCCGCATCGCCTTCCTGTCGCCCCTGAGGCGACCATTGGCTGCTCTCGGCCCTCAGTTTCCTCCTCTGTGAAGTGAGGGTGATTCGAAGCAGTGGGTCTCACCCAGGGGTGACCTGCCCGCCAAAGGCCACTTGGCGTTATCTGAAGACATTCTGGGTTGTCACATTGAGTTGGGGGTTGGTAACTGGCATCCAGGGGTGCCGCTCAGTACCCTATATGCACAGATGTCTCCCATCGCCCCCAACCTGCAAAGAATACTTCACCCCAAATGTCAACAGGGTCACAGTGGAGGAACCCTCATTTCAAAGATTCGGCGAGACTGCCCGTGGAGAGGTCCCAGCACGCAGCCCGGCACGTGGACAGCCTGTGCACGGGGCTGTCCCCTAATCTTCCCCTTCTTGGGGTTCCTGCTGAGACCAGGGGTCCCCAAACCCTCCAGGGCCCCCAGCAGTTGGCCCAGCCGATGTGTGCACAGCCTCCTGCCTGCCGCCCAAGTGCCCCGGGAGGGACACGTCACTGCTGGACATACAACCGTTCACAGGGCAGGAGGGGAGCAGCCTGAGCCTCTCCTTAGCCGTGCTGGCCTGGGGTCCGCAGGTCTCTCCTCGGCCAGGTCGCACCGATGCCGCACTCAGCCGGCGTCTACTGCGCTCCTCTGTCACCGCCCGCCCTCGCCTCCCCGGCCTTCCCCGCTGACGGCAGGGTCTGCCCGGGGGTTGGGTGGCCCGAGGCGAATGTCCTCCTTTCCAGGACAGGGTTCCCCTTACTCCAGGATCTATAACAACTCCAGCCCTGACTCGGGTCACTGACCGTGTTTGTGGTGGGGATGGGAACAACAGGGACACAGGTGAGGGGCCCCCCAGCTCCAATCTAGGAACCCCAACTCTGGTACTTCGCGTGATCCCAACCCTGGAAAAAACAAAATGGGTGATCAACGTGCGTTTTCTGCAGAGATCGCTGTGAGCGCCAGACAACGGGCCCAGCAGGACACCTGCCCGTGGACCTGAGGCCAAGAGTCTGCTCTGAGCTCTTGTCTCCTGCCCTGTTGCCCACCAGGGCTCTTGACCCCTTAATCAATAGAAATGATCAGAGGCCAGACAAGAGATTCAGGCAAGGCTGTACTGGGGCCCCCACTGCAGCAGGAGGGAGTGAGAACGAGTAACAGGTTCCCTCGCTCACTTCCCGAGGGGGGGCAGCTGGTTCCTTCTATGGGGGGCAGTAGGGGCTGTGTCCTGGGGTGACTTAGGGGGTTCGCCCAGCCCTCTGGTGGTGCTGTGTGCAGGGGGCATGCGCAGTGCCCTGCTTTGCTAACGACACCCTGAGTGGCAGTCGGGTTTTTGGTCTTTTTGTATCTTCTTGTCCATAATTTGCCCCAACTGCGCATGCACGCAGTTATTTTTAGTCCCTTATAGTTTCTCTGTATTTTGTTGCTCAAGGAGACGTTTGTCCAGGCGCCAGCACTGCAGCAGAGGGTCCAGGTTCCTGCCTGTTTCAGCCCCATCCCCAAGATGGAAGTCTGCCCCCAGGCAGCTCCTGCTGGAGGCCCCTCGTCACCTCCAAGAGCCTGCGATGAGCTCCACCAGGCCCCACCCCAGCGCAATCCCATCTTTATTGGCAACTAAACCTCTCAATTGCAGAGAGCCTTGGCCAGGGCCCTGAGCCAGCTAGCCCCCGCTCATCCTAGGGTCATTTCCCACGGAGCAGAGGGGTTGGCCAAGCCAACCTGGGCTCCAAGACGTTTCTGTGAGCAGCAGGTTCCCAAGCTCCAGGCCCAGCCCCAAAGGCTCTCATCATGTCCCCTCTAGATGCCAGCCCAAGAGCCTGGACAGCCCAGAAAACACACCACTCAAGTCATGACTGGGCTTAGACACTCAGTCTTGACCTTGGTTTTCATGATCCATTGGGTTTTGTTATAATTGATGATATTCACTGGGTTAGATGACTCCAAGTTCATTCATTCACACTACAAACATTGACTGAGTGCCTACTGTATACTAAACACTGTGCACTGGGATGCTGTGATCGCCAAGTCCATCAGTGGCCTGGCCAGTCTACCCACCACCCTGAGGATCTTTGTGGGGAGCTGATGCCGCGTTTAAAAGACTCACGTACAGGTTCATTCTCACATGCAGGTGTCTCTTTGTGAAATTCTCCTGGGCATACGAGGCCGCATTTTGTGGGAAGAGACACAAAATGTGAGAAATCCTTGAGCAGAAGAAGGTGCTTACACTACAGGGGGAGGGAGCACGCTCACCCTGAAAAAACCGTGTGCCAACCCTCCCTGGATCAATCATTCCCAGGTGTCCTCGTGGATGAGTTCACAACAGCCCAAAGTAGAGAGGACGGACCAGGGAAGCAACGTGGTGTCAAGGGAAACTACCAAGTTCTGGTTCAGTTCCCAGCTCTGCCACGCACTAACCTAGACAAATAGATTAATCCCCTTAAACTCAGTTTCTCCCTCTGAGAAATGGGGCCAGTAACTCCTCGAGGGTGAAGGGAGTTGGTGGAGTATAATAAAAATGTCGACGTCTGGCTCGGGTGGCTGAGTTCGCCACGCTGATGAGAAAGGTGCCCTGGTGTCACAGGGAGGAGGGTAGAGGTACTCTGGGGCCCACAGAGGCAGCAGCTGCCCCGAGTGGCAAAGGAAGGCAGAGTCCTAGCCGTTACATCTACTGAGCAGTGGGCAGGAGTCCAGCTTGGGGTCCCCTTGGAGGAGGCCACCCCCATTCCAGAGGATAAACAGCTGGGCAGATGCTGGCATCAGCCCTGCCAGCCCCAGGGCAGCTCAAGGGCTTTTCATCCAGTGACCAAGGTGGCAGAGCAGCGTTGGCCAGCAGCCACCCAGGTGGACAAAAGTAATCAGGACAGGAAAGGCCAGGCCAGCTGCTGGGTAGCCATGTGAGGTGGGCACTGGGAGACACCATAGACAAAGGTCAACTCAGAATGGATCATAGACTTCAATGTAAAACCTACAACCATAAAACGTCTAGAAGAAACTCTTTGTGACTTTGGGTTAGGCAAAGACTTCTTAAGATGCAAAAAACCACAAAGCTAATTTTGAAAGTTATACATTGGACTTCATGGAAATAAAAACTCTGGCTCCTCCAAAGACACTGTTAATAAAATGAAAACACAAGCCACAGTCTGGGAGAAAATATTGGAACAGTATATAACTGATAAAGGTCTTATGTCAGAATACAGAAAGAACTCTTACAGCTCAATGATAAGACAAAACAGCCCAAGTTTTTTAATGCAAAATTTGAACAGATGCTTCACCGGAAAAGAAAACTAGGCCTCAGATAAGCAAGTGAATGGTGAATGAAAGAGGGTTGGCATCATTCGACAGGACTATACACTTAGTAAAATGGCTAAGATTTTAAACGGACAACACCAAGTGTTGTCAAAGAGGCAGAGCACCCAGCACTCTCATACACTGTTGGAGGGAATGCAATATGGTGTCGCCATGTTGGAAAGAGTCTACTAGTTTCTTTTAAAGTTAAATATACACTTAACATACAATCCAGCAATCCCACTTCTAGCATGTACCCAAGAGAAATGAAAGCATGTCCACACAAAACCTGGATCCAGATGTTATAGCGGCTTTATTCATATTAGCCACAAATGGAAACAACTCAAATGTCCATTACCTGGTGGATGGAAAAGCAAACTGTAGTCTATTCATACAACTTGACATTCATGCTCTAATCATGTAATATTCAGCAATGAGAAGGAACTAATTACAGACGCATGAGTCAACATGGGTGAATCTCAAATGCATTAGGCTGAGTGATAGAGCAAGAGGCTGCCTGCTGCAGGATTCCACTTGAACATTTTGCAAAAGGCAAAACCACGGGGACAAAAACAAGATCTGTGGTTTCCAGAAGCTGGGGCGGGAGAAGGCGTTGCCTGCCAAGAGCCAGCCGGAAGGACCTCTGGGGGTGATGGGACAGTTCTATGCCTTGATTGTGGTACTGGTTGCATGCCCTGAATACCTTTATCAAAAGGCATCAAACTGTCAACACTTCCTGCATGGTAATTATACCTCAACAACTTCCCCTCCCAAAATAAATGTCTTCTCACTGAAATTAACAAAGCAGGAAGAGGAGGACAAGCACGTCCTGTGCTACCATCGATATGCAGTGTCCCCTCTGCCCAGGTATCCAATGTTCTCTCCATTTTACAGATGAGCAAACTGAGGCCTAGAGAATTGAAGTCACCCAGCGTCACCCAGCAAGGATGTGATGGAGTCTGGACTTCTATGCAGGCCTGACTCCATCATCCACACCCTGGACCACCAAGGCTGCCCTGGGGCCGACCCCAGGGATCGCCAAGCCAGCTGCCACCTTCACCGGCTTTCCAGAGGGCGGCCTCTGGAGAACTGACCCGCCCAGGCTCACAAGGAGAGGAGTAGAATCAGGAGGGAACCGTGTCTCATTGATCAACAAACACTCACCCCTCCTACAACGACGTTGAGAACAGAAAAGGCCCCAAGACATGAGCACAAACAAGGGGTGGGGCCCCAGATGCCCTGAGCAGGGCCCTGCCCTCAGGAAGCTCACAGCTTCACCTGGCCCCCAGGTCATGTCCTAGACCAGTGCAGGTGGCTGCCTGGTTCCCCCTGAGAACCACCTGTCGGGGCCCAGAGGTGATGGAGGCCAGCATTCCCCCTGTCCCGAGGGGGCCGAGGTTTAGAGCAGGGAAGGAAGGAGGGGACTCAGGACCTCATCTCAGGCCCGTCCGGGAGGGATCTGGTCCCAGGGAGAGGCGGAGGAGAGGGCTGCCGTGTTCCCAAGCTGCAGAATTGGTGCGTCCACACTGCGCTTCGCGGCGTGCGGGAGGGGTCTGCAGGAAGGGGCTAAAGCCTTGCACCCACCCCGTCCTGACCCACCGCTCCGGCAGTGAGGAGGCTCGGGTGCAGACACCGCAGCCCGTGAACACCCAGCTCAGGGCTCCACGCTGTGGGAGCAACATGTGCAGGACGCCCCACCTAGAGGCAGGAATGCAGCCCTGAGCCCCGGGGCCACCACAGGCTCTGCAGTGTCCAGACAGGTCCGGACACCTGGGGGAGAGCGCCGCTCCTTCCCTGCTCCCTCTGAGTGGCCTGTGCCCGGACGTCACATCCTAGCTGTGCCACCTGTAGCCACCGGGCTGTGCCTCGGTTTCCCACTCTGTAAGGTGAGGACTGAAATCCTCTCTACACCCCAGTCTCTCCAAGTGGCTTAATGGCAATGATATATGCAAAGTGCGGCGATGTAGGCCTGGCAGACAGCAAGTGCACCAGTGCCCGGACCCCACCGCCTGGGCGTCTGGAGGTCCTGGGACTGGCCGGGCATCTCCCTTTGAAGGCCAGCCAGCCCGTGCCAAGACACCAAGTTATCCCAGGGTAGGAGACTTCCTGGAGCACCCTGGCGGCTGGGACGGTCCTGGGGCCTCACCCGGCTCACGCTGTGGTCCAACGGCCTTTGCCCGCACTGTTTGCTCGGGCCGCACTGCTAGCAGTTTGGGGGGCCTCAGACCTGAACTCACAGCACTCTAGAGGAAGGGCCCTCTGGGTAGGAGAAGCAGGGGGTGGCCTCCTGGGCCTCCACTGAGGACCAGCCTGGTGCTGAGCTGACCATGAGTATGAGAACCTACAGAGACAAAGACCCCGGGCTCGATGGAAGGACACGCGTTGCGACCCACAGTGGAGGGAGCTCCAGCTCTTTCCAAACCTGGATGCAACACTCCCCCAGGCAGGAACGTGCCTCTTCTGATTACCCCGGCTCCTCCGCCATGGCCAGGTGGGGTACACGGCCACAGGCCCCAGCCCCTGGGCTCTGAAACCCTTGCTTCTGCAGAAGGATCACCATGGGTACAGCAACGGGGGTCAGATGGCAGCTTTACCCTCTGAAGGAGGTGCTAACAGACAAGCGCACAGGCTTAAGGAAGTCACGCCCCTCCTCAAGGTCACACAGCCAAGAAACGGCAGAGCCAGAGCGGAGCCCAAGATTCTCCCTCCAGAGCTCCACCCCCACCCCCAACCTCACCCCCGCTCTGTGTCTGTCCCTTCCATCAAGGATCCCCCGTGGCCACCCAGCCCGGCACCCAGTTCCTGGAAGAAGGGCCAGTCTAGTTCACCTTGACTTAAGACTTTCATGGGCCTTAGGGACGTTTGCTTTCAAGGGTTCCTTCTTTCGTGAAAAAATAATAGTAATAATTTATGCTTACAACTCCAGTGGACTAAAAGCAAATTAATATTATGCACTGCCTTACTTTTCTAGGACTGCCACAGTGAACTACTGCAAGCCAGAGGTTTATTCTCTCACAGTCTGGAGGCCAGAAGTCCAAACTCGAGGTGTCCGCAGGGCCTCGCTCCCTCTAAAGGCTCTGGGGCAGGACCCGTCCTGTCTCTTCCAGCTTCTGGGGGCTCCAGGTGTCCCTGGGCTTGTGGCTGCATCCCTCCACTCTGCTTCACGTGGGCTCCTGTGTGTCTGTGTGTTTTCTCCTCTTATAAACACACCGGTCATTGGATCAGGGTCCACCCCACTCCAGTATCACCTCATCTTCACTCATCACCTCTGCAAAGACCCTGTTTCCAAATAACATCCTGTTCTGAAGTTCTGGGCAGACGTGAATTTTGCAAAGACACTATTCAACCCAGTACATGTATTAAAACATTTTCTTCAGCTTAGAGGCTCATTTTTTAAATTGGGATTTTAAAAGAAATTGAAACTTTTCATGCACCCTGGCACTGTGCCCCCTGGAGACATCACCCTGGTATCTCCCCCCGCCTCTCCCCACCCAGCACCTGGCACATAGTAGGTCCCGGACCAGCAGTCTGCCCGGGCCGCCTGGCCTCAGCAGCTGGTGCGGGGTCAGGCCCGGCCCGAGCTTTCTGTTCTCGCCGGCTATTTGCCTCTCCCCGCTCCCAAGCGCTGGGTGGATAATATTCTTTGCTGTAATCTGTTCCGTCCCGGGGCGCCTTCCCACTGGCCGCCCTGCACAAACAGTCTCGCTCGGGCCGCCACCCGCCCGGCTCCAGGCTCCCGATATGAACGCGGAGGTGAGATTGTCTTGACACCGCTTTAATTTTTCAAATAGCAATCCAGTTACCAAGCACATTGGCACTTGGGCCTGGTTCCACCACGACTTGGCAGGACCCACGAGAGCTGCTGGCAGTGATAGATGCAGGGCCCCTCGGCCCCCCCCCGCCCCGCCCGCCCCGGTCCACCCGGCCACCCATGCCAGCCCAGTGACTGCACGCGGCCAGCCCCCGGCAGCTGCAAGGCCTCGGTGCCAAGACCCAGAGCGTGCTGCTCCGGCTCCAGGATCCAGCAGGGCAGGCCTCCTGGCCTGGCCTTCAGGAGCCCGTGTGCACGGCCTCTCCCCCGACGGGGGCTGGGCTGTGGGATATGGCTTCCCACCCACCTGGCCTCACCCTCCCTCAGCCCCATCACCAAAGCCAAATGGCTCAGGAAATTACAAATAAGAAGTGAGGCAGAGACTCTGGGGGCTGGAAGGAACTTGACCATCAGAGGGTCCCACTCACTCATGATACACGTGGGGAAACCGAGGCCAGAACCAGGAGACTGCGGAGCCAGGACTGGAACCGAGATTTTGGCTGTTGAAGAAGACACCAACTCAGTGGTTCCCAGGAGGGTGGGAGCCAGCCAGGCTGGGCTCAAATCCCATCTCCGTCACTTGCTAACTCTGCAGCTCCGGGCAAGCTGCTTCACCTCTCTGTGCGCTGGTCTTCCCACCCACACAGCGTGTGTCATGCAGCACCCGCTTCCCAGGGGAGCCATCAGGATAATGGAGTCAATCTGTGCGTGAGGAGAGGCAGGCCCCGCCGCCTGGTCAGTGTCACCCACGAGTGGGATGTGGAACCCTGGATGTAGGGGGTCCCTGAGGAAGGCCAGTCAGCCCCTGTGGCAGGGAAAAGAAAAAGCAATTCCGGGGTGGCTCAGCCAGTGACACCGGCACCTGCATTGTTCATGCACTAAGCCCCTATTGAGTGCCATCTGTATCCGAGCATCCCGGGAAGGGCAGCCCGGGAAGGGCTGCAGGTCCTGACCTGTAGGCACCGGCGATGGAATGGCAGAGCTTGAGAGGACATCGAGCCCCAGAGGGGAGATGCGACCAGCTCAAGGACCCGGACCCCAACCCAGCCACAAGTCCTCAACACCACAGCGGGTGGGTCAGGCTCCAAAGGGCAAAGTTCCCTCCGCCGGCCTGCCTCCCATAAAGCTTAAGACCTGTCATCACCCCCTGAACGTCCCCCGAACCCTGTCCTCCAACAGATGAGCATCTCAGGTGAGCCAGCGGCCACCCAGGTCATAGGGAAGGAGACCCAGACAGGTAAGGGGAGGACACAGACGCTGTCCAGACCAGCGCCACCAATATGGCAGCCTCTGGTCACATGTGGCCATGGGACACTTGGCATGTCACTGCTGAGACCAACAAAATGCATTTTTAAACTTTATTTCACTTTGATTAATTTAAATTTAAAAACTGAAGCAACGTAATGTGGTTTTCTGTTAAACACAACTTTACGGCTTTGGCAGGATGTCAAACATGGAGCATCTGAATTGAGAGGTACTGTCAGCGTAAAAATAAGGGATTTTGGAGAATTAAGCGCGTGCAAAAGAATGCAAAATATCTTATTAATAATTTTGATGTTGATTATACGCTAAAATAATATTTTGGATAGATTGGGTTAAATAAATTGTCATTTGAACGTATGTCACCTGTTTTGTCCTACTCTTTTAATGAGGCGACTAAAAATGTTTAAGTTACCTACCTGCGAGGTTCGCACTCTATTTCTATCAGGCGAGGCTGGTCCAGAGAGAAGAAAAGGAACCCGCTGGACCCACAAGGGTGCAGGCAAAAGGAGGCAGGCAGCCCGCTGCTGGGCTCAGCACAGCCTTTCCAGCATTTACTGGTCTGCCCCTTTTGAGGACACTTATAAAGGCAGTAACATTGAACAAGAGTAGAACCCTCGCGCAGCACCAGGTTCGTTGCAAAGTTCTGACCAGGTCTCCTGAACGCTCCCAGCACCCTGACAAAATAGGTCCCGTTGTTCCCCTCTCAGGGCCCAGAGAGCTTAAGTAACTTGCCCTGGGTCACACAGCAAGCAGCCAAGACCTCTTCTCCCACCTCACGTTTCAGGTGGAATGCCTGAAGTATCTGGGATCAGGGAATCCAGAGCTCAAATCCCCCCTGGAGCCCACCCTTGAACCTGGGCTACATTGGGCTGCAGAAGGTCAGCATGGGGCGTGGTCTCGAAGACCATGGGGAGCTCTGGGAGTTCCCCACTGGTGATGATTCTGGGGCCCCTGCTCTGCTCTCCGCCCCCCACAGATTCACCAGAGCATCCCTCTTCTGCCTGTCTAGGTCGGGGCCCCACAGAAGGGTTCGTCGGCAGGCAGGGCTCTGTGGCCATCATTTCTGTCCACCACTGATGTTAAGGTGACTCGGTTCGCCCCAGGTCACTGAGGCAGCAGGAGCAGATAGCGGACGGGACCCAGGTGTTCTGGCTCCATCGGGTGCCTCAGCCCCACCAAGGGTCTGGATAAGACTGAAGGAGAGCGTCCTCTGGACACCCAGAGAGGCATCAGCAGCATTTTTGAGGTCACAGGCCCAGGAGCCTGCTGTTGCCGTGGAAAGACACAGGGAGAGTGACGGGTGCTTCTGGGGGACCCAAATGCCCCCTGCCCGGGGTACGGAGCGCTGCCCCGTCATCCGCCAGCTCAGAGAGCCGTGCCGCAGGATGAGGGTTCTGGAATGTTTGCAGGACGCATAGCAGAGCCATGAGTCAGCCAGAGCCAAGAGGAGGTGGGATCAGCAGGCCGGTGGGTGGGGAGCGGGCGTGAGGTCAAACCCTCCATGCAGAACCGGGGTAAACAGCAGCCCGGAACCAGCCCTCGGGCATCACCGTCCGGGCCCAGCCAGATACGGTCTGAGCTGCCACAACGGAAGCCGCGCGCCCTCCGGGAGAGGAAGGCACTGCCCAAGGTGACTAGGGGCGCAGGCCGGGGATCAGAGCCCTGCACGGTGCTCTCGGCAGCCAGCGCCACCTGGGCTCGGCCAACCTCGAACGTAAACTGAACATCGTTCATTACACAGCGTTGTAACTGCCCAGGAGGTCCGGCTGCTCAGAGGCAGCATCGGTCCGCAGACGAGGCCCACCAAACGTGGGGTCAGAGAAACCCACTTCAAGGCCCGGCTCTGTGATCAAGGGCAGCCGCTTACCTGCCTGGGCCTCCGCATCCCCATCTGGAAAAAGGGAGAGTAATTCCTACCTCCCTGGGCCCACAGTCAAGGGAGAAAAGAATCATGGTGCCCTCTGCGCGCCTGGCACCAGGTAGGGGCTGTGTGAGAGCCACCTGATTTATGATCCAGGTGATGGATGTGGAAACCGGCCAGCTCGCCCGAGGCCACAGCAGGAGGAAGTGACGCGGCAGGAGCCTGCAGGCTGGACCCGCCAGGCACGTGGACCCACCTGACCACCAACCCACTTCGGAGCCCCTCGGAGCCCCTCTGGGCCAGCGGAGGGCATGGGAGAATAAATCTGCAGAGGGGGTTGGGTCTCCTCCATCGAGTTGGGAGGGGGGCGCAGGGAACCGCTGAACCAGAGCCACCTTCCAACGGGGAGGCAGGTGCGGAGGTGAAGTACCTGCAGACTCCGGAGTCAGGGCTCTGAATCGCAGCCGGGGTCCTTCGCCTCCTCAAGCCTCAGCGTCCCATCTGAAAAGTGGGGACGGTCTCCACGGCACAGGGCTGTGAAGAGTCTTCCAAAGGAGAGCTGACACGCACCTGGCACACGCGAGGCACGCAAAGCAACCGCCGTCATTATTGTGGCACCAATAGACGTGACACACACCAAGGCTTGTTACAGTTTACGGAACGCACGTGAAGAGACACACACACGCTCACACATGCACGAGAACACCTGTACAAGCTCACACTCAGTCTTGTGCATACACACAAGCACACACACGAACACGCGTGTACACGTGTGCACCACACGCTCTACCGTGCTCACGCACACATGCACGCGCTCACACACTGACACGCCACCCGTGTGCCTGTGGTCTGAATCCTGAGTTTCACTCGTCACATGTGCTCCCAGTCGAGCCCCTGGCCGCCCGGAGAAGACGCCCCACAGCCTTGGACCAGCCGCGTCACCTGTCCAGGACTCAATCTCCCCACCGATTGAGCAGTGGGAAGAGCAGACCCTCCAGTCCATCTACAGTGTTCCTTTGAGGGTCAGGAAGATAAATGTGAAATATGTCTTTGCTGGGTAAAACCCAAAGCAATTACACAGGGGTCTGGAGACTGGATAACGGCCACGTCACTCACCACTGAGCTCCCTGAGGGCAGGCCACGCCCTGAGACCTCAATACATCCCCTCATCCAACCTGCGAGGCTCCACCGTGACTCTCTGGACAGATGAGGAAACCGAGGCAAAGGGACTTAAGGAATTTATCATTCATGCAGAGCCAACAAGCAGCTGCTCGGGACTGAACCTGGAGTTGTGGGTCCCGAGGCCCCGCCTGGACCGCTGTGCCTCCCCCGGCCTGCAGGCAGGTCCTGCCCCACTCGCGGGTCTGGCCCCCACGGGGTCACTGAGCGCGCCCACAGCACGTGGCAGAAGTACGTAGCAGGGATTCAAGGAATATCTGGTGAGTCCACAAGTGGGAATAATGCTACCTGAGAAATCCTCTGCTCTTAGCTTTGGCCCCGTTACTTCCCTAAACGGGACCCACAACCCCAGAGGGGCTCCGGCTTGTACCAGCACTCTTGTTCCTGGGCACGTGGAGGTGGTGGGAGCCGCACACAGCTCACCCCCCACTCTGCGAGCGGCCAGTGGAGGCCTTCCAGGCCACGTTTCCAGAGCAAGTGTCTCCCTTTCTGCATCCTGACACCTCCCCCCACAAAATGCACATTCTGGGCTGAATTGGGTTCCCCCCACCAAATTACTATGCTAGAATCTAACCTCCAGGACCTCAGAATGTGACTGCATTTGGAGATGGGGCTTTTAAAGAGGTAATTAAGGTAAAACGGGGTCACAAGGATGGGGCCCTAAACCTATGTGACTAGTGTCCTTATAAGAAGAGGAGATCAGGACACAGACACACCCATGAGGACACAGGGAGAAGGTGGCCGTCTACACACCGAGGAGAGAGGCCTCAGGAGGCACCAGCCCCACAGGCACCTGGATCTCGGATTCCAGCCTCCAGGACTGGGAGACAGTGAATGCCTGTTGGAACTTGGTTAGAGCAGCCGAGGAGACTAACACAGGGCACACGAGGGAAAAGCCCCTCCATGGTGCTATTCCGGCCGTAAGGGGACTCCTGCCAGCTGCCCTCCAATGAGCAGCCCAGTCCCCACAGCCCCATGCCAGCCAGCCACCCAGGCCTCGGCCATCGGAAAACCCCAAGTGGCCCGGCAGCCCTATCAGCTCAGGTGGCTCCCACCTCGCCCTCCCGCCCTGCCTGGTGTGCCAGGGACCTAGTGGCCGGGAGGGTGTGGCCCCCTGACCGAGGGCCCTGTGGCAGAGGGGCCTTGAGGGTGTCTGCTGGACCCTGAGCCATCCTCGTGGCCGGTGCACCCAGCCTGCTTCCCACCTGGCCTTGTCCTTTCTCACCCCTGCCCACGGACCAGGCATTGACAGGACCTGGGAAAGCGACAGGGACACAGACAGAGCTGGAAGCCAATTAGTGTCACCCTAAGGAGAAAGCCAGGCCAAGACTGGGGACCCCCCTGAGGGCCAGCCCATCATCACACCAGCACCGAGCTAGGCACCAGTGTCCCCACTGTACCAATGAGGAAACTGAGGCCTGGAGAGCCCAGCGCCCCTGCTCAAGAGTACACGGCTATCAAGTTGCTCCTGGGTTGCAAACCCAGCCTGCGTGCTTTCCCTGGGGACACGCTGCCCCTGGGGAACCCCCAGACCCTCCCAGCTAGGCTGCCCTCCCCTGGCCCTGCTGCTGGGCTGAGTGCTTCTGTGAGGGTTTTGCTAACGGATGTGTCCCCAGTTCCGTGAGAATGTAGCCACAAGGACAGAACTCGGTCTGTCCTGTTCATGCCATCCCCAGCATGAGAAGCGGTGCCCGGCCCGTGGGAGACGTTCAAATGAATGAATGAATGTGTATGTGGTTGAGCGATTGAATGAATGAATGAATGAATGGGCTGGTTCAGTGGCTCCAGACCCAGCCCCCCACGACCTGCAGCCACGTCCTGGAGGCTCAGAGCCGGGGTCCTGCAGTCTCGCTCTGTGCTTTTGAATCTTAGCTCCATGGCTGGGTGGCATGACCTCGTATGAGTCTCCTAAGGCCCCAGCAACTCCAGCAGTAAAGTCGGAATAATGACAGAGCTACTGCAGAGGGCTGCTGGGGCGTAAAATGGGCGAGACCCACGTGGGCACAGCGGTACTGGCTGCACCCTCCCCATCTGACTCTCAGCCTTCAACACCAGTCTTCCCTAGGTCCTGCCCCTAACGCACAGACCCAGACGTACCCCCAGATTGTCTGCCCCAGGAGGTCCTCGGTTAGCTCTTCCAGGCCTCTTAGAAGCACCTGACCTGCTCTCTTCATTTGCTTCAAGCTCATCCCTATACCACCCACAGGGTGTTGAGAGCCTGCCCAGATCCTCACATTCTGAGACAGGAGCCTTTGCCAGATGTAACAATTCGGATGAAATCTGACGACACAGAACTTTCCTATCGTGTAAAAGAAGTCCAGGGACAGGCAGTCCAAGGCTCCAAGGAGTCAGCAGGATCCCAGCCTCCTTCCAGCTTACTGATTCACCACCCCCAGGGTGTGGCTCTCATCCTCATAGTCTAAGATGGCTGCAGGAGCTCCAGCTCTCACATCCACATTCCAAGCAGTACGATGGAGAGAGGGAGGAAGGGAGGTATGCCTGCTCCCTTTAAGGACACTTCCTGGAAGACCAATTCTGCTTAGACCTCCTTGGTCAGAACTGAGTCACATACTCATTGACAGATCACGGCAGTGATGACCTCTAATTTGTTCAAGCTTCCCTGCATGCATGGCAACTTGACGTTTTCTATTTCTCCACTCTTGAACCTGGGCTTGGCCCTGGGACTTGCTTTGTCCAATGGGACACGGGCAAGGATGCAAACAGAGGCTTAAAAAGTGCCTGTGCACCAGCCTTGCTCTCTTGGTGCTGGGAACCCTCTGCCACACAGACAGGCCCAGGCTAGCCTTCTGGGTGGTGAGAGCGCCCACCCAGCCCCTGTACACATGTTGCCCCCGATGCCCTGAGCCCCCGCCCCTGCCTGCCCTGCACGCCCACCCATGCAGCCTCTGCCTATCGGGCAGCGCATGCCAACCAGCTCCAGGGTCCCCTAATGCCGCAGAGGCCCAGAGGCAGAGACCCTTCCTGACTCCTCTCTCCCCCGACCCATTGCCCAGCTCAAGGTCAAGCACGACAGGTGCACAGAAACCGGGTAAACTCAATGCAAGCTTCTAAGGATGCTTCGAACACGTTAAGAGGAAGACATTTCATCATTATTCACAGTAATAGCAGTTTCTTCCCCCTGTGTGCTGCTCTCCAGTTTATGAAATGTTTCTACGTGCTCTCATGTAGCCCTCAAATTAAGGCAGCTAAGAAACACTGCAGGCGGGCATCGTTCAGCTCTGCAGGCAAAAAGTGTAAGTGTGAACAGCTGCTTGTCCCAAAAGACATGGGCCCACATTTGGTCATTCTGAGGGGTTACCAGCCTAACGCCAGCTGACCTTGGGGACGGGAGAAGAGACAGCACCACAGGAACCCTGCGGTGGCTCCGTGGGACAGGAAAGGCCCCTGCAGCTCACCCACCTTCCGTGGTTAGGAGTCGGCCTCCTGGGTCTGGACAAGCTGTTTGTCCCAGGGCCTGGCAGCAGCCCGCCCCTGGGCCAGGGCCCCTCTTTGTCCCCTTCTCCACTTCAGTTTAGCTGGGTATGAAGTGGGATGGTTAGACCAGATCAGGGGCCCCAGGCAGGGTCGGAGGGGAGGAGCCCCATCTAAAGGGCACGCACTTCTGCGGTCCGGCAACCGCCCACCGTGAAGGAATATCGGCCGGGTCCGCCGATCCTTTTCAAAAGAAATAGAAATCGAGACCAATTTGTAAAACCTGCATCGGTGACTGAATGGTGGCCCCCCCAGGACTCCAAACCACAGTCCCGGAGGGGAGCCCGCCCAGGAAACCGTGCGGCCCCGAGAGGTAACTCAAGCCCGAAGCCGTGGCTGCGGGCTTGTATCCACTTTACGGAGACAATAACTGAGCCCCGTCTGTGGAGCCGCTTCGGGGCGGCTAGAAACGGCCCAGCTCCGGAAGCTGTAATGTGCCTTTCCCGTTACGCGGAGGCACTGAAAGGCCCTTGGGTACCTGCCTAAGCGTGATGCAGCTCACTTTCTCACGCCACCTCCCCCCAGGTCCCTCGGCCAGAAACAGCAAGTGTGTGGGCAGCGGGGCCTTAGGCTGCACCGACCTGCCCCGAAGGAGGGGCTGTCACGTGGCCGAGGTACCAAGCTGGTGAAAGGCCACCCTCCTGCCCCCGGCACCGCCGCCCACTGCAGACGCGCGGCCTGCGCTGGTGCCAGAGGCTTTCGGGGCTGTCATGTGCCTGGGCTGCTGGCGGCCAGCCGCTCAAGGGGCCCTGCCCTCCCTCTCCCCTTGGCATACCTCTGACTCGCAGGAATGTGTGTGTGTGTGTGTTTTATTCCTTCAAGGGGAAAAAGCTCTCTCTAGGCAGAATTCTTCCTGGGACCCCGGCTGCCGGCTGGCGGATGGGATCCCGGGCAGGCGGGGCCTCTGCGGGGACCCCACCCCAAGGTGTTCCCACAGCAGGGCCCTCGGAGGCCCCCCGCCCCGTTTGGGAAGGACTTGTGGGCCGAGGTCACAGGGCAGGCTGGAGAGTCAGCCCCACCCCCGGCTTCAGAGCCCACCTCTGAGACTGGAAGTCAAACGACGACCTCGGGCCAATTCACCCACCCGCCGACCCTCGGGGTGCTCGTTCACCAAATGCGGAAACTGCACACACGAAACCACGGTCTTTATCACTCACACAGGGACACTTCCGAGTTGTCACTTTTCAGGGGGACAGCTCACTGCGATGCCAGGTGACAGGCGTCAAGCAGGCCTGTGGGGCAGACTGGGAAGTTTGGCAGCCTCTAAATTCAATAAGATAACGTACGTGAATAAGATAATGCCCTGGCAGGCTTCCCCAAGATGGAGCTCAGCAAGGTGGGAACAGAGGAGGGACGGCCCCCTGGTAAGGGCACTCCTTAAACACAGGCGATCGGCACTCTTATTTTCTCCGAATCGTGGCTACCTGCCCAGCTGCCCCTCGGTCCAGTCTGTGGAGAGCGGCGGGGCTGGTCCCGGCTTCGTCCAGTGTCACCTGGAGGGGAGCGTCCTATGGCCGGGCCTTGCACAGAGCACTTTGCTCTGCTCTGTTGGGTTTTTTTTCTTTTAATGCCACAGTCTCGCAGGGTCTCGCGGCTGGGGATCCCCAAGTTGAATCACCCCCGAAGAGAGCCGAATATGTGAATGTGGACAGAATTGTCCTTTAACACGAGTCGTCGGTGACAAATCCACTCCACCCGTCAGCGTGAATGTGAAGAAAATAAATCACTAAGATATGAATGTTGGTATAAGTAATTAACATGTGTTTCTAACTAAAAGTAATGTTTTGAGGTTGGAAACCAGGAAGGGCCCTCAGATCCTGTCTGGGGGCTCTTCTGATGTGAGCCTTTTCGTTTAGGGTGTTTTATCTCTTAACCACAGTTTGGTGCCGACAAAAGGAAATGACGTGTTGGGTCTGTCCTGGCACCGTTGATTCTTGATGGAGACCGTGTTTCCGGCTAGGGAGGCTTCAGTAATCAGGGCCATGGGTTCCAGAGGAGCCGGCAGTCATGAGTGACGCCTGCAGATTTTGCTGTGGTCATCAAGTGGCCCGAGGGACTGCCCAGCCCAGGGCCATAGAAGGCCCCGCTGCGTCACCAAGGGCATCTCCTAGGGAACCTCCCCAAGAGCTCAGAGGCAGCCCCCTCACACACATGAAAAGTGGGGACAGAGGCCCAGAGGGGCCAGGTTCTGGCCCCAAGTCACCCAGCAAGAGGCGAGGAGAACCAAATGGGAACCCCACGACTGACACAGGTCCCGCCCTGTCCTGTATAAGGGCCAAGGAAGAGCAAAACAGCGTCTTCCTATAACACCCCTGCTGGGTGTCAGGTTTGTCTTTTTACTCCTGATCTGGGCGCCCCCCCCTCCACCGCCTGGGCCACCACTTTCAAACCCCATTCGCTGAGCACTCACCAGGTGCCGGGCAGGCTAGTGACTTGCACGCCCCTCCGGGAGTGCCACTGTATCTCCTGCTTCCACAAGGAAAAAGCTGGGCACAGAGAGGTTAGGTAGCTTGCTTGAGGTCACACAGCCCAGGTCTGGCTACTCCCTTGCCCTTGCTCTCAGCCGCCCCAGCCCACCTCTGCCTGTGAGCCCTCGGTTCCTGGCACCACTGCCTTTGGAGTCGTCTTCCCGTGGGACGGGGTGCGTGTGCTGTCCACACCATTTGCGCCATGAGCCTGAGGACGGGGCCCTGCACGCCCCTTCCCACGCATGCGCACACCCTTTCTCAACAGCAGTGCTCAGAGCCAACTGTGGCCCTGAAACTCACAGAAAAGTGGGAGGACGTCAGGGAGCCCCACTGGAAAAGAGCCCCAGGCGTGGTGAGCGCAGGGCTGCAGGTGTGAAGGGCCAGGAGGGCGAGGCATCCGAGCAGGCTTCCCCAAGACGGAGCGTCTGGCTCAGCAAGGTGGGAACAGAGGAGGGACGGTGATGCCACGTCCAGGGATGTCCTCGGAGCCATGCTGGGGACAGGACAGGGAAAGGAGGCGCAGGCTGTGAAGGACTGTTTAGGATCAAACCAGGAGTTGAGACTTTTCTTAGACTTTCATTCTGTGGAAACATAAAAGGTCTGAAGCCCAGGGTAAGCGAAGAAATCCACCCTTTAGAAGTGTCCCTGGAGGCCACGGTGCCCCAAAAGAAGAGGTGGGGATGGGGGCCCAAGGCCAGGAGGGGAGGCAGAGCAGGGTGCTGAATGGGGGGCGCTCGTCTTGGGAGGTACAGTTGGCAGATGAGCTGGCGTGGTTCACGACCTCGCTCACCGTGACGCGTTTTTTAACATCTTGCAATGCCTTTGGATTCTGCGAGGAAAGGACATCTCTGGAAGGTTGTTAGAAAATTCAGTGAATGCAAGAAATGAGCATCTAATTACAAGTGTGGTCCGCTAACACCCACTGCCCCCCCAAGGCTGCCCGATTCTTGGTATGCAAGAAGCCGATTTGGGAGACTTTCAACACGACAAAAGCTGCCCTTTGGCAGGAATTTTCTGCAGGGAGAGAACGTCGAAAACGGTCTACAAGGAAGATAGAGCAATGGCCCAGGCCAGGCCCGGAGGCTGAGCTTTGGAAAAGAGAGCCCCAGCCCCATCGTGGTCCAGGACGCAATGAGCAGAAGTGCGACCACTAGAATTAGATCGTTTGTGCTTTCCCGGGGTGGGTGCTCACAGCCTTGGGCAGACAATGGCGGGTGGAGGGTTCATGGGGCAGCGGGACTGCCAAAAAGGACAATTACGCATTTATGCCAGAGCCCGAGGGAGCTGGGAAGGGCACAGCCAGGGCCCCGGCCCCTGGCATCAGGGGAATTTGCCCCGCCCGCTGCAGGAAGGCAGGTCCACCCAGCCATGGCCCAATGGGTAGGCGGAATCAGCACGCTGGACTGAGCTATCTTGGACCAGAATTTGGAATGCCACACGTAGCAAACGGTTAATGATCAACCGGTCACCCCTCTCCAAAAGACCGAGAACTAATAGGGCCATAAAATGGGTAGACTATCTGCCCCCGACCAGACTAGACATGACAGCGAGGGAGCGGACACTTCTCGGTCTCCCCTTTCGGTAACGTTGTTCTAGAAGCAGCCCATGGGGCACCCTCCCTGGGGGCAGACCACTTATCTGGAGAAGATTCCCACGTCCTCAGCTCACACCTCCCCTCGCCGGACGAGACCCCTCTCCCCTGCGGCACTGCTCGGGGGACAGGTATCCTTCCCCAGGCTGTCATTTGGGGAGACAGCCTGGAGTCGTTTAAACCGAGCGTGTGTCCGTCCCTCAAAGGGAAGCGGCGGGAGTGGGGGGCTTGACAGTTGGGCATCCTCTCGGGCCTCCGGTTCTGCAGCTGACACCTGGGGAAAGGGCTTTCTGCAGAGCTGCTGACCTGTACCAGTTTATATGCTAATTCCAGAAATGACTCTTCCTACATTAAATAAACGCTGAGGAATGTTCCAAAGGTCTGAACAGATTGTACCATTAACAAACAGGGGAGCTTTGAGCGTGTGAACCCGGCTCAGCACAGACTTGCCTAAATTTAGGCCCACGTGCTCCCTCAGCTGACTCGGCCCCAATGAAACCGCTTCGGCATCTAAGGCATCCAAGTGCCCATCTTGACCTTGAGGTCCCCTTTCAAAGCAACCTTCTGAGAAAGCAAAGCCTGCAAAACAGACCTGGAACAGCCCGCGCCACCAGAGTGATTGACGGACTCCCAGGAAGTCAGAGGCATTCGCGAGGTGCAGGAGAGGGACCCCCGATCTGAGGCGGGGCCGGTCCCCCACTCCCCTCCCCCCTACACACTGGTTTTCGCTCTGTTCTTCCCACCTCCCCAAGGCCTTCCTGCCTCAGAGGCCTTGCACGTTCTCTTCCCCCTGCTCCACTCTCTTGACCCGTTTCCGCGACTCATCCCACTTTCAGGTCTCTTCCTCAGAGAAGCCCACCCTGACTACCAGAGGAGGCGGGTCCGTGGTTATACCCTCAGTGAGAGCTGCCTCTTCCCTCACAGGTGTGATCCTCAGAATTCTAGTGCAATGCTTATGTGTGTAATAATGTGTTCAGTGTCTTTGGCTACCATTCAGTGGTGAGAGAAGGGACCAGGTCTGTCGTGTATCCCCAGGGTCCAGAAGGCTGTTTGCCATAGAAAGCAGAGGGAGGGAGAGAGGGAGGGATAGATGGATGGGTGATTAAATGAATGGACAGGTGGATGGATGGATGGATGTTGGATGGATGGATGGATGAATGAGTGGATGGTCCTCTCCAAGCCTCCAGATCCTCATCTGTGAGAAGGGCATACCACGGGGAAGTGGCAAGGATTGTTTGGTAGCGTGCAATGCCAGTGCAGTGCCTGGTACACAGGCGATTGAGTGATCGAGCTGAGACTCTGAAGGGACTGACGTTCTCCAGAGAAGCCCGGTCAGAGGTTCCTTTAAACATGGCAGAACCCTGTAAACAGAGCTGCCCTGGCCCCAGCCCTACCTCTCGGCTCCTGGTCGGTGCGGAGCCTGACCCTGCCTTTACGTAAACAAGGAAACGGCCACCCTCCCAGCTTTGGTTCCAGTCGTTTCCGGTGCCTGGTTAAAGGGATTGTCCTGACATCTCAGAGACGTCCTGGAGCCCAGGGTCATGAGCGGCCCCTGTGGACACTCACCTCCAGACTGCCCAGCCCACAGACAGCGGATGTCCCAGCCGTCAGGGAGGGCACCAAAAATGTGCATCGACCCCCATCCCTCCTCCGCTCGAACGCGGCAGGGGCTCCCTGTCTGCCTTTCCCACAAAGTCCCTGTGTCAGCCCGTGATCCCTCACACCCCAGAGTACCTCTGCCCCCCATGCAGCCTCCTTGGTGAGCCTGGACGCACCAGGCAAGACCCCCTCAGGGCCTTTGCCTATGCTGCTTCCTCCGGCTCTTCCCCCAGATCTCCACCCTGCCTTCCCACAGGCCTCTGCTGAGATGGCCCTGCCCTGACGCACTGAAAACGGCAGCACCCCTGACCTGGCCTGAACCCCCAACACTGTCAGACACACCAGACAGTTCCTCTGCTTGTCTCCGCCCACTCCCCCCCACTAGAACACCCGCAGAGGCAGGTGCTCCTGTCTGTCCCGTTGCCAGCTGTCCCCGCAGCCCTGGTACCCAGTGGGCACTTGGTGGGTGGATGGATGGATAGATGGATGAGGCGTTATTCCTTCACTCATTCACTGAATAATAATCGAACTAATAGGAGTGGTCAGTAAGCGACTCCACACGGATCCACCGGTGACAGGGAAGCGCCTGGTCGCGGGTTGGCGTGGGGCTCCTAGGTGGGCGCGCGGAGGGCAGCAGGGCGCCCCTCTCTCCGGAAGTGGGGCGAGGCTGAGACCCAAGAGGTGCACGAGAGGGTGCGTGTCAGCCAGAGGGAGTGTGTGCGTGTCCTGGGGCGGCAGTCACAAGCGACCGCAAAGCGGGGCTCAGAGCAGCAGAAACCAATTGCCTCCCAGTCTGGAGGCCAGAGTCTGAGATCAGGGTGTGGGCAGGGCCATGCTCCGCCCCCTAGGGGAGGGTCCTTCCTGCTTCTTCCAGCTTCTGAGGGCTTCTGGAGGCTCCAGGCATCCCTGGGCTGTGGCCGTGTCCCTCCAGCCTCTGCTGCTTCTCCACAGGGCTCCTCTCTCTCTGCATTCTCCCCTCTTCTGTCTCTTCTGAGGACGCATGTGATCCCTTAACTTGGTCACATCTGCAGAGACACTTTTCCAAATAAGGTCACATTCACAGGTTCCTGGGGGGCAGGGGGACTCAAGCACATCTTTCTGGGGTCACTACAAACATCCTGGACAAAAGCCCCAATGGGGGGCTTCCCTGGTGGTGCAGCGGTTGAGAGTCCGCCTGCCGATGCAGGGGACGTGGGTTCGTGCCCCAGTCTGGGAGGATCCCACATGCCGCGGAGCGGCTGGGCCCGTGAGCCATGGCCGCTGAGCCTGCGCGTCCGGAGCCTGTGCTCCACAACGGGAGAGGCCACAACAGTGAGAGGCCCGCGTACCGCAAAAAAAAAAAAAAAAAAAGCCCCAATGGGGAAGGTGAGCGTGACCAGGTGTGACCCTCCCACAGGGCTGAGGGGTGGGGACCGCAGGAACCCTGTTCCCTGGATGTGGCCTGATGTGGAAGAGGCCGAGTTGCCCAGAGCAGCATCCAGGCAGGGGCCGCACCTGCCATGTTCACCACAGCATCCCAGGAGGGTGCAGTGCTGTGCGGTGCTTAGCAAACACTTGCGTCAATGGCAGGGCTTCCTTGAAGTTCCAGCACAAACACAGTGTCCCAGGCCCTGAGGCACCCACTGTGAGGGGCCTGAGGACCCTCCCAAATGAGCTCTTGGCACGGTGCCCGGGGGTCCTCCCCAAGTGCTGTGCCCTGGGCTCCTCCCTGCGTCCCCGGGTCTTGGCTTCCCCAGTATTGGAGATCTGAGGCAGAGGTCCCCAGAGGCCCTTCCTACGTTAAAGTTCTCCTGTTCCAAGAACGTGCAGGGCTTGCCTGTCCAGAAACCCACTCACCTGAGGCACCACCCACCACCCATCAGCTTCACTGAGCAGACAGCTCATCCCGTGGCATCAGCAGCCAGGCCTCCCTGTACCCCCTCCCCAGCCACACGTCCCCTTCTTCCCCTCCGCCTGGACCCGCCCTTTGAACCATCCACGGGGTCCTCCTTCTGCCGCCCAGGGGCTGCGGTCCTTGAAAATCCCATCGCCGCTGGTTGCCGTCCCCCCGTCTTTCTGTGGCCGGGCCCCCCACGGCCAGATGTTGTCGCTGTCCCATTCGTGAGCAAGGGCTGGCCCAGTAGCTGTGGCCTCCGAGTGGCCCCAGGCAGGATGCTGGTGAGAAGGGGGCCTGTGTCCACGGGCGGGGCCGGCAGGAGGCTCAAACAGGCTCAGAGAACCGCCCAGGGGCACCTTCCCGCAGAGGCCTCCCTTGGAGGCCAGGCCAGCAGGCCTCGGGGGAACTGGACAGTTTGGTTTGCTTTGTGGATCTAGATGGACTGGAAATGCACAGCTCCGCACTGGGTGTACCGAGCCGGGCGACCTGGAAATGCTTCAAAGGGCCGGGAGCTGGGCCGGGCGGCCAGTTCACACGGCCACGGTCACTCATGCCACCTGCCAGCCGGTGGTCCCCCCAGACCCTGCACACAGAGCGGGGCCTCCGAGCGCCAGCTCCTCGGCCGTGGGGCGCTCCCGCCAGCCAAGCGCCGGCCTCTCTCAACGTCAGATATTAATCACACACTTCCTGATAATGACCAAGGGAGGCGGCTGGGCAGACCGGTGCTGGCAGGGCTCCAGGCCCACCTCCAACCACAGGAAAGTTGAGGATGGCTAAAGGGATCCTTGGCACGGGACGGCACATTGTCCCCGGGCTGTGGGAAAGCGCTCCGTGCGCAAACGTTTCCTTGAAGCCAGCTTACGAGGAAACATTTGCGATGGCCCCTGGTTAACCACTGCCGGCCTGGCTGAACGGGACACAGAAAAATGAAGGCCCCATCCGCGGCCCAGGCTCTGAGAGCCCTTAAGTGGCCCGACGGAGCCTCGCTGCCCCGGAGCAGGTGGTGGTACCTCTTTTGGTTTTCAGACGCGTTTCCAGGTTGCCGCCGGGGAAGCCCAGCGCCCCCCTACCCCAAGTGCACTGAGGCTCCAGAGGGCTGTGGCTGGCGTCGATGGGCAGTGGCTGCACACGGTGGGGGGCCTTGGGGCCGCCACGCAGGAATGTGGGGGCCTGGCGCAGGTTCTGAACCTGCCAGATGGCCCTGCATCCTGGGACCCAGGCTGGTAGCCAAGGAGGAGCCCTGGGGCTGGGTCCACAGCCCTCCAGGCCTCTGCACAAAGCCATTTGTCAAAGGTGTTTCCCAAACGTCTCTCGAAGGAGCTGCCCTTTGAGAGGCTGGCTTGGGCTCGAGCCAGGCAGAGCCGTCTGGGGCTCTTGGCAAGAGTACCAGCCGTCCTGAGATCCAAAGCCCCTCTCTCGCTTGTCCCTGCTTGTCTGGGCCAGGTGAGCGAGCCACAGGGCACCAGGGGCCAGCGAGGCTGGGGTTGTCTGACCCAGATGACCACACAGGGGTGGGGTCCCCCGGACCCACGCAACCCTCCGTCACACACGCTCCACGGCAGGGCCTGCTCAAGCGGGAGCTTTCCCAGCACCCACCCCGTGTGGGATCATCAGCTATTTGGCAGAGAGGCCCGGAGCGAGGGGGTGTGAAGCCAGAGGGAAGGGAGACCCTGCCGGCTGACGTGGCGTCGGCATCGAGAAAGAAAGACGGCCATACAAGCACGAGGGGCTCCCGTAAAACCAACAAAAAGTGAATTCCTCTCCGCGGGGCCCCGCTTCTGAACACGGAGACTAGGTGCAAACAGGTGCGTGCTTTTCGCCATGCGGCAGGGGCGCTGGCAGCCCGGTGGTCACACGGCCCACATGTGTCTTCTGGTGGTGGACACCGCACGGCCCAGGGTCCTAGCAGCCCAGCATCCGAGGAAAGACTGGGATGTCGCTGATTCCGAGGAAGCCTGCACTTCCCACTCCCAACGCCACCTGTGCCTCCCTCCTAGGACAATTCATCTCTAAAGGCGTCTGATAATTGTAATAGTTTCCCAGGTTCGTCCTGTTGGCACTCGCCGTTAATAATGCCAATAAAACCTACGTTGGACCAAAGTATTCGGGAGAGAGACAAGGTACGCAAGACTCTCCTTGACCATCTCTAGGGGCCAGGACCGGAGCCACACACTCAGTGAGGCTGCTCTGTGCTGAGCACCGGCCCTGGGCCAGGCACTGGGGGCCGTGGCAAGGAGGGGGCTTCCTGCTGGTCTCTGGTCCATCCTCACTGCAGGCCGGCCAGGTGGGCACGATCGTTATCCCATCCTGCAGATGAGACAACCGAGGTACGAGGGGTCTGTGCAGCCACTGGGCGGCAGGACGGGACCCGCGGCCATTCCCGAGGACGCTGCTCCTGTGACGATCCCACAGTAACCGTCTCTTCTCTGTCCTCTCCATTTCCTTCAGAGAATCAGGCACTGCCGTCAGTGTGGTAGTGACGTCAGCAGACCCATTTTACAGACACAGACACTAAGGCCAAGCAGGGTCAGTAACTCACCAAGACCAAACAGCTACCGAACGGCAAGGCCGGCGTTGGAACCCAAATTGGGCACCATACTCCAGCCCTGATTCCTGCAGCCCCTCCACGTTGAGTCCCCTTGTGCCCAGCACGCGGCCACTGGAAGTTCTGCTGGGTTCATTCACGTCCCCCCACCCCGGAACCTCAGCACGTGACCTTATTTGAAAACAGGGCCTTGGCGGATGTAACTAAGATGAGGTCACCTGGGTTAGGGTGGGCCCTAAAGCCAATGAGTAGCATCCTTATCAGAGGAGAGAACGCAGACAGAGGGACAGCCCCGTGAAGACAAGGCGGAGGTTGGAGGGATGCGGCCACAAGCCAAGGATTGCCGGTGGGGCCCCCGAAGCTAGAGAGGGCAGGAAGCGCCCTCAGCGCCTTCAGAGGGAGAGTGGCCACGACAACGCCTTGATCTGGGACTCCTGGCCTCCAGGCTGTGAGAGGAGAGACCTCTGTTGTTTAAAGCCACCCAGTCGTGGTGCTTTGCTCCAGCCTCCCAGGAGGGTAGTACTTCACCCCAGCGCCCTGTGTTCTGGGAGGAGGAGTCATGCAGGTCAGCTTCCGCGCTGCCATGTGACCTTTCTCTTCCTGCCATGTTACCAGTTGACTGGGGATGTGGGTGAGCTTGGTTCTGGAAAAAGAGAAACAGGTGCCAGGACTCTCCCCCAAGGAGCACGGGTCCCAGGCCACGAAGGACGGCCGATCCTCCCGCCAGGACCCAGGAGGGGCCCTTCTCCAGCCTGGATGGCCTCACCCCCACCCGCAGCCCCCCTCCCCCGCTGCGGTCCACCCGACAGGCAGGGGCAGAGCTCCGTCCTGCACACCTTCGCGGCCACGTGGTCAAGCAGTCACTGCCCTTTAGTTATGCGGCAGAATTACATACCCGGCGGAAAGCGAGACCATCCAGTCCCAAGCGCCCCCAAACACGTTCCTTGTGTCTCAAAACAGCGCTAAAGCCATCTGATCAGGGTGAGAGCGTTCCCAGAGCGGGGTCTCCCAGCCCTGCGAAACCCTCCTCGAGGCCCCAGTGCCGGCCGGTCTCCTGCCCCTGCCAGCACGGGTCGGGCTCTGGAAGGGACTCGGCCCGTGTCCCTCAAGCCCCTCACCCCACGACACCTCTGGACACGTCTGACAATAACAATATCCCCCTCCTTCTGAGCTAACATCGGTCTCACTGGGGTGACCTCTAACCCTGGACAATCCCCAACATAAGCGGCCAACACTTCGGTTTCCGGAAGCAGCCAGACAGGCACGCACAGGGGGTGGGGTGTTGATGCTGGGGGGAGGTGTTCTGGAATGTTCTCAGCCCCAGTTCCCTCCTCTATAAGACAGAAATGAGAACGCATGAGCCTCTGGGGGCAAAGAGAGGCGCCCTTGGCAGGCACCGTCTGCCCTGATGCGGGCCGAGCCCCCAGAGATTTATTTAACCCTTTTTCCGAGAATGTGAGCTCGGGTCCCTTTCACTCCCCTCCTTGTTGATTTCCCTGGAGCACAGACGGTGAGCCGGAACCTCTTCCAGCCTCTGGGGTGGGAGGTTGCTGGCCCTGGACAGAGAAGAGTTGGGATCTGTCCCCTTGTTTCCTCGTGGCCCATCGTCCTAGCTACATCCTGGTACCTCCCAGGCACCACTGAGCCACGCCTCCGGGGCCTGGGCCCACCTCGCGGAGCCCCGTCTTTCGCTCCAGGGGGCAGGAACAGGAGTTGAGCCAGAGACAGTCAGCCCCCAGGGGTCTCTGGGCCCAGAGTAGCCAGACTTGAGTCCCTCTGCCAACCAGGTGCGACTCGGCCCCGGTCCATGTGACAACAAGTGAGAGGCAGAGCAGGTCCCACATCTGAGCGCAGGACACACAGCCCTGGCAGGTGACCAGGGACCTCTCCCCACCTGACCCCGCCTGACCCCACCCGGGCCAAGTGGCCACACCTCCCACAGTGGGGGACCCGGGCAGGACAACGGGGTGCAAGGAAGGGGCTTCGTCCTCTCACCTCACCTTGCCCCCCTCCACCCAGCCCCGCAGCTGCTCAGAAGTGGGATGGGGCGGCCCTGGGGGTGGGGCACGGGGTCAGGCCGCCATTCATTCATTCAGTCAATAGATGCTTACAGAGCACCCACGACGCGCCTAGCAGTATTCTGGGCACCGGGGACTTAGCAGAGGATACAGTAAAGTCCTCGCCCTCGTAGAGTCTACATTCCGGTAAGAAAGGCAAACAACAGACAGATACCACACTCAAGGCACCGTGGGGAGGGGTCACGCCGAAGAGACCTGGGAGGCGGGGGAGGGGGGAGCCCACCCGAGACCCAGGTTCCTGGGAAATATGGCCGCACGAACCAAGCATCCACAGAAGTGCGAGGTCTCTCCAGCCACGACGGAGGGGTCCTCACTGCCCGCCCCCAGCACCCAGACTCTCCCTGCGGGCAGCTGAGGCGGACACCTCCGGTGCCCCTGCGGGGGAGACGGGGCTCCACGGTGCCACCGCAGCGGCCGGCAGGCGGACCCGGCACCGGGGTCACTCCAGACCCACCCAGAGGGGTTCCTGCGGCCAGAGAGGCCTGGGCCACCACCCTGCCCGCCAGACGGCGCCGCCCGCCAAGTGTGGTCACGCCATCCCCCCACTTTCAGGCCAGGTTGCCCTCCGTCGCATAGCCTGCAATTCAGCAGGTGCTTACTGTCGGCCCAGACACATCACTGCCACCGCTCCGGTCCCCTGGCGTCCCTCAGACCAGCTAAAGCAGTGACAAGTGAGCCCTAAAGGAGGCAGTGCCCGCCAGACGACGTTCCCGGCACGGGCCTGGGAGCCAGGAAGGCTGCGGGAGAAGGAGACCCTTTGCAGAGAAGGAAGGGGGGAAAGTTCCAGACTGGGGCACCTGGCCCTGGGCTGAGCGGGGCGACGCTGGAGTTGGGGTGGGGCTGGGGGTGGTCTAGGCCAGGCCTCCGGGGACCCCCGTCGCTGGAGCTCTGCTGTCCTCTGCTGGCCAGCTCTGGTACTGCGTACATGCCGGGGAGCGTCTCCGGGCGTGTCCTACCTGGCCCTCTACCGGGCCCTGCCTCTGGATGCCCAGGGCCTCTGTCTCCAGCCCCCACCTGTATGCAAGTCACCTGTGGGACCCCCAGTCCAATGCCAGCAGGGGCAGCAGAAGGAACCTGCATTTCCTGTCACCTGAGTGTCTGGTGGATTGACAAGGTGCGCGCCCCAGGCTCACAGGCAGCCCTTCCGTCCTATCTCGCACACCAGGCAACTAAGGCCAGAGGAGAGAAAGGGCCCCGTCACAGAGCAGGGTCCTACTGGGCTGGGGTCAAGCCCTGGCCTGGGTGACCTCCAAGCCAGATGGTCACCTGTGCTCTGCTGTGGGTCAGCAAATCTCCCACTTAGTCAGTGGGCCTCCTGGGAGGTCCCCTAGACCCCGGTGGCTTATGGGGCCACACTAGGACGGCTGGTAGCCCACGGGTGGCTGGAACGCCCACCTCCATCGTGCAGCCGCAGGCCTGACACGTGGACCCACGCCGGGGCAGGCTCTTTGGATTGTTCCCGTGGTACCTGGACCCCGAAAGTCACAACGTGCATCTGCTTCCCGGCTCACCCAGGCTCACCCTTGGGGCCAGACCCAGGCTGCTTGGGCCTAGATGTGTCCCAGAAGTTGCTTTGGGTCACCTCCCTAAGAAGAGCGGGAAACAGGACAGAGCATCACCTGTTTTGCTTTTTTTTTTCCCTTGAGCACTGGCCCCACTGGACGGGTCTGGGCCACCTGGAGCCTGTGCTCTGAGGTCTCAAGGAGCTCAGCAAAAAAGAGAAGCTACAGCCGCTTCGCACATCGTCAGGGGCTGCGTGAGTGTCCTGGGGCGGCCGTGACGAGGTATCACGAACGCTCCTCCCGAAGGCTCTAGGGGAGGGTCCTTCCTGCAGGGGCTCCAGGCTTCCCTGTGCTTGTGGCCACACCCCTCCAGCCTTGCTTCCGTGGCCACGTGGCCTCTCCTCCGTGTGTCTCTGCGTCCTCTCCTCTTCTTGTACAGACATCTCATCCTGTTCAGGGTCCACCTTCAATCCAGGGTGGCTTCATCTCAAGATCCTTAACACGATCGCATCTGCAAAGGCTATTTCCATATAAGCGCACCTTCCCAGGTACCAGGGGTAAGGACTCAGACATATGTTTTGGGAGGGGTCACCACTGACTTCCCTACAGTGGTGCCAGGGAAGGGAACACCCCCAGTGGCTCCCAGAGTCCTGCCCCTAGCCAGCAGCAAGAGCATCCCCTAGGAACTGGTTAGAAATGCGAATTCCCAGGCCCATCTCCCCAGGCCTGCTGAATCAGAAACTCCAGGGTGGAGCCCAGCAAGCTGTGTTCCGTAAGCCCTCCAGGCGTCCTGAGATGTGCTCAAATTTGGGGACCACCTAAATGATTCCAGAAAACATCCCTTCCTGCCTCAGTAACCCATACGCACAAGAGCCCTGCCTGGGGCTGCACTGGGTGCCACGTTTACTGGGACTCATCTTACTTATGAGGATTGAGGAGACATGAGACATGCCGTTCCCAGGCCCACACCCACCTGTGACTTAGGGGTGGGGTCAGTGGTGGAACAGAGAAAAAGGGCAGTAGGAACTGGGAGGGGGTTCATTCCTGCGGGGGGGCCAGAGAGGCCTCCTGGCAGAGGGGGCTGGGCCAGCCCCCCACCAGCCACGGCCGACATCAGAACTGAGCTACTTTCACCGTTCTAATTCAGCGGCCACGGGGAAGAATCCTGCCACAGTTCCACCTGTGAGCGTGCATGGGAAAAGTCAAACCTGAGGGCTTCCCTGGTGGCGCCGTGGTTAAGAATCCGCCTGCCAATGCAGGGGGCACGGGTTCAAGCCCTGGTCCGGGAAGATCCCACATGCCGCGGAGCAGCTAAGCCCGTGCGTGACAACTACTGAGCCTGCGCTCTAGAGCTTGCGAGCCACAACTACTGAGCCCATGCGCCACATCTACTGAAGCCTGTGCGCCTAGAGCCTGTGCTCCGCGACAAGAGAAGCCACCGCAATGAGAAGCCCGTGCACCGCAATGAAGAGAAGCCCCCGCTCACCACAACTGGAGAAAGCCCGCATGCAGCAACAAAGACAAATAAATAAATTTATTTTTTGAAAAAAATCAAACCCCATTGTGTCATTCCCTTCTATATGAACACAGGCCACAAGCCAGGGTGACGGTAGGACCACCGGCCCGTCATCAGCAGAAATCACAGGCACATTTCTCACTGTGGCCACTTTCGCCCATGTCTCGAAACAGGCTGCTGCTCTGTCGCACATGTGGGTCTGTTGCTGTTTTGCTGACAACTTTTCAATATCGTTTCCTTGCACCCCGTGTTTTTTAGGTTATGTTTTTGGCAGGTGCCCAAGGGCCACTGGCATCACGAGGGCTATAGGCTTTAACCCTCTGTCCAATCTAGAACTTTCTAGTTCATTTTAAAGCAGTTTGCCCCTACTTTTTCCACAATCAGGACATAGTATGGAGGGAAGGGTGGGCATTCAGTCCTTTCTTTAAACATCTCTCACGTTCCCGCCATCCAGAGGAAAGAGACACCAGCCCGAGAATTTCTGGGTTTGCCTCTGTGCAGACACACCAGCGGGGGATGCTACCCATGATGTTTCTACCTGCACCCAAGAGGCGTGACATCCCAAGGTCAGAGCCCCTTGGACGTAAAAAGTATCGACAAAGGAGAGGGATAAAAACCAGCTCCCCGATTCTTAAGCCCCCTTGTCCACTTGAGACTAGAAAGCGCCCAGAGGGGGAGTAGGTAGGATTTGCACCGCTGTGCTGCACCCCTTCCCCACGTCTGACAACACCGCACCTGTACTGAGCTCAGGGTCCCCTGGAGGGCTGTACCCCACAACTGGGGACCATGCACTGAGGCCAAAGCAGCAGGGAAGCACCCGCAGACTCCAGTCAGCGGGGCCAGGACCACCTGAGGCTTCCCAGGGCCAGGTGTGGGTGATGCGGGAAGGGGAGAGGATGCTGGGATGGAGCCGTTTGAAGACCTGCCCAAAGGGACCCCTGGGAGAACAAGGGTCTCCAGCGGCGAGTGTCACCCCCGGGGACGGGCATGGCACCTGTCACAAGAGGCACTGGACGGGTAGGAGGGACCCAGCAGAGCCCCAAGGAGCCAGCTCTGAACTTGTGGCAACTTCATCCACCCGGGAACCCGTGCCCTTCACCTGGAGCCTCCTCTCCCCTGAGCCCACTGCAGGGCGGGGCCTCCGTCCGCAAATCAGGGAGGAAGAGCCTGGGCGGGAGAAAGCAGTGACCATGTACCGGAGCTCTGGCAGGGACCGCGGGATGTGTCCGGTGGAGCTGGGAGCACCACAGCCTCCTCCCTCCCCCTTCCCCCTGCTGCATCCTTCTCCAGGCAATGTTGTGGGGCGGGAGAAAGGAGGGCACACGAGCCTGTGCTCGTCCACATCCTTGGACACAAGGTCCTTCATGCCTCCTTCCCGTGAATGGTGGGACACCTGTATGGACTTCGGAAACTGACTATCAGAGCCAGAGTTTTACTTCCTTTTTGGTTGTTTTCTGGTTGGTTGTTTGGTTGGTTGGTTTTGTCTTTTTCTTTTTTCTTTCTCTTTTCTTTTTTTTCTTTCTTTTGGCCGTACCACGCGGCATGCGGGATCTTCCCTGACCAGGGATCAAACCCGTGCCCCCTGCAGTGGGAGCGCTGAGTCTGAACCACTGGACTGCCAGGGAAGTCCTATTTCTTTTTGTTTTACGTTAAGAACCTGTGAAATTTTGGAGAGGCTAAATTGACTGTGTGTCCTGGGTGTGCCTCACGACCCCGTCTGTGTCCAGGGCTGGACCCTTTCTTTCTCCTAAGTGAGAAAGGGAGCTCGTGAAAGCTCACAGGTGGGGCGGGTGAAACTCCCAGACAGAGGGAGCCTACTGGCCTCAGTGACCCAGCCCAGGGGCCTGGACACTGTCCCCAGGTGGAGGAGGTGGGGCTGACGGGGCCGCTGAGGATGCTCCTAAACGTCCAAGTACAGGTGATACACTAGGTATCGCCGGGTACCCGGCACTGGGATCCCCAACGGAAGGTTCAGCCCTGCCAGGTGGGGCCCACCCAGAGCCCCTCCCTGCCTCAGCCACCGTCAAGCTCAGGGTGACAGGGTGCTCACCAAGTGGCCCGTTGACAGCTGAGGACATGAGTACAGAGAAGCCAGTGGTCCACTAAGACCCACTGTCATTGTGGTCGAGCCAAGGGCTGGAAACCCAGGAGCCAACACATGAGAAATTCATGGCCACAGCCGTGAGGACAGCAGGCTGAGAGAGCACCTGGCCTCCGAGACAGCCCAGGGCTCATACTCGGCCTTGCCACCTGTGGGCTTGGGCCCCTGAATCTCTTGTGCCTCAGTTTCCCCACTTGCAAGACAAGGACAATGACCCCCACCTACAAAGAGCTCAGAAGTGCTATTTGCACGTGTCTGAAGTGCAAATACTGCACCTGAGCCAGCACAAGGGCTTCCTAGACGTCATTTCTCCAGCCGCCTACCCATCTCCTTTTCCAGCGAGGGAACCAGTGCCCAGGAAGGCCAGCCATGCATCCCGGCGTGCAGAAGGTGGGGTGCAGACCCAGGCCTAGATTCCGGGTGCCCTGGGCTACTTTGGATAGTGGCTAAGACGGGAGAAAGTCACAAGGAGCCCAGCCTGCATCCTGAAGGTCACCTCATCATGCGTGCCACCTCCCACCTCCTGTGGTGACACACGGAGCCCACCAGGGCCTCAGTGACCCTGCCAGTCCTGCAAGTTACACCTGGCGCTGCAGCACTTGCTCTGTGAATTCTCCCGCTGATGCACAGGGGGATGGAAACAGAGACAAGCCTGGGCCAGGAGAGGAGGCAACGCCATCACCAGCTGTGTGGCCATGAGCAAGTTACCCAACCTCTCTGTTGCCTCAGTTTCCCCAGCTGTCAGGGGCGCCACAGCTGGGGACTTGTCAGGATTAAACTAGCCAGTGTAAAGTGCTCAGAAAAGCACCTGCAGAGAGCAAGCACTCAAACCATGGTTTTTATCGTGACTAATTATCACTGTAACTATTATTCTCCTGAGGGCTCCCTTAAGGGAAATAAAATGCTGACGCCTTCTGTGTGCGCTGCTTCACAGACTTGAAAGGAGGTGTTTTCACATCCTTACCTCGTGGGGCCCCCACGGTGAGCCCTGAAACACGCAGATGACAAAACCAAGGCTAGGGAGGCTGCTGTGGGTAGGGGCTCATTTCCCTTTTCCCAGCGGCTGCCAGGAAGCTCGGAGCTGGCCTGCAGCAGCGGAAGGTCCTCAGGTGTGTTTGCAGTCCCTTCTCTTCCTCCCGGCCCCGCCTCTTCTGTTTTCAGCCCTTTCGCTTCTCTCTCCCACTTCTCTCGTTGGCTGCCGGCTTGAGTGTGGCTGCCCACGTTTCCTGCTGCTCCGTTTGCGTTCTGGTATATAGTGGCCCCCAGGACATATTTGTAGAGCAAATGCTAGTGTTTGACACGGGACTCCTCGTGTTCTCTCCCGCATTAGATGGTGTGAATAGCTGCGGATTCTTTCACGCACAGATGTTGGCTACGAGCCAGCTACACGCTAAGCACCGCAGGCCCTGGGGACAGAGGAGGGAGTGGAAACACCCCACTGTGGGCAGGGGGAGTGCAGGGGGGCAGTGTGAGAACACAGGACTGTGGACCTGGGAGCGGGTGGCTAGACCCCCATCTCTCCCCACTTCTCGCCCGGGGGCCCTTGGTGCTGTCCCAGCCCACTCCACCCAGCCCACCCGAGACTGGGAGGGGCCCTCAGGGTCCAGCCGGCTCTCCACGGCCAGTCATGCAGTTAGGGCACAGACCCGGAGCCAAGGATGGGCGGCACCGTCTGCCTGGACCCTGCTGACCAACACGTGTGTCCTGTTGAGCTGACATCTTTCCCTGAATCCTCTGCCCAGGGTGGACAGTTTGGGCAATTCTGACCCCCCAGAAAGGAGTCCTTTCATAGCTCCCTCCGAAAACGTCGCTTTTTAAAAATTTACCAACAGCAGCTACATGTGCTCGTTCCATACGTGCTAAAAGAAAGCAAACAAGGGAAGGGGTGGGAAGTTCTCTACCTGTGGTCTCTGGACCGGCAGCAGCATCACCTGGGAACTCTTAGGGATGCAGGTTCCAGGCCCCCGGAGGCTGTGTGGTTGGGGCCCAGGACTGGTGTTAACAAGCCCTCCTCCAGGGCGTTCGGAGGCTCCCGCAGGTCAGAGCCAATGGCAGAGGCTCCTGCCCGACGCGCAGCCCTCAGCCGGCAACAGGCTTCAACAGTGGGTGTGGCTGTGGCCTCAGCCGTGGATTCCGGCGCCAGCAGCTCCCGCATCCCCACACGTCTTCCTGCCCGTTAACTGCGATGAAGCAGCAAAGGCCAGGCGGGTCTGGCTCACCTGGCGACAGGTGTGGCAGGGACCAGGCACGGATTAGCCAACTGCTGTTGGACCCGGGGCAGCAGCCGGGCCGCCCAGGTCCCGCAGGTGTGGGCCGGCCGCCCTGGGGCGGCTCCGATCGTATTTCCCAGGAGAATAGCTCGGCCGAACGTGTTCAGAGGGCGGGGGGACGCGGCATCTGCCGGCCGCTTTGATGTGAGGGGCGTCGTGAGCCCCACGCCCCCTTCTTTGGTTCTTAAGAGTGGTACAGCGCGCCTGCCTTCCACCTTTTCGTTTTAAGCGAGGAATTGTTCTCACGTTTTAATCAGAACCACCAATTATCAGCAAGGCACGAAACCAAACCCTGGCTGTTTTGGTGAAAGACAAGATTCGGAGGAGACCACGTGAAAGCCCCACACCCGCCTGTTGGGACTCCGCTCCAAGGTTCCACCGACAGATCGGGCCCCGGGCCTGGACCCTGCCCGGCTGCCAGGGCTGGGGGGCAGCACGTGGGAGGGGGCCCGGGAAGGGACCTCAGTGGCCTCTGTTGCTCCCACGAGGAACCTGGGCCTGCGGGGCCGGCGGAAACCCCACACACAGATGCTGCTGGCCGCCTCTAGGGCACACAGAACCCCCCAGCCTGCCCCACGCCCCTGCTGCTGCCCACTGCCCTCGTCCAGGGGGCCACGCCTGTCCCCCACTCAAAGCCAAGGCCACAGCCACTCCCTGTCGCACCCCTGCGTCCCTGGATCTTCCCCACAGTCCACACAATTCCTCCCACGTACATAACCAACGTTGTCTTGACCCCCCTGCCTTCCAACCATCGCTCTCATGTCTCTGCTCCCTTGGCAACAAAATTCCCAGGGGGAGCTGCCCCTACCCTGTGTCTTCAACTCCCCTCCTCTTGTGCTCTTCCGTTATTACATTTTAATATATTACATTTTGGTATGTACAAAAGAATATACGGTAAGTCCCCTACATACGAGCGAGTTCCGTTACGAGAGCGTGTTCGTAAGTCCAATTTGTTCATTAAGTCGAACGAAGTGAGCCCAGGTACCCAACTAACACAGTCGGCTGTACACCGCTGCTTGTACGCTTGCTCTGGACATCCTGGCTTGAAATAAAAATACTGCACTACTGTACTCCATACACTAAAGGACACAAAAGCACAGCCACTTGTAGAGGATGCATGCACGTGACTACGTACACCAGACACATGAACTAACTTATGTGACTGGACATGTGAACACACATTCGCATCTCTGAAAGTTCGCAACTTGAAGGTTCATTAGTAGGGGACTTCCTGTATGTAAATGTGTGTACATTATAAAGTTTAATTACACACCCATATCACCCAGACGGTCCTTCTCACTCTGCCCCCGTCTCTGCAGCGCTGACCCCTCTGCTGTAATACAGGCTGCCCCTGTGTTTCACTTTTAAGTAATCCTACTGCCATTGTGTACATGCCCACACTGTAGGGTTTAACTATCATTTTGAGTTTTATAAATAATATGGTGCCACACAGAGTCTTCTGGAACTTGCTTTGTTCACTCGACATCGTGTTTCTAAGACTTGGCCACGTAGTCGTTTGTGGCTGGGGATCGTCCATGTTCACTGCTGCACAACATCCCACTGCACGAATAAACCTCAGCGTCACGTGCATTCTGTGGGGGACATCTGGGTTGTGTCCATCTCTCTGCAGGGCTCGCTTTGCTCTTTTGGACATTTTACCACCTGGCACACGCGGGCAGGGGCTTCTCTTGAGGGTGTACCTTGCAGGAGAATAAGGTATGTCATATTCAACTACAATAAATAAAGCCAAATTGTTTTCCAGACAGATTGAGTCCATTTAAATTTCCTCCAAGTATATATAAAAGTTCTAATCACTCAGTTGGTTAGACTTCTTCAATTCCGACCTTGCAGTGACAGCGACGTTATTGCCATGAGGCTCCTCTGCGTGTCACTCATTACTGTGAGATCGAGCATCTTTTCACATACTTGCTGGACTTGGGAGTTTGCTTTTCTGTGGAAGCCAGTTCAAGCCCATTTTTTGTCACTGGTTTATCTTTTCCTTGCTAATTTGTAGGCGCTCTATACGTGGTCTAGATACAAGTCCTTCATCAGTTATATCTGTTACAAGTATCTTCTCCCAGGTTGTGCCTTGCCTACCTTATGGCATCTTTTCTTTTTCTTTTATTTATTTGGCTGTGTCAGGTCTTAGTTGCGGCACACGGTTTTAGTTGCGGCATGCGGGATCTTAGCGGCTTCTCTCGGGTGTGGGCAGCCCCGGGCCCAAGGTCCAGGCCACGGGCACCCACACCACCCCGCCCCACCGGTGCCCCTGTGCTGCCCCACAGCCCTGCCCTCCCGCTCCAGCCATGCTCCCAGGTGGGTGCCAACCCCTTCCCCCTCCCCCCCGGGCCTGCCCCCCCAACCAGGCCGGCTGTCTCCAACCTACTTCCTGCCAACACCCAGCCCAGGACTCCCCGGTCCCTGAAGACACAGGCCCCGCCTCACCCCCTAACCCAGGCCCCAGGGCTCCTCCAGCCACAGCTGCCTCCCAGCCTGCTTCCTTCTGTCTTCATCAGGGCAGACACAGCAGCTCCCGGTGTCCTCGACTCCTGCCACTGTGCTGGGCAATCCCAGGGTCCTACAGGGCTGAGCCCCCTGCACCTGGCACTCAGCCAGAGTGCTGGGGGGTGACCAGAGACGCTGCAGCACAGGAAGCAGCAGGAGACCTCACCAGGGCCGCAAGGGTGTAGCGACAAATGCGAGCACGTGTTCTCTGTCACATGCACCTTTGGTGCGGCCGTGACATCCTCCTGAGCTCCACGGAGCGCCTGGCTGGGGACAGAGGACACTGGCAGCACTGCAAAGCGGGTGACCCCCACCAGCCCTGCCCCCCTTAACGAGCAGCCAAGCCCCAGCTCGGCCTTGAACTCGGCCCTACTTCTCATTCAGACAAAGGCTCCGAGGCGGACATCACTTGACACAGGGAACCGACGCAGGGACGGGTGCCCCAGCTTGCGTTCAGAAGGCACCGGCACGGCAGGCACCAGCAGCGGCCTCAGTCGTGCCCCCCACCCCCCGAGGGCAGAGCCCGCGTCTCCCAGGGCCCAGCGTGGGCTGCCCGGAAGGGCCTCTTTGCACACAAGACACGGAACGTGGACCCTCTGAGGTGGACCCTCAGCTGGGGCCGGCACAAGGGCAGGGCAGAGGGCACACCGCCCACAAGAACCAGGCTCACTCTGGGTGGACAAGCTTGCAGCCCAGTGAGGCCGGGCTCCCAGCCTCGGATCACAGGCGGGTCACAGAGGAAGCAGGCCTGCAGGGGGCCTGGGAAAAGCAAGGAGCTGTCCCCTGGGGATCACCAGTCAGGTCAACTGAACTGAATCCACCACTAGATGGCGCTCAGACCTGGGTGGGGGGTGGACATACAGCCAGAAGGAACAGCAGCTGACCAGACAGGCCTCACCCTCGTCCCCAGAAGAGCAGGGCCTTGCTGAGGCAAGCTGGGTATCGACTTCTAAACCATGTTCCACGAGAGCCTCCCCACCCAAAACCAGCCTTCCAGGAAGGCAGCCTGCACAGGGGGGCAGGTCCGGGAGAGTCCTGTCTACCTCCACAAAGGTCCCCAAAACCTGAGGAACGCCCACAATTTCAGAAAAACTCCGGGATCAGAAACCCAATGTGCTTGGACACACAAAACGTTACCAGCCGTTAGAAAACCTCAAGCAGTTGGATTTCGTGACATTTTAGAAGTGCCGTTTTTTAGTTAAGCTTTCCTCTCATCCCATTTCCCAGACAAGCTGGGGAAGATTGGGATGACTTCCTGCAGTGGAGTCAGCATCTGTACCCTGATTTCCCCTTCGGTGCCCACAGCAGACATCACTAATAGATCCCAGCACCCCTTCCCATGAAGATTCCAATCCTTCTCAACAGAACCGCCAGGAGCTACCACCAACCACTCGAGCTGGCCCTTGAAATGAGAAACCCACTTATCAACCTGGATCAATGGCAGACCAAGTGGCAACGTGGCCTGCCACGCACTGCTCACTTCCCCCTCCTCCCCACCCCAGCCCCCTCTGTCACACACCCTGAGGACACACAAAGTAGGGCCACCGCTGACTTATACATGTCTTTTTGCAAATTAGAAAAAGGTGTCCCCCTCCTGGGGTAGACAGTCAATGCCAGGACACACCCTTGCAGCCAGGTACCCTTGTGCAGTGCACAACCTACACAACAATACCCGGGGTAGTGTTAAGCCCCGACAGTTGTTTTCTTCTTTTCTGTAATGCAAGTACCTGTCTTAAGCTTTGATTGCAGAGGCGTCCACTTCAAACACGGCTATCTCAAATAAACACACTGGCAGCCGCTCGATGAGATAAAGAGCCAGGCCACCTTCCTCCACTGAGGCTCATTTATTTTAGAAATCTTGGTTGAGTTTGATAACTGACCATTTGGACCACTTTTTTTTTTTCTTCCTTGGCTTTAAATTCCTGCTCTTATGTTTTAAATTCACCAATAAAGAGTGAGCCCCTGAAACCCTCGACCCCAACAAAAGCATAACCCCAGGCCCACATTCTCTCTCTCTCTACCCGAGACCTCGCTGTGTGGCCCCCGGTGTACTATGTAATTTCCAGGTCTCGTAAGTAATAAACCTTTATTTTTTCAAAGTTTCCTGACGGTGGTTGCTAACACAGTACGAACCACAAGCGCTGGTCCAACCACAGCACTGGCTTCTGACAGGCTGAGACCAGGTGGCCCCGTTCCAGAGAAGCACAGTCGTGTCGGAATAAGGACGACCACCTCCTTCTTTGCAAGACTTACTGATGAAGATGATTGGCATTCTCACGCATAAAGAAACGCACCCAATCACACTCACACGAGCCATAAAATAATAAAACACAGTCCAGATTCTTATCATGTAAAACCAGGATCCCAAGCTTAACGCCCTGGAAAGCTGCCGGTTGGCCTGTGCGGGCCCCACGTGGGCCTCTGGTCCCTGAAGGCCACCGGCAGTGAAGGCACCACGGAAATCCCAGGGCCCAGGGGGAGGGCCACTGCATCTCCCTCCCAGTCACCCTCTTTCAATATTTAGAAAAATAAGTCTCAGGGAAGCAGCTTATAAAAAGAAGGTGGCGCGGACGGCGCCTGAGGGGCCGTGGAGGTGGTCCAGCTCGGCTGCAAACCAGGGCCTGCGTGTGTCCCAGCGTCGGCACGCACGGTGGCTCTGCCCAAGGGAGCAGCCTCTCCAGTGCGCCGCGGCCGCCTCCTCCCCCGGCCAGCGCCCATCCCGAGGCCGCATCACCTACCGCCGCCCCAGCCAGGAAGGCGTCTGGACGTCACCTGCACAGCTGCAGGTGCGGGTGGTGGCTCAGCTTCTCTGCCAGCTCTTCCTCCGTGGGCTCCTGCAGGACATCCCTGCGGAATCGGGGACAGGATGGCTGGGGAGCCCTGGGCACCTCCAGAGGAGCAGGGGAGCAGCGCTGATGCAGCAGCCCCGTCAGTGCTCGGGACGAGGGGCCCCTCGGGACCACCCCCCGGGGACTCAGGTCCACCTCTGGGATGCTTACATGGCGTCCCTCAAAGCCCGGGAGGACACCTCTCCGCGTGGCCGTAACAACACAGCAAACGCTCAGAGACGGCAGTGTGACCACCCAGGGCTGACTCTGGGACGGCTGTCACTTCTCTGCACCAGCAGAGGGACAATCTCCAGGTTACCATGGAGAAGAGAAGGGCGAGGCTTCCTCGGGCCACCTGTCTACACCCACCAACAGAATCACCTGGAGACCACCGGAACCTGAGGGTGCTTCCCGAAAGATGCTCACCAGAGAGCAGGACAGAGGCCCAGCCCCGCAGCAGGAGCAGAGGCAGACCCCGGGCTCGTGGGGACCAACCGCCCGCCCACTGCCTCCCCCCTCCACGCACCTGAACAGGAGCTCCACGGTCACCTCAGAGGTGGCCTCTAGGTCCCCTGTGAGGGACTGCAGGTGACTGCGGCGGTCCCACTTGTGAAGGAAGTTCTGGCAAAAGGGAGGGAGGGACGGGTGGCCAGTAGGCGTGGGCCCTGCGTGGAACCAGCCTTGTCCCCCTACCCCAATCCCACAGTGTCGGCCTGGCTGAGAAGTCCACCCTGGACACCAGGATCCAAGGCCACCAGCTCCTACGGGAGCAGATGCCTGAGAGCCCTCCTCCAGCCCCCCTCCCACAGGTCAAAGGTCAGGAGCATTCCAAGAGGCCCCCAGCAGCCAGGGCGAGCAGCCCCAAGGGAGGACGGAGCCTGAATCCACCAGGGCCGCCCGAACCCAGCACGGCCTCTTTGGACCAAGTTCCGGGTGGGCCCCCATCAGCAAGTTAGCAACTCCGACTGAGAAGAGCCCGGGCAGGGTCGCCGATACCTCCAGAATCAGAGCCAGGAACAGGTTGACCCAGATGACGGACGACACCAGCCACCACAACACAAAATAGATCTTGGACCACCTGCGGAGAACAAGGAGGCCACCGGGGCCGCGCGTGAGCCGAGCACGGCTGCTGCCCCGACCCTGCTGCCCTGCCTGTGCCATCGCCGTTCCCGCCCTCGAGCTGGCCCAGCCTGGCCTTCAGGGGCGCTCGGCCAGCGGCCGGGAGCCGGTCTGAGCTCTGCAAGCTCCAGGCTGAGCCCTGTCACCCCATGAGCCCCGCTGTCACGGCCCCCAGAAGCCATCTGCTCCTGCACGCGCCCCGCCACCCCCGGGAGGCGCAGACCCAGACGCGCACCCCGCGCGGAGCCGCGGCTGGGGCCGCCAGGACCGGTCACTCACGGGCCTGCGTAGCGCCGGAAGGCGTCCAGGAACACCTGCCAGTTGTTCACGACCATCACGTCCCACAGAGTGACCAGCGCGGCCTGTGGGGCGGCAGACGCAGGGTCCAGGAGGCCGTGGGAGGTGGAGGCGGGGGTCCCGAGGGGCGGGGGGCGCAGGACTCACGGCAAAGTCGTCAAAGTTGTTGGTCCAGTACTCCAGCTGCTCGAAGCTCCCGCAGGGCGCGGAGCCGTTGTCAGGGGCCAGGCTGGGGGGCACAAGCCGGGTCGGTGGGAGGCGGGGGCAGGACACACACCCGGGCGCCCTGGCACCGCCGCGGCCCCTGCTCGGCGTGGACCCAGCTGGGCCCCTGAGGAAGCGGGGGAAAGGGGAGACGGCCCCCGACCTCGCAGGGGTTGAGGGCGGCGAGGAGGCCAACGCTGTGGACACACACGGCCAGCGGCCGGCCCGGGGGGGCCCTCGGCCCTACAGTTCAGGCCTGGCCCTGGACACCCCCCCTGCCGGCGCGTGGCCTGGCCCAGAAAGGGGCACGGCTGGGGGCTCTGAGCCGGCACGGGAAACACCCTCAGTGCAGGCTCGAGGGAGGGCTTCGGTGAGGAGCGGGTGGGTGGAGAGGCCAAGGAAGAAAGGGGCCTCCTGGCTCCCTCCTGGGGAGCTGCGTCTCACCCCTCCACCCCACCGCCCGGTGCCGTCACCCGCGGCTCTCTGCACCTCGGAGCCCCCCTCACCTGCTGTTTCCAGGAGCCACGATGACACCTCGGAACAGGATGATGCCGACGATGGCAAAGACGTAGTAGACCACCTAGGGAGGTAGGTGGGGCCTGTCAGCACCCCCAGAGGGACCCCCGCAAAGCCAGGCTGGGCCTGCGAGGGCGGCATGCCAGCAGGGATTCCCAACTGCGGGCACTGCCGGCCTTCCCGGGAACTGGGGCTCCCAGGCACCCGCGCCAGAGGGAAGCGGGGAGGAGCCACGGTGGGCGGCCCCAAGATAAACCGGGGGCCCAGGCGTAAGAACGGAGGCTGTCCACCCCTCCTCCAGGGCTGGTGTGGCAGGAAGAGGGTTCCACTGAGAACAGGGCAGCAAGGGCCAGGGGACGGTGTGCCACGGAAGGGTGACCGGGGGCTGGCCAGGTCCCTCCAGAGAAGTCCCACCACTCTCCCCACATCCATCAGGAGACGTCTGAGCCCACCACTGGGCAGCCTTGTGCCACAGTCAGAGAAGGGGCTGCTGGCCGCCCCTGACCTGTCCCCAGCATGCCCGGTGGGGGGGAGGGGTGCAGGGAAGAGGCGCACACCCCAGGCTAACCCAGCCCCCCTCTGGGCCTCAGTTTCCTCCACTGTGCAAATAGGGGTCTGGGGGGCAGTGTCCGAAGCAAGGTGCCACCTCTAGCATCCCATGACAGCCAGAGCACCCCAGGAGCCCCCTTACTGTCCAAAACAAGGAGCAGCAGGGCTCTGTCACCTGCCCTCCTGCCCTCCAGGCCTCGTGCCTGTAGCAGCACCCAGGGCCCCTGCTCACCGGGCCCTGCCCCGCCTGGGCCACAGGGTAGTCAACAGCGGCGGCGGGGGAAGGGCTGACCCCGGGGGTGGCGGGGGGACATCACGGCTCTCTCAGCAAAAGTGACTGTGAGTTCCCCAAATCCCTCTGAGCAAGGATGGTTGACCAAACCCCACTGGGGGCTCTGTGGGCCCTGAGGGGTCCCTGGTGCCTCTTACATCTTTCATCTTCTCAGTGTGGCCCCTGGCCCAGGACACAGGAGGGATGCAGAAGTGACCGAGAGGATCTCCGGCTCGGGAAGGGGTGTGGTCAGGCAGCGCCGCCAGCCAGACCAGCCCTGGGCTCCTCTCTCTGGCTTCCTGCCCCGCCCTGTGCTTCCTGGGCCCTGGTCACCCGCTCCCCTAACACAGGGACCCTCCTTCCGAAGGCCGCCAGCCTCCTGTTGAGCCCTGGCTCCCCAACAGTCCAGCTCCGCTCCCCCGAGGGGCCAGCGCAGGCAGCTAGACTCACCGCCAGGATCCCGCCGAAAGCCCGCATGTTTCTGATCAGGTCCAGGACGGTACTAGCCACCACAGCCATCAGCTGAGACGGGGAGAAAGCACAGACCCGGTTCCTCCTGGTCCCACTGAGGTGACACCAACCCGCCCACCACCCAACGCTGACCTGGAAAGGCAGGAGGAGACTGGTGACTTCCCAACCCACACACCTGTACACAAGCCCCTCAGGCATCCAGACACACCTCACCTGTACACGCACCTGAACACACCCACAGCCCCCATACACACCTGTACACACACACCCAAGACCTCACACACACACCTGTACAAACACCCACAGCCACCCATACATGCTTCACCTGTACACATACCTGTACACACACCCACAGGCCCCATACACACCTGTACACACACACCCAAGGCCTCACACACACACCTGTACAAACACCCACAGCCACCCATACATGCCTCACCTGTACACATACCTGTACACACACCCACAGGCCCCCATACACACCTGTATACCCACACCTGTACACACACCCCACAGCTACCCATACACACCTCACCTGTACACACACCCATACACACCTCACCTGTACACGCACCTGTACACACCCACAGGCCCCCATACACACCTGTATACCTATACCTGTGCACACACACACTCGCACCTCTGTGCCCACCCATACATACTCACACTTGTATATACCCACCCACGCAGATGCACATACCCCCTTCCCTGCAGATACCTCCACCCACCCAGCCTCAGATGGGTCTCAGTCCAAGACCCTTGGTGAAGCCATGGTGTGCAGGGCCTCGGCCCACACTGCCCAGCAACCCACTGAGGCTGGGTCAGCTCGTCCCTGGTCTGCAGGCTCCTAAGAAATGCCGACCTGGAGATGGCCAGTCAGCCCCGGGTGACAGGGTTGAGATGGGGCCTCAGAGACCCCGTCAGGAACCCCGGCTACAGGCTACCCTGAGCCCCGGAGAAGGGCTTTCCAAGCGGCCTGGTTACCCCACCTGGTAAGTTAGGAGAACACAGCGCTGGATGGTAGCAGGCGGGGACCGTGCTGCACGTGTGTGCACATGTGATTTATGTGCACGTATGTACATGCATGTGCGCATGTGTGTACAGGTGATCACGCATGTGTGTGTGAGTGCACACGTGTGATTATTTGTGTATGTATATGCGGTTGTGCTTCTATAAGCGTATATTGTGTGTGCTCTAGTGTATGATTATGTGTGTGATTACAGGCACGTGTGTGTACAATTGTGTGTGCTTACACATATACACATGTCGGTGCATGCACGTGTATAGTCATGTGTATCTGTGAGATGATGCGTGTGATTGTGTGGATGTGTGATTACGTGTGTGTATAATTGTATGTGTGCTTGCGGGGCTGTGTGTGTGATTACATGCCTGCGTACACTATGTGTATGCGTGTGTATAATCGCACAGGGGTGTGTGCGTGTGTGTGTGTGTGTGTGTGTGTGTGTGTGTGTGTATGAAGGCCTCAGGGCAGCAGCCCCCCTCTGCACCCAGGACCCCCGAGCCACCTTCAGATGGGAAATACCCCTGGGTGACAGGTCACTCCCCTGACAGGCCAGGAGCACAGCTTGGTAGGAAGGACAGACGTGGACAGTGGAAGGACCTGGACACTTAGAAAGGGCTCAGATGTCCTCGGTTCCTTTTCTCCTGAAAAGTGCTTAGGAAAGCAGACGGGAGGCTCCGTGCCAGGTGGGAGCCGGGCCTGAGCACCCACCTCCCCTCCCCTCCCCTCAAGGTGGGTGTTACTCCGGGTGGGAACATTAAGAGAAACCGAGGCTCAGAGACGGTCACAGGCCGCCCCACTCCTGCTCTGGGGGTCCTGGAAACGAGCACCAGTAGCCACCAGCAGCCCGACACGGGTCCCGCCTGCACCCCCTCGCTGTCCTCACCCACAAAACAGGGCTGGACACTCATACTTCCAACCACCGCCAGCATGGCCCAGCCGCAGTGCAGGGCGGGGCCGCAGCCCGAAGGGCCCAGGTGGCGGGGGCAGGTGGGCAGGGTGGACAGTGCTCGGCCGGTCCCTGCTCGCCTGGCACACCCACTCCCAGGGCAAGGCCACGGCGCGCGCAGGCGGGGGCGGTACCTCCACGCTGCGAATGATGCGCAAGAAACGGAAGGCTACGAGCACGTTCACCAGCCGGGTCACGTCCCACAGCGACAGCAGGCCCAGCGCCTCCGGCTTCCTGCGGAGACACATGGAGACGGGCTGGGGGAGGCCGGGAGGCCAGCGAGGGGTAGACGGGAGACACGTGGTCCAGAGACAGAGACGCAGGGACTCAGAGAGAGCCACAGAAATGCCGGGAACGCGCCCCATAGCCAACGCCAACCGGAAAAGCTCCATCGTGACAGGAGGGCAGAGCCTGAGCCACCCACGCCTGCAGCCCCAGGGCGGTCACGGCAACACCTTCCAGGGCACTGCCCGCCGCAGTGCCGCAGGGCTACCCAACTCCCGTCCTACACGGGAGAACACTGAGGTTCCGGACGCCCAGCTCAGGTCCCAGCAGAGCTGGGAGAGGTGGAGCCCCGGCCCATCCCCTATCCTCTGACCCCGTTCCCTAACCTCTGAGCCATCCCGAGCCCTGACCCCGTCCCCTTGGTGTCTCTCGTGGCCTTACTGGCCTCTCATTTCCATTGAAATTTAAACCCATTCTCACCCAGGATGTTACCCCCCGACCCCAGCTCACCCCGCGCACTTGAGAAACAAGGTGAGCCGGCCCCAGGGTGCCGGGCGGCACAGCAGCCCCCCTGCTCCCAGGGCGCAGGTCCCCGCTGAGGACCGCACGGCCCCCGTCTGCCCGACACAGACCCTTCCCGGGGCCCCACCCCCATCTCGGGCAACTCCCAGCTGCTCCACTGAGACGGAAGCAGCCCAGCAGAGGGACCAAGACACCAGGGCTGCCCAAGGGCCCAAGGTCGGCACGCGTGCTTGTTGGCGGCTGTACTCTGGGCAGAGAGACCCCAAGGCTGCCACACCACGAGGCGCCCTGGGACCCCTGGCCAGATGTCCATCGCTCTGCGCGGCTAGAACTGGTGGCAGCGTGAGTTCAGCGAGCCCCGGGCCATCCCTGCCATCTACAGGGAGGTGAACTGACACCCAGAGTGGGAGGTGACAACCCCGGGTCACAGGGCCTCCAACCAGAGGAGGGCCCCAGCCCGATTCCAGTGCCCCCAGGTCCTCCCTGCTTCTGGCCCCCAGCACACCTGGGCCCCGTGTCCCATCCTGGGGTGGGGGTCAGGGGGCGCTGAGCCAGGGCACTGCAAGCGGCAGCTCCACAGCTTCCCATCCCGGCTCTGGGAACGCTACCCTTCTGAAGGCGGCTACGATGAGAAGGGGCCTGTCCCCATAGGCCTCAGCAGGGCAGGAGCCGCGGCCGCTCCCCCGACAGTCGGGCGTTTGGCTCTAAGGCTGCCCGGGCCAGCGGCCGGAGGCCGGGCGCACACCCTTCCCCGGGGCGCTAGCCAGGCCTCCCTGGGTCCTCCACAGTCACATACCAGCCCGGGTGTGGGAAGCGGTACACAGCCAGAGTTGAGATCTCCAAAACCTTTAATCACAAAAGAAAAGAAGCTCGCTACGGCAAAGGCCCACTGGCAGCTCTAACACGCTGTCCCCAAAGGGGGTTCCGGGGAGAAATCAGGACCAGGGGGTCCTATCCCCACGGCGGGTGCCACGTGGGGACATCCTGCAGCTGAGAAAGACACCCGGCCTCAGGCGTCGGGCTGCACACACGAAGGGCAGGGCTCGGGAAGGGCCGGCTGAGTCCCGGGCACGGGAGAAGCTACTCGGTCAGCTGTCTCCCTCCCGTTCCCAGGGGCCCACGGCTCGAATCCATCAGATACGAATACGTGTCACGCCAATATCGCTGCAGTGACACGCACACCAGGCGTGGCCCCTCACTCCCCCAGGCCCTGGGGAAGGTGTCCCGAGACCCGAGACCCGCGGTGCCCTAGAACGCCTGGCCCTCCCTCACCAACATCGAGGCCCCACTGGCCAGCGGGGACTGCGGGTTCCCTCCGCGCCTCCCTCAAGGGTCAGGAGAGGCAGCCTGCCACCGCTGCACACCAACACCCACGATGCGCAGATGCAGCAGAAACCAGCCTCCTGCAGCCGCCCGCCAAGCAGTTCATCCGGGGGAGGCCAGCCCCTGTGTCACCGGAGGCGGGAGCCCCAGTGCCCGCGGCCCCCAGGCCCGGCCAGACGCCGAGCGCTCACCGCCCGCCCGAGAGCGCGCCTCGGCCCGTCTCAGACTTTACCAGCAGGACTTACCAGCAGGACGGCGGTGAGTAGCCCGTCGAACACATTGCTGGAGGAGACCAGGTACCCCCGCAGGCCCAGAGCAAACACCTTGAGCAGCATCTCCAGCAGGTAGTACAGGATGAAGACGCAGCTGAGAATCTGAAAAGGGAGAAGCGGGACCCGGCGTTCAGTCCCGGTGCCGCCCCCGCGCCCTGCCCCGCCCCCCACTGCAATGGGGCCCAGGAGAGATCCACGCGGCTTGGACGCCACAGGGCCCCTTGGACCCCGCCCTGCGGCACAAGGGGGCTGGCCGGGAAACAGACAGCCCCGCCCCTGCCGGAGCCACGTGACCCTCTCCTCTGCTCCCCTGGGCTGCTCTTCCCGACGCCCCCGCAGCTCCAGACACGGGCATCTTCAGAGCCCCCTTCTTGACCCATAGCCTCTCCTGGGGTGACCTGCACCCCGTGCACGGCTTCAACAACAATTCACACGTCTGCATCCCCCGACCCAGACTCCCCCCACCATCCGACGGGCCCTCAACCCCCCCGCGCCCAGTGTCTCCCAACCCCACATCATTTCTATGCTGGCAGGGCCTGGGTCACCCACACCTCCTCGGGGGTCTCCGCCTCCAACCTGGCCCCTCTGGTCCAATCTCCTGGGGACACCGGGCAGTGTCCTTCCCTGACGGAACCTCCTGGCTCCCAGCAGCATCAGTCGCTGGGGGATGTGTTTAGGAGGCCTCATCAGCAAAGCTGGTCTCACGCTATGGGGTCACTGTCTTTTTTGAAGCCAGTAAGTATCAAGTAGCTCTTCCCTTAAAGGGGGCTACATCGCAGTGGGGTGATGGGGGGCATGGGGTCACCTTGTCCAGTGTCCAGTCTAAATTCTATATTCTTAGCCAATGCTGTCTCATTCACACCTACACAGAGATCACCGTTAAAGGCAGAAGAATAAACATTATGAGCAGTTATCAAGGGGCGTAAAAGGATGGAATTCTGCAGTCACCTCAAGAACCCTACGTGGCACTGATCTGACCAGAAGTCTCTCATAAGCAATCACGCTGACTCAAGTGCTTAAAAAACTATTGTCTGGGGGCTTCCCTGGTGGCGCAGTGGTTGAGAGTCCGCCTGCCGATGCAGGGGACACGGGTTCGTGCCCCGGTCCGGGAAGATCCCACATGCCGCGGAGCGGCTGGGCCCGTGCACCATGGCCGCTGAGCCTGTGCGTCCGGAGCCTGTGCTCCGCAACAGGAGAGGCCACAACAGAGAGAGGCCCGCGTACCGCAAAAAAAAGAAAAGAAAAACTATTGTTAAAAGAGATGAAATACAGGTCAGCTGTATCCCACTTGACATTTGTCAGGAATAAAAACCAGCCACCTCTGCAGTATGTTATTCACACAGAGGAGACTGAACAATTCCTGTCGAATCCAGGAAAAAAAAAAAAAATTAGGAAAGTAGAAAATTTGATTTTAAGTGTAAAATAGAGGAATTTCAAACAGCAGGCCAAGAAGCCATTTCCTCAATTTTGATGCTGTAAGTTTAACCCTGTGTTTAACATACATGACCTGATGTGTCACTTTTTAATTGGACAAATCAAGCTTTTCTTATATAATTAGAGAACGTTCAATGGTTTTCATCAACTTAATATCACTCATAATATTTTTCATTAAAATAAACTTTAAAATACATGCTTTGTGAAGGTCTGGCGTTATGGGGGCGGGGACGGCGTGTACAGCTTTTTGCTTAAAATCCAAAACGGAAAAATTGTTTTTAAGTTCCGAAGGTGTTTGACAAGACCTCAGAATGTTAGGAAAGGAATTCTCTCTACACAACTCTCCCTCCGCCGTCCGGCCCGCACGCCGGTTCACCCGGGGCTCTGCACGGGCTCCCGGCTGCCCTCCCATGGCCGGCACCCCGACCCCTGGGCCGTCCCTGTGATGCACTAGGACAGCCCAGCTTCCCAGGGACCTGGGGCCCCAGGTGGGGCGGCTGTGCCCTCTACCCCGCTAACTCCCCAGCACCCCGCACGGCTGGAAAGCTCACCCCCAGCACGAAGTCGTCACGGTCCTTGGGCAGCACATGTGCATCCAACACCAGGAACACCTGTGGAGCCAGAGCGGACGGCAACTCAGCCCCGAAGCCAGGAGGAAGGGCAAGTGAGAGATCTAGGGGGTGGGAGACGCCAGGGCAAATCCTCACTCACGCAGATGGTCACGAGGTTTCCAAGGGCCATGAGGTTGCCCAGGTAGTCAAAGTAGTGGTGGCCGAAGAGGAACTGGGCGCTCTGCAGAAACGGAGACCGGTACTCGGGCCGCGGCGGGTGCTGGGGGGACACACACGCTCAGAAACATGCCGGAGGTGGCCATGGCCACAGGGGCCCAACGATGCCTGTACCCCCTTATCCTGGGATTTGACCTCTTCCTACCTTACTTCCTATCCCAGGCTCTCCAGCCTAAGGAAATCGTCTCAAACACAGTAACGGTTTTATGCGCAAAGATGTTCATCACAGTCTTTCTAACACCAAGAGAGGTGGAAATAACCCAGACGGCCACTGATGCTGTAAGTAACCCGTGACGGACTATCACACAGTCGTCTTAAATGTATGCAAAGCGCCATGTGAAAATACACGTATAAATTACAAGCTAATAACTATGAAAACTCAGCACAGAACGAAGGGACCTCACACACTGTGACCAGGCTGGAGTGGAACTCAAAGGAAGGCAATTAAGCAACAAATACTAATGTGAAGACACCCGTCAGACCCAGCACTCCCATGCTCGGCAGCCCCCAGAGCCAGGACAGAGGCGCAGGGCGGTCACCGCAGCATGAGCTGGACCGCGCCTGCGCTGTCCCACGCAGGGGCCGCTCACTGCACGTGGCCACTTGATTTAAATTTAAATCCGCTCAAATTAAACACTCAGCTTCTCTGTCACGATAGCCACATCTCAAGTGGCATGAGGACACCCACGGAGCTCTGACCCAGCCCCACACTCAGACGCATGGTCCCTTGGTGACAACAGCCACAGCCTTACCCAGTAACAACGTTCCCCATCTTCCCACAGTCCTCCACGTGGGAACTGGTGCCCAGAGGCACCTGCCCACACTAGTACGGTGCGGGTGCAGAGAGAATTAGGTACCAATTCCCTCTGCACCCGCACCCATCCCTGCTGCACCCCAGAGGGTGGCTTCCTGCTTGCCCAGTGACTGCAGACCAGCTCCAGGCCGGGCAAACCGGCAAACGGCTCTGTCACCCTGTGGGCTGGACCACAACTTCTCCAAGGGAGTGTGAACCCTGGCCTTGGGGAAGACGCCCCCTCCCCACTCTACTCTTCCTCAGGCATCTCCCTCACCCCTCAGGTACCGCAGAGTTTCCTCGTATCTTACACTTACTCTTTCATCACAGTTGACACTTCTTAATGTTAAACTTCCCCTGCTAAACCCACTGTGTGGTTTCTGTCTCCTGCTTGGACCCAGACTGATATATTGGCCAAGAGAGATATCAGCATTATCCATGATGTTTAAATGGTTACAAGAAGTATGGACTCATAGATTACCTTGTTATCAAGAAATCACAAACCTTGAAATGATTTCAGTGGTTGTCTCTGGGAAGGGGGACAGCTGGGTGGGGTTTTCTATTTTCCTCTACTACCTATAATGAATGACTGCTATGCTTTTAACCCAAAAAGCTTCTTATTAAAAGAAAAACAGACTTCGGAAGGTGGCACAGTGCCTTCTCTACAACCAGTTAGCAAGAACCGACCAGTACTGGAGGCTAGGCTGATGGACAGGGGTTGACCACACACGGGAGGGCTCTCGTGGAAGGCTCACGTTTTCCCGGTATCAGCCTGCCTGCAGCACGCCTCTCTTTAGCAGCAATTCCAAATTCACAGGCTGCCAGGGCACCTGGGACAAGCCCCCGCATGCTAACAATCCGTGAAGCACCTGCCTGCCCCCTTGCAATCAGCATTTCGGGGTAAGAGGCTGTCATAAAACCAAGGCAAGAACACCACAGCTCCCCAAACCTCTAGGACCCAAACTCCCTCCTCAAATCACAATTCTGGACTTTAGACCCAGGGAGTTGTGAGAAGAGAGAACATCCCATGGACCACACTAGGAAAGGCGTGGCCAGAGCAGGGGCGTGGTCAGGGCAGGGGCGTGGCCTGCGTGTTAGACCATCCCTGCGTCTGCGCCCAGCATGTGCCCTGCTCTGCCAGTCACAACCACAGCACCTCCTTTTTGATATCAACAGATCCTGATGCCAGAAGAGGAAGGGAGAGTCGGTTTTGGAAGACCCGGACCCAGCAGCATCCTATAGGCCAGCAGGCAAGTGCCCAGGGAGAGCCTGGCTGGCCCAGCGGACCCCACCGAGCGAACCCTGAGAAAGGAGCCCGCCTTCCCAGATGTCTTCCTGCCCAGGTCAGCCTGAACCCGGAAGAGGGCTGGATCGCATGACAGCTGCCGGGAGCTGCGTCCTGGGCCCAGCAAACCTCCTGCCCCAGGGTGAGGGCCACCAGCTAGAAAGGTGCTTCCTGATCTTCTACCGTCTGAGGACCCAGTGTCACAGTTTCTGCAAAATCTGCACCTGATGGTACATACTTACTATTTCCTTCGAGTCACCTGGAAGCAGACACTGTTGCCTAGCCTCTTCCCAAGAGAGGTGCGATGTGCACTAACATACAAAGTGTCTGCCTGTGTGTCCCTACTACCAACTCCCATGTCCCGAGGGTGCCACAGCGAGGACGCTGCTGACAACAGACATGCCACGACGCACCGCCCAGAGCTCCAGGCCTAGCAGGGCCTGCCTCCAGGTGACCTGGAAAGACCTCAGGAAACCATGTTCTTAGGAAAACCACCTCTGACTGGGGCCTGAGGCCACAGAGGCTGACCACAAGACCTGGAGAAGCTGACCTTTGCTGTGGGCTAAGATGTATCCCCCAAAATTGTATTTTGACATCCTGACCCCCAGAACCTCAGATGTGACTGTATTTGGAGTCAGGGGGAAATGAGGTCACTGGGGTGGGGCCCTAGTCCAACGTGACTGGGGTGCTTATAAGAGGAGGAGACTGGGACAGAGACACACACAGAGGGACGACCCTGTGAGGACACAGGGAGAAGACGGCTGTCTACACGCCAGGGACAGAGGCCTCAGGAGGACCCAGCCCTGCCCACACCGGGATCTCAGACTTCCAGCCTCCGGGACTGGGAGATAATAAGCCCTGTTACTTAAGCACCTCCAGGCTGTGGTATTTGTCACAGAAGCTGAGCTGACTGACTCAACGGTGACACAGAGCTGCTAGGAGTCCGATCAGCAGGAGACGTCTGATTCCACCTCTTCACTCCGATCCCCGTTCGAGTCCGGCTTGGCCCTCTCAAGGCCAAGTGGCTGCAGTGGCAGCCCCCTCCGCTGCTCCCACGGTCTGCCTGTGAACAGCCTGGCTGTCTCTCAGCACCTCTGCCACCCCCCTCACCTACCGCACCCCGCGCCCCCGCCTCCCAGAAACCTGCTACGTAAAATGCAGGCGGTCCAGGGTCTTATGGACACAGCACTGAGCTGGATGCTGAGGCCCATTCGGTAACTTTAAAACTCAGGGTCGAGGACAACAAACAAAGGTTTTAGACAAACTCAGGAACCTCGCAGGTTAGGACACATGGGAAGAGGATAAAAGTCTATCACGGAGACGGAGAAAACTGTTTGGAAAGTTCCTCTGGGTCAAGACAACAGTCCCTGTGGTCTGTGAATTTCATGAGGTCAACAAAATCTCCCCAAGAGCCACACCATCTCTGTTCCCACGTATCATCCTGAGGACCAGAATCCCTGGGAAGGCAAGTCCTGGCAATGGTCACTAAGCGTGACCCAGATGATCAATGCCAACAGACACCGAGGACTTCCCCTAACCCCGGGTGGCCCTGGCACTGGGCAGGTGACTCCAGTCTGGCCCGTTACCTCTTTAATCACCCTTTTGTCAAACTCATCGAAGAGTTTCTGAAACTCGTCAGCTGACAGCAGGTCCCCACTGCGGGAATGCAGCTTCTGCAAAGCAGGAAAGCACAGGTCAACAGAGCAGCTGGGCTGAGGGCAGGAGCGGGGAGCTGCCCCCAGCCCCACCCGGACTGGGCCAGCCCGGCTGATCCGAAATGACACCCACTTGACGCCCGGAGCCCAGAGGCACTGGCAGGGGAAGGCGGGGGGCAGGGGGACCGGTACCTCCGTGATGGCCTGTTTGTGGTCACTGTCCAGCTGGACTTTCTGAAGCACCTGCAGGAAGTCCTGGGGCTTCACCCCGACTCTGTGGGGAAAACGCCCCACCGTGAGCCCAGCCAGCTCAGCACCCTTGGGCGCCCCAACCTCTGGCCTGAGCAGCCCTAGGCGATGACAGGGCCTCCAAGAAGGAGCGCCTCATGGTCCTCCTGTGTCCAAAACCCCGAGACCTCATCTTCCACCTTAGAGAGGAGCAGCTGAAGCTGGGAAAGGGGTGCAATCCGACAGGCCCCGTGGCTAACGAGCAGGGAGCACTGAAGCTTCCCCCCGTGACACAGCCTCCAAGCCAGGCGGCAGAGTCGACGTGTGTCCCAGGGCCCCTCTGGTCCCAACACACGAGTCACAGCACCAGGGTGTGGGAAGGGTGCCCCTGGAGGGGGACAGGTCAGAGCACACGGCCCCTCACGAGCCAGGGATCTCCAGTGGGTCACGAGGACACACGAGTTAACTCAGACGCAAGGACCATGGAAAGAAACCCTGGAGCCCAGGGACGTCTTCGTGATCCCAAAGGAGCCTTGCAACCTGCTGCCAGCAGGGAGCTCGGCACAGAGTGGGTGCTCAGGAAACACGCCCCCCCCCCGTGAACACCTCCCCCCAGGGCAGCCCCAGGGGAAGACGGCTGGAACCCCACACTCACCCCTCGGGGTGGGCTTCTCCCTCTGCCGTCATGGACGAGAGGACCTTGTAGGCAGCCCGGATGCCCAGGCGCCTCCGCAACAGTGAGGTCTGCAGAGACTTCTGCAAAGGGTATGGCTCTGAGGGACTTGGCTCAGCCCTCTCCCCAGCTGCCCAGCCCCTTGTCCCCGGGCAGCCCCTGCCCACCGGCAGCCTGGGGAGCACCTCCTTGCCCCGTGGGCATCAGGGGGACAGTCCCCGACAACAAGGGCTGGTCCTGCCGATAGCCACTCGCTGTGTAATTCCCTAAGGTATGTGTTTCTTCTCGGCAGATTTGGGGTCCCTGGCCCCCCTGCAAGGTGGGTTTGGGGGTCACTGCAAGAAGACTGCAGCTCCCTCTAGAGGAGGCGGGGCAGGGGAGGGACCCCAGGGTGGCGCTGGGGACAGCACCTCCTGGGGGGCAGGGAGGGAGGATGGGCCCAGTCCCCCTCACCCACAAGAGGGAGCCGGGGCAGTGCTGAGGCCACTGCGGACCCTGTCCCCCCGGCCCCCCGCTGGTCAGCTTCCCGCCAGGCCTCCAGGGACAGCTCCCCTCACAGCCGGGCAGGGTGGGCAGCTCAGCTCACCATCAGGTAGCCCCGGAACTGATTGTAGATGATGGCCGTCAGCAGGTTCATCAGAAACAAGCTCCCTTGGAGAGGAAAAGGCCATGGTGAGTGGGGAGCACACGGGCAGGGGCAGAGTCTGGAAGGATCACCAGCGCTGGGGGCCCAGAGGGCCGACACGGGCATAGCAAGAAGGTGAGCAGCGAGAAAGGCCCAGATGGGCGGAGACAGGGCCTGGGGCCTGGGGGCCTCGTCTGCGGACAGGGGCGCCACCTGGCCTGCCCAGCAGGGGCACTGAGGACAAGTCATCGGTGGTCACAGAATGAAAACCACGGCCGGGCCACAGAGAGATGAAGTTATAGGACTGGGGAGGTCCCGCCGAGGCGCGGTCGCAGGGTCAGGGGGTCCACTGAGGTGAAGTTGCGGGGTCTGGGGAGTACACCCGGCCCGAGGTTTCGGGATCTCGTCTGCCCCACGTGACCCTGCAGACCTGCCCAGACTCACCTATCAGGGTGAAGGCTATGAAAAAGATGGCATAGAGCCGGTTCTTGGAATAGGCAGGAATCATCACTGAAAGAAATTAAAGGAAGTAAAACACACCCACAGATCCAGCGTCCAGTCTGATTCCCTTCGTTGTCTCACACCACTGCCTTCTCCACAGAAAGGAGGGCCCTGTGTTAGGAGAGCTGGGAGGTCTTCTTGTCCAACTCTGCTCCTCACGCCTCTGCTTGCACACCCACGGGGACAGGGAACTCACTACCTTTCAAAGATGCTCATCCTCTAGGCTTCCCCATGACCACGCCTCCCAGACCGAAAGTTCAGCTCTCCCTTGGGTGACTCGAGGACTCGCAGGACACGTGGGGATGGTGCTCAGGGTCCCGAGCGCAGCCCTCCCCGGGTATGAAAGCCAGTGGCTACCCTCCTGGGAGGGCCTCTATGGTCGGTGACCATCCGAGCCCACGATGAAAGGCCTCAGCCAGGGCGGTCAGGCCACAGCTGGGCCCCGGAGGACCGTGACCACCCCATCCTGGCCACATCCCCGGCCCGAGCGAACAGAGGCCCCCACAGCAACCCTGACACGGTGAGCGTCACAGCCACCGGAGACCCCAGGGCCTCCGACACGCGGTGCGGCCAAGCCTCACCCCACGGCTGCGCCGCCAAGAGGAGACCACCAAGGGCCCCGCTGGGCACAGCTTGATCCATCACCACACAAAGAACACCGTCCACCTCTAGCTTCTCAGGACACAGACAACAAGGGGAAGAGGAGAACGGAACAGAGAAAGAAAACTGGGAAGAAAAGGGAAGAAAACGGGAAAAAGTCGGAGAGGGAAGGGAAACTAGAAAAAGAGAAAAAGAAAATCAAGAAGGAAAGGAAGGTAGGAGGGAGGCCCCAGCATCACACCCGGGTCCCCAGCTCTCCACAAAAGGCCTTAGGGGCTCCGACCCCCGAGGTGGGCTCTCGGGCTCAGCGCTGACCCCGCCCCCGCCCCGCCCCCACCCAACAGGTCCCTAGCCCGGCCCCCCACCCCCCACCCCCACCCCAACCCCCCAACCCCCCCACCCCACCCCCCCACCCCAACCCCCCAACCCCCCCACCCCACCCCCCCACCCCTCCTACCCCCCCACCCCCCGGGTCACGCACCATCAGGGTTGTTGGCGGTGGTGAGCAACACCAGGAGGGAGGTCAGAGCCTCGGGCAGGTTGCGGAAGTAGGTCAGCCGCTGCCTGTCCCGCCTGTCGTCCTGTGGAACAGACGTGGCAGCGCTGAGGTGCCGCCCGGGCCTCAGGCCACCAAAGCCCAGGCCCGGGACCCAGCAAGCCAGGACCACCCACCAAGGCTCAGCAGCCCCGGACCCGCACCTCCCCATCACCTCCCAGCGGGCTCCGAGCTTGAGGCCGGACAGGACCTAACGCAGGACCTCCGGGCCCGAGGGCCAGCGTCCGGGGATGCCACACACCCACACGGACACCAGCCACTGCAGCGGGTGAACAGCTCTCGGCCAGCCTGGCAGAGAGCATCACAGCCTAGGCACAGAGAGGGCCCACGCGGGGGCCAGCCAGCCCGCTCTCAGCCAGACTCCACACACCGTGCCGTGTGCCTTCCACCCCGTGTGGGTGGAAGGCGTGGCGCCCAGACACACAGAACCACCTGATCACTTGGGGAGCCTGCAAAGCCGCTTTCCCGGCTGCCGCCCAAGGGCCAGCCCTCTAGCAGACACCCTGGAACCCTCAGCGTTCCCAGGTCAGAGGCCCACCCCAGCCCCCCGCGCCCAGTGCACCCACCCGCCCTGTCCTGGGCTCCGCGAACAGCAGGGTCACTGGACAGACACGCGGGGCCTGAGAGTCTGTTAGCCAGTCCCACACCTCACAGCCTAGGTGCCCCCGACACCCAGACACGCACACACACACACACAGCACCCACAGAGATATACAGAGACACGCACACGCGCGCGCACACACACACACACACAGCACCCACAGAGATATACAGAGACACGCACACGCACACACACACACGTGCACGCGCGAAGCGGAACTCCTCCCCGGGGATCTGAGGGATGGTCTTCGTCTTCCCTCACGGGCAGCACGGCCACAACCCCCAAGTGTTGCCACGAACTCACTGCAGACCAGCCCTGGCCAAGCACCGGGAAGGATCCCAGGACAGAGGCACACGACAGCCCCGCCCTGAGGAGGACGGTGACCCCGGCCGGGACACGAGGAAAGAACACGGGACGGCAGGTGCAAGGCAGGCCCCACGGGTGACACCTCCGCACAGCAACAAGCTGCCGGGGGCCGGGCAGCAGTGAGGGGCTGGGAGGGAAGGGGGCCCACGCGGGGAGGGGAGGAAGTGGTGGGAGATGCCCTCTGGAGAGGCGGGCAGGGGCGGTGAGAGGGGCCATCCTGATGGCTAGTCTGAGGGGTCTCCATCTAAGTGAGGTACAGCCCTGGCCAAGCAACCGGCCCAGGAGGGGGGGGCTTGGGAAGGGGACGAAGAGGCGGCCAGGCAGAGCCGAGGAGCCAGACGCCCTGGAGACGCGGCCGCTTGAAGAAAGACGCCTGGGCTCCAGGGGCGGCCCCTGCTGACCTCCTGGTGGCGAGGTGGGCGGGCAGCCTAACCTGGTCCCCATCTCTGCCGGCCCGAGAACGACCTGGCGGATTAGCTAGGGGCGGCGCTGTCCATCACCCCGCAGGGAGCAGAGAGCACGGTACCTTCTCGCCGGGGAAGAGCAGCATTCCCAACATGGTGAAGAGGCACAGGTGGGCGGCCAGCAGCAGCCCAACACTGCGGCGAGAGCGGCACTCAGCGCCGGGCGGGCGGGCTCCGGGACAGCCGACCTGGCCGCGCAGGGGCCTCCCCGCGGCCGAGGCCCTGGCCCAGGTCCCTGCTCCGCCCCAGACCTGCCGCCCTCCCGCCCAGGGAGCGTCCCAGGGGCCCAGGAGAGGCAGTGTCCCAGGACCCCCGGACTCTCAGAGGGAAAGGCCACTTCCATTAACCCGGGCCGGACGGGGAAGGGTCGTCCACGTGAGCCATGGGGGTGGGGTGGGGGATGGCGGGGAGGGGAGGGGTCAGAGCCAAGGTGGGAAGCGCCGCAGGATGGAGCAGGGGGTGGGGCTCAAAGCAAGGTCATTTAGGGGGCCGCCCTGAGTGTGAGACAGAGACCCCCAAACGCCCACCCACCGGCCTCCCCAGATCAGGGGAGGGGAGCCCCCGCCCCGCTCTGCCAGCCCACCTGACACCAGAGCCCACCTGGCCATCTCTGGCAGCGACCACCTGATGCATTTGAGCGTCTTCTTCATCATGGAGGAGTTCTGCATCAGGAAGAAGGGGCGCAGAAGCCGGCGCACCCGCACAGGCTGGAAGAGACCAGGACCCGGGACCCTGAGCACAGCCACTGCGGGCTGGCAGACGGCACGCGGGCCCGGAGGCCCGGTGCTCTGCACGAGGACGGCCCCGGCCCCGGCTGTCTGCGGGCTCCCAGCGTGCCCGGCCTTGACCCCACAGGCTCAACACCCTCCCCGCTCCCTCCCGGGGCCCAGCCGGAACCCCAGCCCCCAGACCTGCCAGCACCGGGGAAGGGGGGTGACCAGCGTGCCTCTCCGGCACCCAGCTCCTACTCTGGCCGTGGCCGGGCGCCCTGCACGTGTCTGTGAAGCCGGCTGTCCTGCCCTCTGGGGGCTCCTCAGGCCTCCTCTCCGCAGCCCCCAGCCCCTCTGCTCGGCTCCGGGCCTCAGCCTCCAGCACAGGTGCACAGAAACCGAGCAGGAACCCCACACCTCCACTCACACACACACGTGAACACACACACACATGCACACACACACACTCCTTCCTCTCCTCCCTCCTGTCACAGCCAAACAGCCCTCCTCCCGTGCTCAGGACCCCGGCCCCTCAGAGGCTCCCCTCAGGGGCCCTTCCTCCCTCCCCCACGTGGACACAAACATCTCGTGTTTCCACAACCTGCCACTCGCAACCAAAACGACACCCGCCCCTTTGTTCACCCGTTTCCCGCTCCCACCCCAGCCAACCTGTCCTCCTGTCCAAGGGCAGGGGACCCACCTGCGGTGACCGCCAGGCCTCTGAGCCCAAGGTCACCTCCCATCCTCCTGCCAGGATGGGCAGCTGCCCCGCCCTGCGCCCGGCCGCCTCCTCTGTGCCCACCAAGCGCTGGACGCCCTGCGGCCCCTCCTCCCCGCCCTCTGGCCTCGCGCCTCAGGGAACATGTCCGTCCTTGGGATTTTAAGGGTCACAACGCATTCAATCTCCAACCCAAGCTCTCAACTCCAGACGCGTCCTAATGGAGGTCTTGTCTCAGAAACGAGAGGCTGATAGAGTCGCCTCCCGGCCCAGCCCTCCGAGGCTGCCTGGAGGCCCAGGGCACCCACCCCTCCCTGGCCCACTGGCCGCCGCACTCGGCACCGCCATCCCCGCCCCCCCCCACCCGCTCAGCAGGCTGCTCGCACCGGGCCCTTCCGTCCCGCCGTCAGTGCCACCTCCAGCGCTGCATGGGCGACCTTCCTTCTCGCCACTCGCCTCGATATTTCCCCCCCCCCCGCACACATCTGGTGCTTCCTGGTACCGTCAGCCCCTCTCACAACAGAACGAGGCCCCGCCAGCAGCAGCGCACAGCAGGCCCTCAGAATGTCTGCAGCGTGAGCGTCCCAAGGACTCACTCGGCCTCCCCAGGCTGCACTCGCCCTCAGAAGGGGCCCCGGCTGCCGACAGGACTGAGACGGGAGAAGGAAACAGCGGTGAACGGGCGAGGCTCAGGGGTCTGCCCCACTCCCAGGCTGAGGGACCAGGGCCCCAGCTCACCCACGACCCGCTCGCTGCCCCTGGGCGAAAGCGCCAGTCTCGGGGCCCATATCGGGAGTCTTTTAGCCCGTCCCCCAGGCCGAGCAGGAGCTAGAGGTCCAGCCGCATCCACTCCCCGGGTGCTGGGCCCTCGCCTGCAGTCAGACACAGACCAGAGCACGGCTTCTTCCAGATGCAGTCACCCCGCCCAACCCACCCCACCGAGGGCCTCCCCGACGGCTGGGGCCACATCACTGCCACGGATGCAGGGAGCACATGTGAAGGGCGGGAAGACGTTCCCACGTGACCTGCCCGCAAGGAGAGCCAGCCCAGGGCCAGCTAAGCCCCTGACGAGGCTTAAATCAACTGAGAATCACAGCCTAGGCCTCTGAGCCTTTAGAAAGAAGCTACCAACGAATCCACAGAGAACTAGTCTCTTATGAGAAACAGCCACGGCAGTCACGAGTACAGCCTGTCAGCTGACCAGCAGACCATGTGACCTGACCCTCCAGCCACAAGGCTGGGGAAGCAGGACTCCATCGGGTGCAAAAGGACAGGGAAGACCAGACTGGAGCAGGTCAGAGGCCCCGGTCCTCCTGCAGGCCCCAAGGCCGGGGGAGCTCTTGAAGACCAGCAGCTGGCCACGGAGAAGCACCTTGGGCTTGGTGTGCAGACGGCTCTGGGTGATGGGCCAGTCCCAGCCAGAAGTGGACGGCGTGTGGTGTTACAACCTCCACGGGAAAGTCCCCTAGCGACGGTCCCACAGGGGGAGCTTTACAGAGGGCAGGGTCCACCCTGTACGGACCAGAAAGGTAGTGACTCCCAGGGGGTCAGGGCCATGGAGAGAACAGCCTGGGCGTCTGGCGACGAGACCGTCCGAGAGGACACGTGTGGGTGGGCAGAGTGCCCCCACCACGAGGCAGCAGGAGGAGGCTCTCTGGACAGATGACACGTCTGTGGATGTCCTCAGCCTCTCCCCTGGCCACCCCGCACCGATCTCCACAGGCCACAGGCAAAGTGGCCACAGAGCAGGGACGGGGGTGACGCCCGGGGCCAACCACATGGACCGCCCCACCCAGGCCACTACTGGGGGCCCACCCTGCCAGAAGCAGAGCCCAGAGCCGGCCCCCAGGCGCCCCCGCGGGGACCCACCAGCCCCTCCCCAAGCAAGGCCCTCAGCTGTCCTCAGCGGACATGCAGGCGGGGGTTATGGGCTCTGCCTGCCCTGCCCTCCAGGCCTCTCCCTGGACCACCGTCTGAGCCTCGGGACCAATGCTGCATCCAACCCGGGCACGGCCCACAGCTCCCACCAGCCTTACCACGGACCTACCCCGAAGCAGCTGGCCTGTGGGAGGGCCTGGTGGCCCTGAGGCGGGGCGGGGGGGTGAGGGGGACAGCCCTTTGTGGGGTGGGAAAACCAGCAGAGGCTCTGAGCACTAGGACAAAGTGGGAGCAGCGACACCACTCCCCACCCCACAATCCCGGGCCCTGCTGGTCCGGAAGCATCCGCTCCCAAGATGCTTCTACCAGGGACGCACGCTGGGCCCACCGGGCTGGACCACAGCTGTTCATGAAAAGAGGGCTGGGGGCCAGTGCAGGCAAAAAAGCTCCAATTACCAAGGACAGATTGGGATGTTGCTGCCCAGAGGGGCAGGGAGGGCTGCGTCCAGCATGAAAAATTATCGCCAAACTCCAGTAATAAAAAGCCAGTCTGGGTCCCCGTACAAGGGGACCCAAGGCATGTGGGGCTGGGGCAGGGGGCAGCTGGGCTCCTGGGCCACTAACCACACAAGGCCTGCGGGCCAGTTACACAGACACAGGTTTGTATCCAGCAGTGGCCCCCTTTCCCCTCCCCCCTTCCTAATCTCACGCAAGGCCCCTTGGTGGTGCTGAGGTTCACAGTCCAGCCTTAAGGTGACAAATGCTCAGGTGACATGAGACGGTCACTCAGAAGTAGGGCCGGCGGTGGTCAGGCTGGTGTCTGTCCGCCTTCTGGGGCGGGTGAGGGCCTCCTCCTTGGTACGAAGATGGCAGCACCTTCTCAGGGAGAAGCATGTGCTGTCGCGCTCCTACAGGGCCACGGCGGAGGCACAGGGGCTGCAGGGGGCACTGCGCCCTCCACCGCCCTGCGGCCCTGCTGTGAGCTGGGCCAGGACCCGCCACTGACACCTCTCCTTCATCGGCCGCCCCTGCCTAGCGGGAAGGAGGCGGGAGGCACGGGCTGGGGGCCCGCTGTCTCCCGTCATCTTGCTGCTCCCGCCAGCAGCACCCAGGGCATCCAGCGTCCCCCTCCTCCGGCACCCCTAGAACCAGCATCGTGGTCGCGCCTCCTGGAGGAGCCAGCACCCCGTCCCCAGCGGGCAGGGTCCCAGCTCTCGGAGCCCCTCCCCTGAGCTTCCAGGTTCCATAACCCCAATCTCCTTCCTTTCCTCCCCTAGCCCCAGGTTAGGGGGGCAGGGGGGTTGCCGCCTGCAGGTCTGTGTTCGCCGGGCCCCCTTCTCGATTTCTTGCTCACTCATCCCCTGTCTGAGGCCCGATGTTAAATTCTCTCGACTAAAGCACCTGACGGGTGCTTCCCCGACCAGCCCTGATGGCTCAGGATGTCCCCAAACCAACTGCTCCCAGCTCTGCTCTATCAAATCACAGGGCGATGCTTCTGGGTGTTCGGGGGGAACAAAGATGCTGTCGTCAGCAAGGCTGAGGCAGGGCAGGAACACCAGAACTCGCCCCCAGGGCCCTGCGCCTCCCCCAGGCCTCAGTGTCTTCATCTGCAAGATGGGGACAAAGCTCCCTGTCCCGTGGGTGACTGACGTGCTCTGGAGGGCGGGCAGAACCGGGCAGGTGGGCCAGACGGATGCAGGGCCTCGGGACTCCCGCCCACCGTTCCCCTGGGCAGCTGCGTCCCCCTAGCCCCCAGAGCTCCCCGCCGCCCCCCTCAGAGTCGCCTCGCCACCTACCTCCTGACAAATGAGGCTCAGCGACACGGTCCAGTCCACGAGAGACACGAGCAGCACCACGAGGTAGGCCAGCAGCCAGGGGTTCTTCCGAAACTGGGCCCACCCAACCAGGTAGCTCTGCAAGAGGGATGCGGCTGAGCCGGGGGTGGCCACACAGACCCCGGCCGGGCAGCCGGTCTGAGGCCTGTGATGCACGCGGGCGCTAGGCAGCCTCAGCGAGCAGCACGGTCCCCGCGGGACTCACAGCAGGAAGCTGAGCCATGGTCAGAAGGCCCACGGTCCTCGCCCAGCCTGCGGGTGACCCTGGGCAGCCCGTGACCCTGGGCTCCGCACTGACCGGCTGCGCCCATGTCCTCACGGGTAACGGGGTCCCTGCCTGTCCTGCCTACCCAACCACCACTGTAGCTTTTGCCTAGGAATCGTTCCGGAAAAGCCTAGGAATCTGACCAGATGCGCAGGGGACGCGCCTTGGGAAGGCGGGAGCTCGTCACCTGTTCGGGACACCTAACTGCCCTTTCCCATCACTGACCCCCACCGGAGGTCACAGCTTGCAGATAAAACACGTGCTCTCTCTCACCTTTCGAGACTTCCCAAATGGACCAACCATTCCAAACAGGCTAATGAGAACTTCTACCCAGTTTCAGTTCCAGTTTAAAAACCCCCAGACCTCCTAACCACATGATAGGCTAAAAAAGAAGAAATAAGAAACCGCCCGGGCCCTCAGTCACACACACATGCACCAACGCTCACCCACGTCCCTCGGAGTCAGGCCACAGAGGCCAAACCACCCCGCAAGGGGGCGCCCTGCAGGCAGGGTGTGGACGTGCACGTGGGCCGGGGCTGGAGCAACGGAATCAGAATCACTGTTGTTTGTCAGAAGCGACAGAAGGCGTGGCCAGTGGTACCCCCTGCGTCTCAATGAGAAGTCACTACAGCTCTGAAGCCCTGACACAGCTCAGCTCACGCAAGCAAGGCATGGCCCAGCTCCAGCTTCTAGAAGGACCTGCGTCAGGAAGCCAGAGCTGCACACGGCCGGGGGCGGGACAGCAGCCCCTCCCCTCCGGGCTTCTCCTCTGTCGGGGCGGGAGCGTAGGCCATGGAGAGACGCCCGGTCCCCTCTTGTTCAGCGGGGGTCCCTCCCCACAGAGGCACTGCCGGACCCTCGGCCACTCTCTCCCAGGGTCCTGCAAGGCTGTGCGCCCCCGATGGCTCGGCCGGCCCCCATCGGTGGTCTGGGATGGGGGAGAGCTGTCCAGGAGGCAGCCTAGGCCTCTGCTCCGTGGCGCACAGTGGGACAGGCAGCTTGCTCCAGGAGCGCAAAAAGTAAACCCAGGAAGCAGCAGCCGGGCCGGGAGGGCGCGGGTCCCAACCTCAGCACCTGTGCAGCCCCCTCACCTTCACGGAGACATCGGCCACGAAGACCAGCAGGCAGAGTGCCTCGACGCCCTCGGTCAGGCCGCAGGGCGGCTCCCAGGGGGCCAGGCGGTAGCGCACGTCAGAGGTGCTGGTGAGTGACGAGGGGGTCTCGATAAAAGCCAAAGCCAGGATCAAGAAAATGGTGAAGCTCAGAGTCCTGGAAAAGGGACCGAAACTGGTCAAAAGGCAAAAGAACCAGCCACACGCCGGGGCCAAAGAAGCAGAGGAGCAGGCGGGACGCCGGGAAGGGTCCAAAGGCCGGAGCCCACACTTCCTGCTCCGTGGCCACTCATGTGTGTGGTCAGATAACACGTACCGGCGCACAGCTCAATTGCCGTGGCTGGCCGGAAGGTGCTGGAAAGGGACCCTCACCACAGAGGGGCCGGGCTCTGCTCCGATGGGGAGGGGAGCCTGCCTGCCCCCCGAGACCAGCCCCCTCCCCAGGCCCGGCTGCGGGAGGCCCGCGGCGCGCGCGTGCGCTCTCACCACTGGCTCGTGCTGGAGTAGTACCGTCGGTACAGCCACAGAGACCTGGCGTCCACGCGGTGGTTGATGGAGCGATACTGGAAGTGAAGGTCACACGGGGCACGTTGAGGATCCCCTCCGTGCCACACAGCACAGCCAGCCCCGTGCAGGGCACCCCTCTCACCCACGACAGGCCCGAGGCGGGGACACAGGCTGGGGATCGCAGGGTCCACCTCCACTCAGTACAGGGACCAGGGGCTCGTCGGGACCCAGCAGGGTCAGACCCTCCCAAGCTGCAAGGTTTCCCCAGGGCCGGTAGGTGGACGGACACTTGCTGGCTGGATGCCAGCTGTGCCCTGTCTGTGAGGGTCTCCCCTCCTCTGTGCAAGGCTGACCCCACCCACCTCAGCTGTGTCCCCATGCAGGACGCCCCCAGCCTCATCCGCCAGGTGGGGCACTGGTGGCTTCTAGTCTCTTTCCCTGATTAAGCCTGTGTGTTGTCTGCAGGCAGGGGAAGGTCTTGCCACCTTTGGGCATCTTTCATGGGACCGAGACCAGGGCAGCACACGACAGGCCCTCGGCAGGTGGTGAATCAGTGAAATGAGGGACGAGGGACCCAGAAGAGCACCCAGCACGTGTCTCCTTAAGGGGGACTCGAGGGGACCACGCCCCAAAGCCCAGTCATCGCAGCCGCAATGACCACACGGTCCAGCAACCGCAGCCCTGGCCCCAGGATGGCAGGAGAGAAGGGGCCAGTGGGGCAGCCATCGTGCAGTCCCCACGAGCCCCAGGGACAAGCCGCCGGGAGCAGGCGCCGCCCACCTGGATGGCGTCTTCGATGAACACCACAGCCTGGTCCAAGCACAGATCCCGCCTGGCCACGGCACCTGCGGGCAGAGGGGACACGTAGGGTGGGGAGGGGCCTCGGGAGGCGCCCGTCCACCTCAGGGCCACCGAGAGCAAGGCAAGAACCCAGCTGCATCCTCTCCAAGGCTCTGGGACGAGACGCCTCTTGCCCCGCAGCGTGTGTGCACGCCCACAGGGCAGGACCCCCAAGGGCTGGGCCCCAGGTGGGGCAGGGTCTAAGCACGGGCTCCAGGCCCAGAGGAACAGCAGCTCCCACGGTTCCCACCCCCTGGGGTGGAGTGGCAGAGGGCACAAAGCAGCCAGTGGGACGGAACCAGGCTCAGGGGGCTCAGACCCCGGCTCCGCACCTACTGGCTCAAAGGCTGAGGGCCGTGGGCTTAAGCTCACTGTGCCCATCTCCCCCTGTCAAACGGGGGTGTTAACAGCCACACAGCTTGGCCCCCAATGCAAGTGCAGGACCCCCCAGGGCCGGCCCGGCACACAGAACGTGCTCACAGCCACCCTTCTGCCCCGTCCCACCACCAGCCTCCAGGTGACCTTCGTCAGGACGCTGCACCCCCCTTACGCGACTGTAAGATGGGGCAGCGCTACCGGCCTACCCGCTCACCAAACAAGGTCACAGATTTAACACTCACACAGGAAGATGACATCTAGAAGCTTGAGGCGCTGCGTGACCCTCCGTCAAACACTCAGCACTAAGAAGGACCCTCTGAGGCCATCGTGGCTCCCTGCTTGTGTCACAGGCCCACAGGGCCAGGCGACCGCAACCGAGTCACCCCGAGGGTGGGAGGCGAGGGAACCTTCACCAACCAGGGACTGGGGTCCTCGGGGCCAGGGAGGCTGGGGTGGTGCAGGTTCCTGACTAGGAGGGGCCTTCAGGACAAGTCACATGGCTCAAACCCCTGGTCTGTCACCTTGGCCTAGGGTTCTGCCCACCGCGTGGTGGGCAGCTTTGCACAGAAGCCTGATGTAAAGGGCCAAGAAAGGCACGAGGAGCCGCAGCTCACAGGAAAAAGGACCCCCCAGAGAGGCCCCGGAGACGGCGCAGCCCAGGCCCCGGCGGGGGGGCAGAGCCAGCACACAGCCCCCAGCAGCTCCCAGATCCAGGCTTGGAAACGCGGTGAACAGGCCTGTCACCATTTCTGCTGAAGATTCTACTTTCACATCTGCCCTTGAGCCCAGGAGCTGCCCAAACCGCCCTTAACCGGTCCCGAGAGATGCAGAGATGTCGAGGCCAGAGGCGGGGAGGCCAGGCACCTGGGCGGAGCTCCGGGCCCTGCCCACTCTGCCTGCCGACCCCAGGGACGCAGCTGCCGCTGTCCTCAGGGACTGTGCCCACCGGGGACGTGGGGGACCCTGGACAGAGACAGGAGGCTGGACTCTGTCCTGTCTCCGCCATCACCTTGCTGTGTCACCCAGGAACAGCACCCTCCTCCATCTGGGCCTCAGGTTCCTCCCGTGGACGACCTCCACGCTCACGTGAGGGGCCAAAAAGTTCTCCCACGGAGGCTCTGAGGGTGGCGACCACCTGCTTCCCCTGGAAGCGCCCGGGAACGCTGTGATGTGAAGGCACCCTGTTTTGTTCCCTGCTGTACCCACAGAGCCCAGGACAGCGTGGGGCTCGGCACACAGCAGCCCACAAGTCCCACTGATCAACTGAGTGAACAGCTGAGGGGAGCCTGGGAGGGCAGGGTGCTCTGAGGGGCCGGAAGAGGCCCCATGTCACCAAATCCCCGGGTGAGAACTCAGGGGACTCAGCCTGGAGAGGTCCAAGGAGACAAGCTTCCTGGATAAGCAGAGACAGGCAGCCAGGGCCCCCAGAGCTCGCTCCAGGACCAGGACTGGGTGCAGCGGAAGGGGCTCCCTCTGGCCACCCGGCCCTCAAGGCACCAAACCTCAGGAAAGCCATCCCACACCGCTCTGCGGCCCCGACACCAGCCTCCCTTTCCCACCCTGCGGTGGCCGGAGGGATCCTGTCACAAACCCTCAGATGGTAACCACAGCTTTCCGTGGGTCCCCACTGCTCCAGGAGAAAGTCCACACCCCGCCCGCCTGCCCGCCTCCTCCCCTGCTGCTTCCTCCACCCTGTGCCCTCCGCGCCACTCACCCTGAACTTGGCTCCGCCAAGGCCAAGCTCTCCAAAGCCTCCCAGGCTGTCGGCCCTACAGGGAGCGCTGTGCCCCAGCTTGGCGTCTAGGGACTCATTGCCTCAGGTGGCGATCAGCTGTCAGCGCCCCCCCCAACCACTGTAGAATGTCGGAGCACAGAGGACATGGGGGCTCGAACACCTCAGCCCTGCACTGGTCCCCCCGCCCCAAGCCTGCCCTCCCCAACATCCCAGAATAAACCCCCCTCCCGCTCTGGCTCCAGCCCCTGCCCACTCCCCACTACCTGGGTGGGGTCCTGACTAGCTGCCTCTGTGACCCTGGACAAGCCCCTGACCCTCTCTGTGCCTCACTTCCTGCGGGCCCTACGCAACAGGACTGATGGGCAGGCGGAGTGGGTTACTGTAGCTGAAGTGCTGTGCACGGTAAGCTCTTCATAAACATTTGCTATTATTGTTATTCTCAAAGCCCCTTCTATGGCACAGTGACCCCTTGTCCTCTGACTTTTCCATAACCAGTAAGAGGGTAATTCCCTGACCAGGAACAGGAAGAGAAAATGACTATCCCCACCCTGTGGTCACGGCCCAGAGGTGGGGCTGGGTCTGGACCTGACCACCGGGCCCACTGGGGTCCACGGAGCACCCAGCAGCAGCCCTCCCCCACCCTTGTCGGTAGGAGAGTCCAGCTAGCTGCGGACAGGCGGACCCTGAGCTCAGGACCCCATCCAGGAGCCCCGCACGGGAGCTGGGCAGAAACTGAATGAGGGTCTGCAGAGCCTGGCTGGACAGCCTGACCAGGGAAATCCAGAACACAGAGTGTCCTGTCCATGTTCTCCGAAGCCCCCACCAAGGCCACGGCGTCGGGACAAAAAGCCATCCCCAGGGTCCCCCTTCACCAGCCACACTGCCTGCCCCGGCTCCTGTCCCTAGGGTGAGTCTCACCTGTCCTCCATGCACTCTCCCGGGGCTGGACCTGCAGTGATCAGGGTTCTCTGCCCAGAATGGTCATCAGCACTGATGTGCACCAGCTCTGCCACCTGGCCGGGCACCTGGACTCTCTCTGAATCCTCACAACGCCCCGACCACCCCCCTTTTATTGAGACTCAGAAAGGTTAGGCCACCTGCCAAGGTCACACAGCCGGGAAGTGGCCTCCTGGCGCAAAGGCTGCATCCCCTGAATGCCACCATGTCCAGGGCGCCGGGAGGTCTTGCACGGACTGGACGGAGAACTTTCCCAGGACAGCCTCTGAGATGGGCAGGTGGGCATGTTTTCCATCTCCTGCCAGAGACCCGCCCCAATAATCCCAGGACAGGCACACACTGCGGACCCCTCCCCAACGGAGGAGGAAAGTGAGCCCAGAGACAGAAGGTGGCCTGGAAGGAGCACCCAGTGTGGGTGCCTGCAGCGGCTGAGACAGATCCCAGGTCTATGTTCTTGGACAGGTCCTGGACACTCTCTGGGCCTCAGTTTCCCCCTCTGCAAAACGAGGCTGAGGCCCTTCCATCCCTAACCCAGCACCCAGTGCCCTTGGGGTCTGCCAGGGACAGAAGGATTTCACCCTCCCCGCCCTCCTTGGGTTTCAGCAATCTCTCTGCGGGTAAACAGGAAGAGCAGGATGGAGCTGCAGAGAAGGAAGGAAGGAAGCCGCCCCGGTCTGGGGAGGCCTGCCCCAAGCCGACGCTGAAGGAGTTGCCTCACAATTCACTCCCAGCTGGGTTCGAATCCCACCTCGGCCACTTCCTGGCTGTGAGCCCTTGAGTAGGGGAACGCCCCTCTCTGTGCCTCACTTTCCCCGTAAGAACTGGGGAAAACGGAAGTGCTTCCTCCTAGGAATCACCAAGGCGATCCACGGAAAGCACGAGGCCCCGGGCGAACCGTGGGGGCTGCAGGAGGCTGGCTGCCCCTGGGCTGAGCGAGGCGTCTCAGCCCGATCGGTCGGGGGCAGGGCGCGACCCCGCAGAATCTGGCTGAAGCCCGCGCCCTGGCCGGGGCCGGGGTCCGCACGGCGCAGCCGCCCCGCCCTCGGGAAGGCGGCTCCCTGGCGCGCCGCGCCGCCCGGGCCCGCTCGGACCCCGGCCGGGGGAGCGGGGCGCGCCCACAGGGACAGTAGTGACGCGGCGCGGGCCGGCGGGACCCCACGCGCCACCCCTGCGCGGCCCGGCCCCTCCCCAGGCCGCGGCTCACCAGGGCCGACTTGGATGCTGTGACAGGAGGGTACGCCCGCCGGGAAATGGCGGGCACTGCCGCCGCGGGTCCGGCTCAGAAGGGGCTCCGATTCCTCCCGGGGGTCCGCCATGGGGTCACAGCCGGCCACCCAGACCTCACACAAGCACAAGACGAGAGCGCCGAGCTCCACTGCGCAGGCGCAATGCCCCCGCCCCCGGGGTTCGGGAGGAGGCGGGGACAGCCCTGTGATGTACGGGACGCTCCTTCCTACCAGCCAATGAAGACGGAGATCTTGCTCTTGGAGGCGGGGGCTTAGCCGGCCACGCCTCCTGGTGGGTGGGGCTCAGCTTCCTTCCATCAGGGCGGGGCTCTAAGGCCTTCTAAGGAAGGCCTTCTCTGTCAAAGGGTGGTCCCCGGCCAGCTCCGTCAGCATCACGTGGGCGCGGGTTAGAAATGCACATTCTTGGGCCCCCTCAGACCCGCTGAATCGGAAACTCGGGGCAGGGCCCAGGAATCTGTGTTTTGCATGTGACTTTTGGGTACATGGGAGTGATGCCAAAGGTCATCCCCCAAAATGGAATTTGAATTTACCCTCTGATAATGAAATTAGGGAGGTTAAGTATAATTGAGGGTAAAGTTTATAATGACAAGTGATACATTTAAAAAAATATTTACACTACATATAAAAAGTATTTCCAACATTAATCTGTAAAGAGCTTTTTTTCTATTGCTGCAGTGACACAATACCACAAATTTAGCTTAAAACAACTCCCACTTATTACCTCTAAGTCCTGGAGGTCAGAAGTCCAGTGGCTGGGCAGGGTTCTCATCTCAAGGCCTCAGGAGGCCAAAGTCAAGGTTTCAGCCCACCTGGGCTAGGCTCATCCAGGTGGGTGGCAGATTCACTGCCATGGGGCTAGGACTGAGGTACCCATTTCTTCTCTTTTTTATAAATTTATTTATTTTATTTATTTATTTTTGGCTGCGTTGGGTCTTCGTTGCTGCGCACGGGCTTTCTCTAGTTGCGGTGAGCAGGGGCTGCTCTTCCTTGTGGCGCACGGGCTTCTCCTTGCGGTGGCTTCTCTTGTTGTGGAGCACGGGATCTAGGCGCGTGAACTTCAGTAGTTCTGGAGCGTGGGCTCAGTAGTTGTGGTGCACAGGCTTAGTTGCTCCATGGCATGTAGGATCTTCCTGGACCAGGGCTCAAACCCGTGTCCCCGGAAGTGGCAGGCGGATTCTTAACCACTGTGGCACCCTGAGGTACCCATTTCTTGCTGGATGTTGGCTGGGGGTCATTCTCGGCTCCTAGAGGCTACTGCATTTCTTTATTTATGGCCCCCTCCATCATCGGAGCCAGGAAGAGAGCACTGAATCCTCCCATGCTTTGAATGAGATGCTTCAAGATGCAGCAAGGTGCTTCCAATCCTTCTGACCTCCCCCTCTGCAGCATCTCTTTGCTTGTAAGGGCTCATGTGATTACACTGGACACATGGGATAATCCAGGATAATCTCCTTAGTTTAAAATCAGCTGATTAGGGCTTCCCTGGTGGCGCAGTGGTTGAGAGTCCGCCTGCCGATGCAGGGGACACGGGTTCGTGCCCCAGTCCCGGAAGATCCCACATGCCGCGGAGCGGCTGAGCCCGTGAGCTATGATTAGTGTGCTTAATTACATCTGTAGGATCTCTTTTGCCATCTAACTGACCATAACCACAAGCATGATGGGGAGGGGGAGGTCATGGGGCCCATAATTCTGCCTCCCATAGAGCTCTTAAAAATCAGTAAGAGAGAGATTATAAAGCAGAAACTAACACACCATTGTAAAGCAATTATACTCCAATAAAGATGTTTTAAAAAAGAGAAAAAAATCAGTAACAGGGACCTCCCTGGTGGCGCAGTGGTTAAGAATCCACCTGCCAATGCAGGGGACGCAGGTTCGAGCCCTGGTCCGGGAACTAAGATGCTGCGGAGCCCACGCGCTCTGGAGCCCATGCACCACAACTAGAGAAGCCTGCATGCCGCAATGAAGTTCCTGCATGCCACAACGAAAAGACCTGAGGCAGCCAAATAAATTAATTAATTTTTTTTTTAATCAGTAAGAGGGGCTTCCCTGGTGGCGCAGTGGTTGAGAATCTGCCTGCTAATGTAGGGGACACAGGTTCGAGACCTGGTCTGGGAGGATCCCACATGTCTCGGAGCAACAAGGCCCGTGAGCCACAACTACTGAGCCTGCGTGTCTGGAGCCTGTGCTACACAACGAGAGAGGCCGCGATAGTGAGAGGCCCACGCACCGCGATGAAGAGTGGCCCCCGTTTGCCACAACTAGAGAAAGCCCTCGCACAGAAACGAAGACCCAACACAGCAAAAATTAATTAATTAATTAATAAACTCCTACCCCCAACATCTTCTTTAAAAAAAAAAATCAGTAAGAAAAGGACTAAATTCCCCCTAGGTGGGAAAGGGGCAAAGGGTAAGAACCAGAAGTACACAAAAGAAGAAATATGAATAATGAATGCTCGACGCAAAGCTCCACCTCCTTAGAATACAGGCATGCAAATTAAAATAACAATGAAATCCTTGAGCCCATCATTTGGCAAGTATTTAAAAGATGATACAGCTCTGGAGGGCACCAGTGTGGTTACCCCAGGAGGGTAGAGAGAAATCACAGGATGCGTTCATGGGTTTGGTTTGTTTTTTTCTTAAACAATCTGCGTGCATTTTAAAACCTAGAAAAGGCTCCCGCCCTGTGTCCATCTTGGAATTGGGAGGAAAAGGGAGAAGGACACTGGGACGAGACGGGGGGGCTGTGGTGAGGAGAGAGGCGGAGACTGAGAAGAGGAGAGGGGCAGAGGGCATCGGGACCGCCCTCAGCTACGTACAATCTTTCAGCTGTCCTGGGGAGAGAGAAAGGGAAAGGGAGGGGGCCGGGGTGGGAGTGGAGGCTCTCACCCCCGGACTCCGGTGTGAGAGGGGCTGTGCCGTCGGAATCCTCCGGGTAGGCCCCCTATCAGTGGCCAAAAACCTGGGGCTCAGTCCCCTCTGTCCCGAATTTCTGGGCCTGACCCCACGCTTCTGAAATATCCGGGTCTCAGCTCCTGAGATTCCAGATATCTGGGACTCCTCTCTAAACCTGGGGCTCTGTTTCTGGGGTTCAGGACCCTGCGTGCACCAGTATCCGGGGTTCATTCCCCATGAGTTCAAATATCAGATTTGGCCTCCCCCCCACGTTCAAATATCTGGGGTTCAGACCCCACAATCAGAAATCCGGGATTCAGCAACCAGCGCCCTAGAGGAGGGACCCCCTCAGGAAGGGGCGGGAGGATGGGGGAAGAGGTGGCAAGGGGAAAGGGCTCCTTGGCCCTCTCCCTGCTTGGCAGAGGCGTTGGCGGACCCCAGGAGGAGGTGGAGACCCTGGGCACCAGAGTGACCCCTAGCAGGTCAAGCCCCACTCTCAGGACCCCCAGGGGCCACCATGCCGGGCCGGGAGCCTGAAGGACCCCGACGTGGCTGAGCTCTTCTTCAAGAACGACCCGGAAAAGCTCTTCCGTGACCTCCGGGAAATTGGCCACGGCAGCTTTGGAGCCGTGTACTTTGCCGGGAGTGTCCGGAATAGTGGGGTGGTGGCCCTCAAGAAGGTATCCTACAGTGGGAAGCAGTCAAATGAGAAACGGCAGGACATCGTCAAGGAGGTGCGGTTCCTGCAGAAGTTCCGGCATCCCGATGCCATTCAGTACCGGGGCTGTTACCTGAGGAGGCACACGGCTTGGGTGGTGGTGGAGTATCGCCTGGGCTCAGCTTCTGACCTCCTAGAAGTGCACAAGAAGCCCCTTCGGGAGGTGGAGATTGCAGCTGGGAACCACGGGGCCCTTCACGGCCTGGCTGATGTGCACTCCCGCAACGTGATCCGTAGGGATGTGAGGCTGGAAACATCCTGCTGTCAGAGCCAGGCCTGGTGAAACTGGGGGACTTCGGCTCTGCACCCGTCATGGCACCTGCCAACTCCTTCGCGGGCGCCCCGTACTGGATGGCTCCAGAGGTGATCCTGGCAATGGATGAGGGGGCAGGACGATGGCAAGGTGGATGTCTCGGTCCTTAGGTATCACCTGCACCGAGCTGGCGGAATGGAAACCACCGCTGTTTCGCATGAATGCGATGAGTGCCTTATACCACATTGCAGAGAGCGAGTCCCCGGTGCTCCGGTCAGGACACTGGTCTGAGTACCTCCGGAATTGTGTCGACTCCTGCCTTCAGAAAATCCCTCGAGACAGACCAACCTCAGAGGTTCTTCTGAAGCACCGCTTTGTGCTCCGGGAGCAGCCACCCGCAGTCATCATGGACTTAATCCAGAGAACCAAGGATGCTGTCCGGGAGCCGGACAACGTGCAGTACCGCAAGATGAAGAAGATACTGTTGCAAGAGGCGCCCAGTGGCCCTGGCGCTGAGGCCCCAGAGGAGGAGGCCAAGCCCTCCATGCAGCAGGCCGAGACACGGGCCGGTCTAGAGAGCCCTCCAGCCAGAGCAGCTCAGTCAACAGCCTGGCAGACACCTCTGACAAGGAGGCACAGGCCCTGAAGCCCGGGACACGGCCGCGATGCGGGAGGGCGAGCACGCCGTCATCTCCCACAGCTCCATCGTCCACCGGCTGCCGGGCTCTGACAGCCTCCGTGACGACCCCTACCCACCAGAGATGAGCCCGGGCCCTCTCCAGCCACCTGCAGCCCCGGCTCCCACATCCACCACCCCTTCTGCCTGCTGACAGGCCTACTGCCGCAGCCAGGAGCGCTCTGCCACCATCCGTACTGCCTGCCTGGTCAGCCGTCAGACCCGGGAGCGCGCGCAGGACTCAGCCCTGCGGCAGCAGCCGCAGGCAGAGGCGACAAAGCACGGGACACCGCCGCTGGCGTCGGGGCTGAGGTTGAGGGCTGAGCCTCAGGAGCGGGAGCTCGAGGCCGGCGGGCTGGCTTTGGGGCTGCGGCCGAAATGCCGTCAAGGCAGCACCAGGCTACCGGCGAGAAGGCGGCGCGAGCTGCCCGGGCTGAGGCGGGTAACTGCCAGCAGCACGTCCTCGGGCAGCAGAAGAAGGAGCGGCCGCCCTGCCGGAGGCGCAGAAGCGAGCCTCCATGCTTCGGAAGGCGCAGCTGAAGGAGGTGGGATGGGGCTGCAGCGGTGGGTGGGGTTGATGGAGGGTGAGGCAGCCCTGACCTCCTTGCTGTCCGCTGCCCCCGCCGGGGAGCGCCAGAAGCCCAGCACTCCAAGCGGGAGAAGCCCGGGTGGCTTTTGCGGCCGAAGGAGCAGCTACAGCAGCGCCAGGCCTTGGAGCTGCAGTGTCGCCAGTACCAGCGCGAGATGCTGCTGGCTCGTCACAGCCTGGACCAGGACCTGCTTCGAGAGTAGGTCACTCCCTCCCCTGTTCCCCTCCCAGATCCCAGACACCTACATCCTTTTCCATTTGCCTCACTTGTGGTTGCCGTTCCCGTCTGCCCTCATTCGTGTTGCGGCCCAGCTTCTTTTCCACGCCTCTTTCGCTTCTCATGCCCGCCAGACCCTGCTAGAGTTCCCAGGCCCGCCAGGAGCTTGGCTCCCTTCCACCTCTCACCTGCACCCCCCGTCTCCCCACCCTCGGCTCCCTCTGCTGAGGAGTCCTGGGGCTCTCCCTTCCTTGACACCAACAAGGCTTTCGGACCAGTTTCTGGGCTCTGCCTCTCTTTTGCCTCAGGACTTGAACAAGAAACAGACACAGAAGGACTTGGAGCGTGCATTGCTGCTACGGCAGCATGAGACCACACGGGAGCCAGAGCTCCGGCAGCCCCAGGCCGTACAGCGCACACGGGCCGAGCTCACCCGCCGGCAGCAGCAGACAGAGCTGGGCAACCAGCTGGAGTACAGTAAGCGGCGTGCGCAAGACCGCGGCAGAGCACGCGGCCCAGGTTCGCCAGCAGCCCAAGAGCCTCAACGTACGTGCAGGCCGGTGTTCCCCGGGCCTCCCACTCCCTGCTCCTGGGGCTCTGGGACCACCTAACACAGGCACCCTTAAAGAAGAGCAGCCCTGCTAATCTGGCCAGGAGGCAGACCAAAGAATCCTGGGAGGGCTTCCCTGGTGGCGCAGTGGTTGAGAATCTGCCTGCCAATGCAGGGCACACGGGTTCGAGCCCTGGTCCGGGAAGATCCCACATGCCGTGGAGCAACTAAGCCCGTGCACTACAACTACTGAGCCTGCGCCCTGGAGCCCGCGAGCCACAACTACTGAGCCCACAAGCTTCAACTACTGAAGCCCGTGCACCTAGAGCCCATGCTCCGCAACAAGAGAAGCCACAGCAATGAGAAGCCCGTGCACCGCAACGAAGATTAGCCCCCGCTCACCGCGACTAGAGAAAGCCCACGCACAGCAACGAAGACCCAACACAGCCAAAAATAAAATAAAATAATTAAGTCTTTTAAAAAAGGAGAAGAATCCTGGGAGAGGAGGAGGAAGCAGTTCCAGAGAGGAGGATTCTGGGGAAGGAAGGGGCTGCCTTGGAGCCAGGAGAGCAGAGGATATTGGGGAAAGAGTCAGGAACCCCTAGCCCCAGCCCACAAAAGCAGAGGAGTTTGGCTGATGAGGAAGTTTGGGGGCTACCTGGGGAGGAGATGGAGGAGCATAGAGTTCCATCCCCGGCACCCCAGGAGAGGAGCCCCTGGGGCCAGGAGGCATCCGGAAAATGGAGGTTGTGGGGGAAGGAGGATGGTAGCCTCCTGCATGAGGAGTTGGAGAGCTTGGCTGGGTCCAGGGTCCAGCAGTGACCCCAGTGCCTGAGGAGGAGGGGGCTCCGTCTAGGACCCCGAGGGATCCTGGAGATGGCTGTGCCTCACCAGACATGCCCCCCGAACCCCCTCCCACACCCCTGAGGCCCAGCCCGACTAGCCAGCTCCCTGGACTCCTGTCCCATGGCCTCTTGGCTGGACTCTCCTTTGCAGCGGGGTCCTCCTCTGGCCTCCTGCCCCTGCTACTTCTGCTGCCGCTCCCACTGCTGGCGGCCGGGGGTGGGGGGGGTGGCCCGCAGGCAGCCCTGCTGGCCCTCGAGGTCGGGGGCTCCTACCGACTTCTTCGTACAGCTCTGCACCTGACCCCCGTCTATTCCTACTCCTGGCTCAGGGCACTGCACTGGGGGCGCCGAGGCCTCATGGGTGTCCCTCTGGGCCTTGGGGCTGCCTGGCTCCCAGCCTGGCCAGGCCTGGCTCTACCTCAGGCAGCTCTGGCCGCTGGGGACAAATGGTGCGGCAGCAGGGCCCCCGGATGCACCAGGGCATCTCTCGACCCTGGTTGCATGCTCTGCTGTGTCTGTTGCCCATGACCTTCAGGGCCCTATAGGGCTGTGGGGGACCTGGGCCTATTCGCACTCTACCCCAAGACCAACGAGGATGGATGGCTTCCGCAGCCGTCTGCCTGTCCCTGGGCCCCGGCGGGGTAATCCTCTCACTGCCCGACACCCACTAGCCCTGTTGGCAAGGTTTGGGGGCCCGTGCAAGGGCTGGAACTGGAGCCTGGCACAGGCCAGCCAGGGTTTGGCCACCCGCCTGCCCCCCTGGGCCATCCACACACTGGCCAGTTGGCCGTGAGCGGCCCAGCCGTATCCCCCGGCTGCTACCACGCAGCCAGTGCCGGCTAAGCCACCACCAGGGACTCTAGCTGCGCGGAGATCCCGAACCCGCCAGCCCTGGGGCCCCGCCCCCTGGAGGTGTGGCCAACTCTAGCTCCTCCCCAGCGCATATCTAGAGCATTGAAAACGCACTTCATCTGCCACTACTCAGTGAAGTTTCTCCAGTCCCAGATCTCTCCTCCCTGTCACCGCTCCTTCCTCGGTACGCTTGCCCACCTCACCCCTAGCCGTTTGGGCCTCTAGACAGGCAGCGTCGTCTGCCGTGGAGTCTGGAGATTATATCTGGGGTTCTCCTGATGCCCCCCCCCCACCCTAAGTTATTGCTGTTCTGCCCCGTGTGTGCTCATCTCGCCCTCATCGACTCAGGCCCCGGACCGGGGATGGCAGTGGGTGGGAAGAGTCATGTGGATTTTTTTTCTCCCTTCGGTTTTGTTTTTCTGTCTCCCTTCCAACCTTTCCCCCACCAAAAAAAGAAAAAAGACAAACACACCTAAAATACCTGAGCAGAACGGTAAAAACAAAAGAAATTAAATAAATAAATAAAACCTAGGAAAAAGTAAGACATGTTTGTTCTGAAAAAGGAAATAATAGATGCACACAGCCCTTTGCAAAAATGGCCCATCCCCCAAGGACTTGTCTTTACTGCAGTTAAAGAGTTCCTTTGATGTTTGTACAAACTCATGAGGCCCGAGTGGAAAGCAGTGCTGTGTAAGCATTTGCACGGACTTTCTGGAGTCAGTCAAGGCTGGTTTGGATGCAGGTGGGGTTAACAGAAGGAGTGCTCATAAAAGGGGAGAGAGAAACAAGGTTTCTCAGATGCCAGTGCATGCCCCTGTACAACCAAACTGACCCTGGGGTGCAGACACATGGCCTCTGCGCCATGTCCACTACTAGCTTTCAGTAAGTCAGCCTCGCGCTTGGAGGTGCCCGTGGGGAGAGAAAGGGCTGGCGGGGCCCTCTGGGTAGCCGGGTCCTCACGACAGCCTGGTGGTCCCATGTGTGGGTCTCCTGGAGCCCAGGGCACTGACTGAGGGGGACAGGACCAAGGGAGCAGGGCTGGTCTGGGAGTGAAACCAGAGGGGCACCAGCCTGGCCTCGATGTGACCTCAGGCAAGTCACAGCCCCTCTGCGTGCCTCAGTTTCCTCTTCTGTGAAGTGGGATCATAACAAACCCAAGACCGCTGTGAGGCATGAAGGAGATGGCACTGGCCCTCAGGACTCTCTGGGCATACACAGCCCCCCTAGCGGCAATGTAACCCCCGCTGAGGTCCAGCCCCCGGGTGAGCTGCCTCCTCAAAGTCCAGCTGCTCTGTGAGGTTGACCAAGAGCCACCACTCAGCCAGTCCTGCCCAGCAAGTGTCTACCGAGCACCTACTGCCTGCCAGACACCAGGCTGGGCACTGGGATAACCAGTCTGGGCGCTGGGATACAGCAGCGAACAAAACAGGTGCTTTGGGATGCCAGCATCCTGACTCTGCTACTTCTGCTCCTAGGCTGGCCCAGCTCTGAGGATGTAGGCGTGTCATGCCCCTCTCTGAGCCTGTTTCCCCATCTGTAAAGTGGGGGGGGGGAGAATTACACCAGCCTCACACGGCTGTTGAGAGGATACAAGCAAGGTGACACGTGTCAGGCGCTGGGCAGAGGGAGGCACTCAGTGTCAGGGGCCAGCTGGCCCTCGGAGCTCCTCGTCTGTCTGGTCCAGTGGAGGACACAGACGGAACTGGGAAAGAGGATGCTGTGACAGGCTTGGAGGAAGGGACGTGGACTCAGTGGGCTCTGGCCACACCCCCCAAAAGGCCATGGGATGGGGAAACTGAGACCAGAGGTGACAAAGGCTCTGCCAACATCTCCCCTTGTCTGTGGCTGACGTTGGATGAGGTCACCAGGCCTCCTCCTAGCTCTGCCCATGGGTCTTTCTGGTGCCGCAGACCAGGAAGCAGGCCTGCAGGAAACCCGGGGTGTGACAATGACGTCATCTGACACCCCTACCCCCATCTTCCTCTCTCCTTCCCCTTCCTCCCATGGACCTACTGTCCCTCCTCAGCCCACAGGCAGGTGACGGCCACAGCCAGAAGTTGCCCTAGGGACTTCCCTGGCAGTCCAGCGGTTAGGACTCTGTGCTCTCACGGCCGAGGGGGTGGGCTCAATCCCTGGTCGGGGAACTAAGATCCCACAAGCCGCGTGGTGTGGCCAAAAAAAATTTTTAATAAAATAAAATTTAAAAAAGAAGCTGTCCTAGAACCAGGGTTCCCAGATCCTTGGTCCCCTCAACCCACTGGACACTGGGCAACAGCAAAGAGGCCACAGAGCCACTCCTCCCCCCTTGGGGATGCTGCACCCTGCGTAGGCTGTGGAAGGGGGCAGTAACCGGGGTGATCTCCTGTGCAGCCTCCCCTCAGCAGAGCAGAACTCAGCCTGGGAAGAGGCAGCCCTTGTGGCACCCTGTAGACAGCTGCACCCAGACACAACCCAGAATTATCTCTGAACACACCTGCTGTGGCGTCAGTGACCCTCCCGCCAATATCTCAGTGCTCTCGGAACTTCAGTCAGTCATCTCCTTCCTCCTCCCGATTTCTGCCATCCCACACCCATCTGTACGTTTATTTACCTTATCGTTCTCTTCAAACTGATTTAAATGGATTGCTTTTCCCTGCTTAGTGTCGTTGCAAGCAATAAATGTCCCAAACCCAATTTCACGTGCTAATTATGTTTTTCCTAAGACACATTCAATGAAATCTTTGTATTGGTTATCTATGGCTGCATAACAAGTAACCCCAAAACATAATGGTTTGAAATGATGTTTGCTGTCTCCCAGTTTCTCCCAGACTGGAATCTGAAAACAGCTTAGCTGGATGGCTGCCTGCGTCTCTCCAGGCTGCAGTCAAGGTGTGGCAGGGGCTGCAGACCTCTCCAGGGACCGGGCTCACTGAGCCCCAGCGGCTGTGGGCTGGGTGCGGTTCCTCACGGGCTGATAGACCAAGGGTCTCAGTTCCCTGCCCTATGGCCTCTCCATAAGGCAGCTCACAACAGGGCAGCCGGCTTCATCAGATCAAGAAAGTGAGAAAAGTCGGAGAGGACTAACGCGATGGAGATCACCATCCTCTAGAACCTAATCTTGGAAGCAACATCCGTCACTCCTGCAACGGGGCAGTCGCAGAGCCACTGGTTTACAAAGCAGGTGAGAAAGGGCATCCTTGGCACAAACTCTGTTCCTTGCCCTGCGCCCAGGCAAGGAAACAGACCTGAGATTCATAAGGGGCCAGCGTCCTCCTGTCTCCTGCCACCCCCTACCCCACATACACCGTAAACGAACGAGGAATCCACCCCCCACCCCCCGCAGCTGCCTTTGCAGCGTTGCTCTTGTGGTCCTTGTCCCCGGAACCTGCAGTGGAGGAAGATGTCCTCTTGGTGGGGACACTGGCTTTGAGTCAGCCTGGGCATCCTTCATGCCATACCAGGGCCACTGTTGGCGGCTCGCAGCATCAACAGAGAGCTTTCTCTCCCAAGATACCCGCCCGCGGGACGCACCAAACGTGGTTCGAACGACAGAGATGCCCCCACGGCTCCCGAACGCTGGCCCCCAGCAGTGTTATTTTGGGCAACGTGCCAACCGTGTTGGCACATTTCTGCATTGTTTTATAGGGTTATAGGGTTAGGGGCTGCCAGGGCATGGAGGAGACCCCAGAGGGGCCCAAACGTCTTCCCAGCCTGGGCCCATGACCGTCAGAGGTCGGGCACCATGGGCCTGCTCGTGACGCTGCTTGATCTCATCCATTTCCTTCCTGGTCAGTTCAGGCCAACGCCCACCATGGGGCTAGGTCTCCCCTGTCACCTGCAGGAACAGAAAACATGTGCCCATGGTTTATGTGCCCATAAAGCCAACGTAGCTTTATGGTTTAATTCATTCACTCACTCATTCATCCATGCATCTATTGAGGACCTCCTGCATGCCAGGAACTGGCCTGGGTACTACTGAATAAGACAAAAGATGCTCCTCGTAACAGTTTCAAATGATTTCTAAAAGCACATGGAAAAAAAATTTTAAATCACCCGTCCTCACGGTTACAAGGGAAAATCATGGGCCTGGAATCATGCAGATCTGAATTCATATCCTGCCCACGACCAGCTTCCTGAGCTCGGGCAGCCCCACCCCCTTGCTGAGCCTCGGTCTCTGCCTGCATAAGATGCAGAAAATGATGGCAGCAACTCCCATCTGCAGCGACAAGGGACACGCAACAGGGCCTCGGACCCTGTCCCTGCTCTCCTGGTCCCTCCCTTCTATACCATCTCTGGGAGAAACATGACGCAGTGTTTTAAGATCACCAAGATCTCTCAAGTCCCTTGTCACACTTCAGTCTTGAAATGACCACCAAGATTAGCGCAGCGACGATCCTCCTGTTGCACTTGGGGAAACTGAGGCTGAGAGAGGCCACGTGCTTTGTCCACAGTCACACGGCGAGTGAGGGACACAGTGGACATCAAGCCTGCCCAAGCGTGGGAAGAGAGCACATCGGCTGAGCACGGGGCCAAAAGCAGGGGCGTTGGTGACCAAGACTTCATCTGTGCCCTGGGGACCAACCCCTGGGAAAACCAGATCCTTCCCAGGCAGGGCACAGGCCGCACTGGCTATTTTGAGTTCTCCCACACATGACACAAGCAACAGGAATCTGGGGAGACCCGGATCACTGGTCGCATCGGGAACCGAGCTGCTCGGGTGGCGGCCAAGGGATGGGCTGAGGGTGACAAGGGTCTGCGGGGCGGGGGCTGGAGAGCAGAGCCCAGCTGCCTTCAGGGTTGGGGTACCTGCTGGAGAGAAAGCCTGTGGGGAGCTGGAGTGAGAGCCTGGGAGAGGCGGGGGCCGTGTCAGCCTGGGGAGGAATCTGGGGCCTTTCCAGGTCAGGCAGGCACATCCGTGTCCTCCTGGGCTGGGATCCTGAGACAGAGTTTGAGCAGTGTGTTTGGATGGCAATCCCAGAAGCAGGGAAGGGAAGGAAGCCATAGAAGGTGCCCCATCAGCCCGTGGCAGCCAGGCTCAGTCCCCGTGGGGACCTCAGAGAAAAAACCTCAGGGTGTCCCCGCCTCCTCGGGGCGAGGAAGCCTAGATGCTCCCCCAACTCCCCTGCGACAAAGCCATTGGCTGGAGCCATTCCTAGGGGTGTGAGTCTCCCAGCACAGAAAGGCACAGGTGCTGGCGGGAGGATATCGCTGGCCTGGCCTGGATTCGTGGGTCCACAGCGCTACCAGCCGGCATCCACTGAGACAAGGCAGGGCGGAGCTCAGACCATCCCACTCGGGGCGCCCTATTCACCGAGCACCCCGGCGCACCCAGCCCTGGCCACGCACCGAGGCACAGCCAGGAGCACGCAGTCAGGGCCTCTCTCTCGGAGACCGTGTCTCATCAAAGAGACCAAAAGTGAGAAGAGCACCGTGGGGAAATGAAAAGCATAGGCTGGATTCGCGCACAAAGGGAGTGAGGGACGGATGAACAACACGTGGCAGATCCACACGAGGGCATGTTATTCAGCCGTAAAAAGGAATGAGGTGCGAATCTCGACGGTAAATACGCTAAGTGGAAGAATCAGACACAAAAGGCCATGTAATGTAGGATTCCATTAATACAACGTGTCCAGAAGAGGTTAAGTCCGCGGAGACAGAAGGCGGTTGGTGGTGGCAGGGCCTGGGGGAGGGGAGGGTCGGAGAGACTGCCAAGGGGCACGAGGTTTCTTCTCCGGGTGATTAGAGTGCTCTGAAGTTAGAGAGTGGTGACGGTGGCACAACCTGGTGAACGTACTGAAAATCATTGCATTTTATACTTTAAAGGGGTGAAGTTTATGGTAAGAGAATTCATTAAATCTCGATCCTAGAAAGCACACCCGGGGACTTCCCTGGCAGCTCAGTGGTTAAGGCTCCACGCTTCCACTGCAGGGGGCCCGAGTTCGATCCCTGGTTGGGGAACTAAGATCCCACATGCCGTGCAGCATGGCCAAAAAAAACAGGAATAAATAAAATTTTTTAAAATGAAAAACACACACAGAGGGGTCCTCTTTACATGAGATGGTCAGGGAGGGCCTCTGGGAGGAGGTGACATTTTAGCTGAGGTCTGAAGGATGAGGAGGAAGTGGCCATGGGGCAGGGCAGGAGGGGGCGTGGCACGTAGGGGGAGTGACGGAGGGCTGAGGACAGTGAGCTTGAGGGGAGGGGCCCGAGGTGCAGGGAGGGGGCGGCAGCAGACCCCATAGGGTTTGGCATCCGTGCTGAGGGGTAGCTTGTTCTGACAGCAGCTGGAGGGTCTCAAGCTTGGGAGAGAAACATGTGGGATTTATGCTTTTAAAGTGTGGTGGCTGGGGCTTCCCTGGTGGCGCAGTGGTTGAGAGTCCGCCTGCCGATGCAGAGGACGCGGGTTCGTGCCGCGGTCCGGGAAGATCCCACATGCCGCGGAGCGGCTGGGCCCGTGAGCCGTGGCCGCTGAGCCTGCACGTCCGGAGCCTGTGCTCCACAACGGGAGAGGCCCCCATACTGCAAAAAAATAAAAAATTAAAAAGTGTGATGGCTGGATGGGGTGGACTATAGGGGACAGGAGACAGAACCCCCCAGGAGACCACATGCCTTCTGGGAATCCCTTGGGACTGGGGCTTACCCAGTACAAACCTGTTCTTACCCCCATGCCCTAAGAGGGACTGTGGGTGGGGACACCTTGCTCCGTTGTGGCCATTTGTATCCTGCAGTATCTTAAAGGCACCCTTGCCCTGAGATGATAAACCCCAGGGTGAGGGAGAAAAGGCCGCAGCACAGAAAAGGGGCTGAGCGGGCGACCGCGTCCGGCCGCAGGGAGGGTGAGAGCGAGGCCGCAGGGCAGGGGCAGAAGCAGACCCCAGGGCCGCCTGGGAAGCACCCGGACTTTGAGCTTGCTGCCCGGCCAGCTGCCCAGGCTCCTCGGGGCAGGGAAGGGGGGTTGGGGGGAGCACGGGCCCAAGGGGCAGAGTCCACCAGGACCAGGAAACCTGACGGGGAGGGACTGGTGGTCTTCCGGGCTGGAGACGGCCGTCCTGCCAAGGATCTAAGCCAGGCCAGCAGATCTGGCAGGTCACACTCAAGGTTTGTTCTGAGGGTGGAGGGGAAGTCCCCACACGACTCAGCAACATGTGAGCTCCTCAGAGAGCCAGCGACGTCCCAGCAGCTGGAACAGGGAAGCATCTGGGAGAAGGATGTCAAGGGAACTTCGCTGCCCTTCAGAGCTGGCTGAGGGAGTCACACTGGACCCATTCATCCCTCATCAAGTGCCTTCGGTGTGCCAAGTCCTGGCAGGGCTTCATGGGAAGGCTTCCTGGAGGAGGTGACATTTGAACCGGGCCCTGAAGGATAGTGGGAGTTTTCCAAAGAACAGCAGGTAGAGAGAACACACAAGCACAGACCTAGAGGTTGGAAAAGGCCTGCACCAACCAGGGAACCGAGCAGCCCTTGCCTGGGCAGGGGTTGGAAAGTTGGGGGTACTCCTCCAGGAGGGGAGTAAGCCTGGGGTCTCTCTGCCAGGAGCCCCCTCGAGCTGGGCCAAGCTAGGATGGGCCAGTGACTCCCTACTTGGTTGATTCCTTTGACTCTCCCGGCTTTGCTTGCCCACCTGCCCCCAATCCCTGAGACCCTTCCCCAGGTGAGGATGCAGGTGGCAAGGTGACCACAGATGTGAGGGAACCCCACATTTCTGCTGGGAGGGATTTGGTACAGTTCAGAGCCAAGAGGGCGTGCATTCACCTTGGCAACGGCTCCCACCATCTCAGGGAGAGGCCACTTTGCTGACCCCCTTGTAGGGAATCCCACCGCGGAAAGAGGCCTTAAAGACAGGCAGTCACGCCCTCCCTATGGTCGGGGAAACCCCCAGCACACAGGGTGCATTCTCCGGGTGGAGGCTGCAGCCCCGGGACGGGACCCAGGGCTCGTACATGAGCTGGAATTCAGTCCCACTTGCCCTGTCAGCCAAGTGCACGGAGGACATGTGACCCAGAGACAGTGCCCGGTGGCCCCGCTCGCAGCTCTCTCCGCCAGGCCTCAGGGTCTGGTGACAGGGGCCCAGGCGTCATGCTCTGCTCTTTGGTGCTCTTGTTTCTGTTGAGAAACAGCCCACCTCGAGCTGCCGTCAAGCCTGGGACTTTCAGAGCAGACACTTCTGCTGCTGTCTCGAGAGAGCTTGAAGGCCGTCTGGGGAAGACGGAAGGGTGATGCATCTCCTTTGATCTCTCCAAATTCCCCTAGAGAAATGGACAGAGCACCTAGGATAGCAAAACCCAAAACTCACGGGTTGCAGCCAGGATGGAACTAGACGGCCAGGAGGCCACGGCAGGCAAGGAGGTGGAGATGAATCCCCAACGGGTGCTGGAGCTACGTGGTGTCAGCCTCTGCAAGGGAGGACGGGGAGGGAAGCCAACGGGGCTCTGATGGTCCTGAGAACTGAGGACCCCCCACCCCAGCTGCCAACAGTTCTCACTGCAGAGCGTGGTGGTCCCATCCGAGAGCAGATGTCAGTACCTCACGGGCAGGCTTCTATCTGTGGTGACCGCAGGAGGACGGCAATGGGGTCACACGGTGCTGGGGCAGTCTGGACCCTGAACCCATGACCAAGTTATTAAAGTACCAGAAAACTTCCATGACTGCCCTTCAAAAGTCCACATCTCTTGTAATCACAGGGTGAAGGTTTTCGGAAACCAGACCCAAACTCTGATCCCGTGGGGTCAGCACGGCCGTTTGAAATCGTAGCTACACGGGTTCCCTGGGGTGAATCAGGGTACCTATGGGAAAGAGGGGAACCCCAAACATTGGAACGGATCCCATTTGGAAAGACTGCGGTGCTGCTGGACCTCCAAATCCCTCAGACACTCTGTTGCCTGCAGAAGCCGTCCCGAGTCCCCCCCTCCATCACTCCTAAGGGAGACACCTCCTCTAGGGCCTGCCACCACCTCTTGCTTCTGGATCTGAACTCGAATCGCAGGAACAGGGGTATAAAATCTGACCCAGGGGGACTTCCCTGGCGGTCCAGTGGTTAGGACTCCTCGCTTTCACTGCCGAGGGCACGGGTTCAATCCCTGGTTGGGAACTAAGATCCCGCAAGCTACACGGCACAGCCAAAACACAAAAACTCTGACCCAGGAAGATGTACTGCATACAACAAAAGAACTGACAGGCATTACCAGTTTCCATTGGCAGAAACCTCGGGAATAAGCACGGCAATGGCCCTGCGGGTGTCAGGCCAGCATGGAAGAAACGTGATGTTTTCTGATACGGATGCAATCGCCCATCCCAGACTCGAATAACCCAGAGCTGGGCGTGGCTCTAATAGAATGCTCATGACTTCATGTCATCGACTGAAGTCTGGACCCAGCAGTGGCTCCTCTTTTTTGTTTTTCCAAAATCAAAATTTAACTATTTTTTTCAATTAAAAGAAAGATTCTTTAAATTCTACAGCGCTTTACAATTTTCAAAGATTTCACACACATACTCAGCCATAAAAAAGAACGAAGTGATGCCATTTGCAGCAACATGGATGCAACTAGAGATGATCATAGTGAGTGAAGTCAGTCAGAAAGAGAAAGAAAAATACCATATGATATCACTTATATGTGGAATCTAAAATATGGCACAAATGAAATTATCTACAAAACAGAAACAGACTCACAGACATAGAGAACAGACTTGTGGCTGCCAAGGGGGAAAGGGGGAGGGAGAGGGAGGGACTGGGAGTTTGGGGTTAGCAGATGCAAACTGTTACATTTAGAATGGATAAACAACAGGGTCCTAATGTATAGCACAGGGAACTATATCCAGTCTCCTGGGATAAACCATAATGGAAAAGAATATTTAAAAAGAATGTATATATGTGTATAACTGAGTCACTTTGTTGTACAGCAGAGATTGGAACAACATTGTAAATCAACTATACTTCAATTCAAAAAATTGAAAAAAAAATTTCACACACATGGTTTCATATAATCTCATAATAACCCTTTCCCTCCCCATCCCCTATGTTGCCCCTCCCCCAGCCCTCTCCCCACTGGTAACCACTAGTTTGTTCTATATCTCTGTGAATCTGCTTCTTTTTTGTTTCATTCACTAGTTTGTTGTATTTTTTTAGATTCCACATATAAGTGATATCGTACAGTATTTGTCTTTCTCTGTCTGGCTTATTTCACTTAGTATAATGCCTTCCAAGTCCATCCATGTTTCTGCAAATGGCAAAATTCTGGTGGTTTTTTTTTTTTTTTTTTAATGGCTGAGTAGTATACATTGTATGTATATACCACACCTTCTTTATCCATTCATCTGTTGATGGACGCTTAGGTGGCTTCCATCCCTTGGCTATTGTAAATAACGCTGCTGTGAACATTGGGGTGCATGTAGCTTTTTGAATTCGTGTTTTTCTTTTTTTCAGATATATTCCCAGGAGTGGAATTGCTGGGTCATATGGTAGTTCTATTTTTGGTTTTCCACAGTGGCTGCACCAATTTACATTCAGTGGTGGCCCATTTGAGATGGAGATGAGATTATGGGATTCCCTTGGTAAACTGTAAAGGACAGTTTTTTAACTTTGGCACTTTTGATATTTGGGACAAGATAATTCTTTTTGTTGGGGGAGGCTCTTAGCGGGGGTTCTTAGTGGCATCCCTGGTCCACTAGATGCTAGTAACACACCCCTCCCAGTTGTAACAACCAAAAATGTCTCTAGACATGGCTAAATGTCCCCAGGTTGGCGGGCGGTGCCTGGTAACAAAATCCTCCCTGACTGAGAACCCCTGCTGCAGAGAAAGTTCTCCAAACACTTGGGGAAATAGGAACATTGGAGTGGATTCATTATATACAACCCACTCGCCCACGCCCTAACCATGCCCACACCCTAACCATTTGGTGAAGAGGGCCCTTCACCAAAGCTTTGAGAAATACAGTTGGGAGGGGAACACGGTGTGTGGAAAGTCTTCGTGGCTGTTCTCTGCAAGGTAGGAATGACCTTGGGAGACGCTGCCATTGAAACAGGCTTCCTGAATTCCATGAGGATGAAGGAATCCCAACACAGCAGGGGCCAAGGAGACAAGAAGGGTGTAGTTACCATCACGGAAACATGAATGACCAGAGGAGCTCTTTGGTAGCGGCTAATTGCTCAGGAAGTACCTGGGACTGAACCGTTTGGTTTAACCCCATAAAATTGGTGATAGGCAACCATTTTTGACCTGAACTACCATTTAACAGGGTTCAGACTCATAAAGGAGCAGCTAACTGAGATTTACTTGATTGGAATAAGCAAAGAAAACCCTCTAGATCTGATTCGCAGGACAACAAACTGACCCACCATATCGATGACATCGGGCAGATTGGACCCAATGAGCCAGAAACATAAACCCTCCAGAAATCTTGGTCAGACACATGCATGTCAGGGGGTGGGAAGTGATCCCCACAAAATGCAATGAAACTTCTAGAAGGACAATGGTCTGGAACGTGTTGAGGTAGCCTCGCCAAAAGAAAATACAAGTTGCTAGACCAGCCAGCTCCTACTGCTAGGAAAGTCCCACAATGCCTGGCGAGCCTCTTTAGATCTTGGACACAGCATACATCTTATAAAGTGTGCTCGTCCAACTGGTCTACCTGTAAGGCTGCCTGTGACATGTAAGGCAGGTGTGAGTAGATGCCAGGACAAGAGAAGGCTCTGGGATGCATCCAGGGTGCAGCGAAAGCTACTCCGCTGCTCAGGCCAAATGACCCAGCAGATCCGATGGAACATAAGGTGTCAGGAGGTGGGGGGATTCTGTGGGAAGTCTTCAGCAGGCTCCTACTGGGGTATTGCAGAACAGACCGTTCAAATTCTGGAGCAAAGCACATCTTCTTCTGAAAAGAACTCTTCTCCTTTTGAGAAGACAGCTCCTGGCTGGCCTCTGGGCCCTAATAGAGACTAAACGTGTGAACACAGGTTGCAAAGTTACCATCGATCTGAGCTGTCCATCCCGAACTAGGTGTTACCCAACCCAGCAAGATAGACACTGAGATGCCCACCACGGCTCTCCACGGTTAAGGGGAAGTGAGATACAGCAGATCAGACCTGAAAGCACAAGTCATTGCAGAAGCAGATGCTAGACTCCCACGGTACCTCCTTTGCTGTGTCAGCCCCTCTCCCTCCATCCACGCAAATGATCTCCCGGGAGTTCCTTAGGACCGGCTGACAGGAAGAAAGACATCAGGCCCGCACGATGAGCTGGCATCGTCTAAGGGTGGACAGCTGCAGCTCTGCGGCTCCAGGGAGGTGGTCCTGAAGGGTCTGGTTTTCAGACATGTGCCTGGTTTTTCCTTTTACCTGGAAGGAGAGAGGGTCAGAGGTATGGGTCTACACTGACACGTCTGCAGGACCTAATGGATGGTCAGGGACCCAAAAGGAACAGGATTGGGGGACTTCCCTGGTGGTCCAGTGGTTAGGACTCCGCACTTCCACTGCAGGGGGCATGGGTTCGATCCCTGGTCAGGGAGCTAAGGTCCCACGTGCCGCACGGCACAACCAAAAAATAAAAAGAAAGGAACAGGATTGGATGATTGGTCACAGAAGGTCAGGAGAAGAGGCCTGAGGAAGAACCTCTTGGAGTAGGTGCAAGGGAGCCAGATAGAGATTAGCATCCCATGTAAATACTCAGCAGAGGCCAGCTTCACAGAGGAGACTCAGTGTCATCAGATGGACAAGATGGCCTGTCTGATGGCATCAGCCAGCCTGTGTCCCCAGCCACCCTGCTTTGCATGGGCTCAGCAACCCAAGCTTCCCTACTCCAAAGCTGACCCAGCTCAGTCACTGCTGCGAGCCCAGGAACCCCCAGCAGACACCATTCCCCGGGGGACAGCCAGCCACCTGGTTGTGGATTGATTTCACTGGACCACTTCCATCATGAAAGGGGCAGTGATTCGATTTTTCTGGAGTTATGACTGCTCTGAACATGAATTTGCCTTCCCTGCCTGGAAGTCTTCTGCCAAAACCACCACCCATGGACATACGGAATCTCCTTGGTCATTAGTAAACCCCACAACACTGCTTCTCACCAAGGAGCTCATTTCTCCACAAATGAAGGTGCATCACCAGGCTTGAGCCCACTGGCTCCTTGGCCTGACCATGATCCCCATCATCCTAAGCATCGTTGAATGAAGGGATGGCCTTTTAATGCCTGGGTGATGATACTTTGCTGTTTCTAAGATACGGCCTAGGCTCTGAACCAAGAGACGAAGAAGGGGGTTATTGTACCCGCCGGCATGACTGGTCCTGGTTCAGAGGGGGAATGCAGTGGAGAGACTATGCCCAGGGTCCAGAAGATTCTCTGGGGCTCTAGGCACGTGGGCTTCAGTAGCTGTGGCACACGGGCTTAGTTGCTCCATAGCATGTGGGATCTTCCTGGACCGGGGCTCAAACCCATGTCCCCTGCATTGTCAGGCGGATTCTTAATCCCTGCACTACCAGGGAAGTCCCATGCATCTCTGTTTTTGGAGGGAGGATTAGTGTGTCTTTGGTTGAACAGGGGACAATGGGGTTCTGTTAGGTATAGAAAGATATTATTGTTTTCCTTTTTTTCCATTGGAGTATGATTGCTTTACAACATTGTGTTTGTTTCTGCTGTACGACAAAGTGAGTCAGCTATATGTATACATATATCCCCTCCCTCTTGAGTCTCCTTCCCACCCCTCTAAGTCATCACAGAGCACTGAGCTGAGCTCCCTGCGGTATACAGCAGCTTCCCACTAGCTAGCTATTTTACACTTGGTAGTGTATATATGTCAATGCTACTCTCTCAGTTCATCCCACCCTCCCCTCCCCCCACTGTGTCCACAAGTCCATTCTCTACATCTGCGTCTCTTTTCCTGCGCTGGAAATGGGTTCATCCGTACCATTTTTCTAGATTCCACACACATGTGATAATATATGATATTTGTTTTTCTCTTTTCGACTTACTTCACTCTGCATGACAGACTCTAGGTTCATCCACATCACTACAAATGACCCAGTTTCATTCCTAGAAAGATAATATTGTTTTCTTTATTTAAAAGTTACGTGAAGGGACCCCCTCACACCCATTAGGATGGCTACTGTGAAAAAGGTATAGAAAATAACCAGTGTGCGTGAGGGTATGGAGAAATTGGAACCTTTGTGCACTGTTGATGGGAATGTAAAATGGGCAATGAAAACAGTATGATGGTTCCTCAAAAAAATTAGAAAGAGGACAACCCTAAGATCCAGCGATTCTGGGTACAACCCCAAAAGAACTGAATGCAAGGTCTCAAAGAGGGATTTGCAACCCAAACCCAGAAGCAACCCACTTGTCCATCAGCGGATGAATGCATAAACAAAATGTGGTCCATCCGTACAATGGAATACCATTCAGCCTTAAAAGGGAAGGAGATTCTGACACATGCTACCATATGGATGAAGTTTGAGGGCATTATGCTCAGTGAAATAAGCCAGTCGCAAAGGGACAAATACTGTGTGATTCCACTCAGAGGAGGTCCCTAGAAGAGGCACATTGATAGAGACGGAAAGTAGGATGGTGGTTGCCAGGGGATGGGGGAGGGAAGAGGAGTGTTTAACGGGGACAGATGTTCAGCGTCACTAGATAAAGGATTTTGCAGATGGTTGCTGGTGATGTTTGCACAACAATGTGAATGTACTCATTGCCAAAGAACATAGAAATGGTTAAAATGGCAAGTTTTCTGCTAAGTGTATTTCACCACAATTTATTTGAAAAGATCCTGGAATTAAAAAAAAAAAATTTTTTTTTAAATGAGTGGAAAGACACACACATACCAATCAGTGTAATCTGTTCAGCTGGCCCAGGCCTCGGGGGGAAAATTCCAGTTCCAACAGCTGAGGGGCTAAACAGTTCTGAGTTTTATCTGGAAAACAGCTACTTCTGCCAGAAAGTTTAGGAAACATGGCCTCCCATAAACAGGAGACAACAGAGCAGTCAGACTGGAGAACAACTCTGCAATTTTGCACTTGTTTCATGGAAAACTGTGACTAATTCTTGTGGGGATCAAGGCATATTTTGTTGTTGTTGTTGTTTTGGGTTTTTCGGTTTGTTTGTTTTGAATTTTATTTTATTTTTTCATACAGCAGGTTATTATTAGTTATTCATTTTATACATATTAGTGTATATATGTCAATCCCAATCTCCCAATTCATCACACCACCACCACACCCGCCGCTTTCCCACCTTGGTGTCCATACGTTTGTTCTCTACATCTGTGTCTCTATTTCTGCCCTGCAAACCGGTTCATCTGTACCATTTTTCTAAGGTTCCACATACATGCATTAATATACAATATTTGTTTTTTCTCTTTCTGACTTACTTCACTCTGTGTGACGGTCTCTAGATCCATCCTCGTCTCTACAAATGACCCAACTTCATTCCTATTTATGGCTGAGTAATATCCCATTGTATATATGTACCACATCTTCTTTATCCATCCATCAGTCGATGGGCATTTAGGTTAATTCCATGACCTGGCTATTGTAAATAGTGCTGCAATGAACATTAGGGTGCATATGTCTTTTTGAATCACGGTTTTCTCTGGGTATATGCCCAGTAGTGGGATTGCTGGGTCATATGGTAATTCTATTTTTAGTTTTTTTAAGGAACCTCCATACTGTTCTCCATAGTGGCTGTATCAATTTCCATTCCCACCAACAGTGCAAGAGAGTTCCCTTTTCTCCACACCCTCTCCAGCATTTGTTGTTTGTAGATTTTCTGATGATGCCCATTCTAACTGGTGTGAGGTGATACCTCATTGTAGTTTTGATTTGCATTTCTCTAATGATTAGTGATGTTGAGCAGCTTTTCATGTGCTTCTCGGACATCTGTATGTCTTCTTTGGAGAAATGTCTATTTAGGTCTTCTGCCCATTTTTGGATTGGGTTGTTTGTTTTTTTAATATCGAGCTGCATGAGCTGTTTATATATTTTGGAGATTAATCCTTTGTCCGATGATTCATTTGCAAATATTTTCTCCCATTCTGAGGGTTGTCTTTTCATCTTGTTTATAGTTTCCTTTGCTGTGCAAAAGATTTTAAGATTCATTAGGTCTCATTTGTTTATTTTTATTTCCATTACTCTAGGAGGTGGATCAAAAAATATCTTGCTGTGATTTATGTCAAAGAGTGTTCTTCCTATATTTTCCTCTAAGAGTTTTATAGTGTGCAGTCTTAACATTTAGGTCTCTAATCCATTTTGAGTTTATTTTTGTGTATGGTGTTAGGGAGTGCTCTAATTTCATTCTTTTACATGTAGCTGTCCAGTTCTCCCAGCACCACTTATTGAAGAGACTGTCTTTTCTCCATTGTATATCCTTGCCTCCTTTGTCATAGATTAGTTGACCATATGTGTGTGGGTTTATCTCTGGGCTTTCTATCCTGTTCCATTGATCTATGTTTCTGTTTTTGTGCCAGTACCATACTGTCTTGATTACTGTAGCTTTGTAGTATAGTCTGAAGTCCAGTGGCCTGATTCTTCCAGCTCCATTTTATTCCCTCAAGACTGGTTTGGCTATTCGGGGTCTTTTGTGTCTCCATAAAAATTTTAAGATTTTTTGTTCTAGTTCTGTAAAAAATGCCATTGGTAATTTGATAGGGATTGCATTGAATCTGTAGATTGCTTTGGGTAGTATAGTCCTTTTCACAATGTTGATTCTTCCAATCCAAGAACATGGTATATCTCTCCATCTGTTGGTATCATCTTTACTTTCTTTCATCAGTGTCTTATAGTTTTCTGCATACAGATCTTCTGTCTCACTAGGTAGGTTTATTCCTAGGTATTTTATTCTTTTTGTTGCAGTGGTAAGTGGGAGTATTTCCTTAATTTCTCTTTCAGATTTTTCATCATTAGTGTATGGGAATGCAAGAGATTTCTGTGCATTAATTTTGTATCCTGCAACTTTACCAAATTCATTGATTAGCTCTAGTAGTTTTCTGGTGGCATCTTTAGGATTCTGAATGTATAGTATCATGTCATCTGCAAACAGTGACAGTTTTACTTCTTCTTTTCCAATTTGTATTTCCTTTTATTTCTTTTTCTTCTCTGATTGCTGTGGCTAGGGCTTCCAAAACTATGTTGAATAATAGTGGTGGGAGTGGACATCCTTGTCTTGATCCTGATCTTAGAGGAAATGCTTTCAGTTTTTCACCATTGAGAATGATGTTGGCTGTGGGTTTGTTGTACATGGCTTTATTATGTTGAGGTAGGTTCCCTCTATGCCCACTTTCTAGAGAGTTTTTATCATAAATGGGTGTTGAATTTTGTCAAAAGCTTTTTCTGCATCTATTTAGATGATCATATGGTTTTTATTGTTCAGTTTGTTAATATGGTGTATCACATTGATTGATTTGCGTATATTGAAGAATCCTTGCATCCCTGGAATAAATCCCACTTGATCATGGTGTATGATCCTTTTAATGTGTTGTTGGATTCTGTTTGCTGGTATTTTGTTGAGGATTTTGGCATCTCTATTCATCAGTGATATTGGTCTGTAATTTTCTTTATTTGTAGTATCTTTTTCTGGTTTTGGTATCACGGTGATGGTGGCCTCATAGAATGAGTTTGGGAGTGTTCCTTCCTCTGCAATTTTAAGGAAGAGTTTGAGAAAGATGGGTGTTAACTCTTCTCTAAATATTTGATAGAGTTCACGTGTGAAGCCATCTGGTCCTGGACTTTTGTTTGTTGGAAGATTTTTTATTTTTTGAAACTTTTTCTTTTTTTATTTTATAAATTTATTTATTTTTTGGCTGCATTGTGCCTTTGTTGCTGTGTGCGTGCTTTCTCTAGTTGCTGCGAGCGGGGGCTACTCTTCATTGTGGTGCTCTGGCTTCTCATTGCGGTGGCTTCTCTTGTTGTGGAGCTCAGGCTCTAGGCACGCAGGCTTCAGTAGTTGTGGCACATGGGCTCAGTAGATGTGGCTCGCGGGCTCTAGAGCGCAGGCTCAGCAGTTGTGGCTCATGGGTTTAGTTGCTCTGAGGCATGTGGGATCTTCCCAGACCAGGGCTTGAACTCGTGTTGCCTGCATTGGCAGGCAGATTCCCAACCACTGTGCCACCAGGGAAGCCCTGTTGGAAGATTTTTAATCACAGTTTCAACTTCATTACTTGTGATTGGTCCGTTCATATTTTCTATTTCTTCCTGCTTCAGTCTCAGAAGGTTGTGCTTTTCTAAGAATTTGTCCATTTCTTCCAGGTTGTCCATTTTATTGGTATAGAGTTGCTTGTAGTAGTCTCTTATGATGCTTTGTATTTCTCTGCTGTCTGTTGTAACTTCTCCTTTTTCATTTCTAATTTTATCGATTTGAGTCCTCTCCCTCTTTTTCTTGATGAGTCTGGCTAATGGTTTATCAATTTTGTTTATCTTCTCAAAGAACCAGCTTTTAGTTTTATTGATCTTTGCTATCGTTTTCTTTCTTTTTATTTCATTTATTTCTGCTCTGATCTTTATGACTTTTTTTCCTTCTACTAACTTTGGGTTTTGCTTGTTCTTCTTTATGTAGTTCCTTTAGGTGTCAGGTTAGATTGTTTATTTGAAATTTTTCTTGTTTCTTGAGGTAGGCTTGTATTGCTATAAACTTCCCTCTTAGAACTCCTTTTGCTGCATCCCATAGGTTTTGGATCATCATGTTTTCATTGTCATTTGTTTCTAGGTATTTTTTAATTTCCTCTTTGATTTCTTCAGTGATCTCTTGGTTATTTAGTAATGTATTGTTCAGCCTCCACTAGTTTGTATTTTTTACAGATTTTTTCCTTTAATTGATGTCTAGTCTCATAGCATTGTGGTCAGAAAAGATACTTGATATGATTTCAATTTTCTTAAATTTACCAAGTCTTGATTTGTGACCCAAGATATGATCTATCCTGGAAAATATTCCATGAGCACTTGAGAAGAATGTGTCATCTGCTGTTTCTGGATGGAATGTCCTATAAATATCAATTAAATCTATCTGGTCTATTGTGTCATTTAAAGCTTGTGTTTCTTTATTAATTTTCTGTTTGGATGATCTGTCCATTGGTGTAAGTGAGGTGTTAAAGTCCCCCAGTATTATTGTGTTACTGTCAATTTCCTCTTTTAGAGCTGTTAGCAGTTGCCTTATGTATTGAGGTGCTCCTATGTTGGGTGCATATATATTTATAATTGTTATATATTTTTCTTGGATTGATCCCTTGATCATTATGTAGTGTCCTTCCTTGTCTCTTGTAACATTCTTTATTTTAAAGTCTATTTTATCTGATATGAGTATTACTACTCCAGCTTTCTTTTGATTTCCATTTGTACAGACTATCTTTTTCCATCCCCTTACTTTCAGTCTGTATGTGTCTCTAGGTCTAAAGTGGATCTCTTGTAGACAGCATATATACAGGTCTTGTCTTTGTATCCATTCAGTGAGACTGTGTCTTTTGGTTGGAGCATTTAATCCATTCACATTTAAGGTAATTATCAATATGTATGTTCCTATTACCATTTTTTTATTTGTTATGGGTTTGTTTTTGTAAGTCCTTTTCTTCTCTTGTGTTTCCCACTTAGAGAAGTTCCTTTAGCATTTGTTGTAGAGCTGGTTTGGTGGTGCTGAATTCTCTTAGCTTTTGCTTGTCTGTAAAGCTTTTGATTTCTCCATCGAATTTGAATGAGATCCTTGCTGGGTAGAGTAATCTTCGTTGTAGGGTCTTCCCTTTCATCACTTTAAGTATATCATGCCACTCCCTTCTGGCTTGTAGAATTTCTGCTGAGAAATCAGCTGTTAACCTTATGGGAGTTCCCTTGTATGTTACTTGTCATTTTTCCCTTGCTGCTTTCAATAATTTTTCTTTGTCTTAATTTTTGTCAGTTTGATTACTATGTGTCTCAGTGTGTTTCTCCTTAGGTTTATCCTGCCTATGACTCTCTGCGCTTCCTGGACTTGGGTGGCTATTTCCTTTCCCATGTTAGGGAAGTTTTTGTCTATAATCTCTTCAAATATTTTCTCAGGTCCTTTCTCTCTCTCTCTTCTCCTTCTGGGACCCCTATAATGTGAATGTTGTTGCGTTTAATGTTGCCCCAGAGGTCTCTTAGACTGTCTTCATTTCTTTTCATTCTTTTTTCTTTATTCTGTTCCGCAGCAGTGAATTCCACCATTCTGTCTTCCAGGTCACTTATCCGTTCTTCTGCCTCAGTTATTCTGCTATTGATTCCTTCTAGTGTATTTTTCATTTCAGTTATTGTATTGTTCATCTCTGTTTGTTTGTTCTTTAATTCTTCTAGATCTTTGTTAAACATTTCTTGCATCTCCTCGATCTTTGCCTCCATTCTTTTTCCGAGGTCCTGGATCATCTTCACTATCATTATTCTGAATTCTTTTTCTGGAAGGTTGCCTATCTCCACTTCATTTAGTTGTTTTTCTGGGGTTTTATCTTGTTCCTTCATCTGGTACATAGCCCTCTGCCTTTTCATCTTGTCTATCTTTCTGTGAATGTGGTTTTTGTTCCACAGGCTTCAGGATTGTAGTTTTTCTTGCTTCTGCTGTCTGCCCTCTGGTGGATGAGGCTATCTAAGAGGCTTGTGCAAGTTTCCTGATGGGAGGGACTGGTGGTTGGTAGAGCTGGGTGTTGCTCTGGTGGGCAGAGCTCAGTAAAACCTTAATCTGCTTGTCTGATGATGGGTGGGGCTGGGTTCCCTCCCTGCTGGTTGTTTGTCCTGAGACGACTCAGCACTGGAGCCTGCCCAGCTCTTTGGTGGGGCTAATGGAGGACTCTGAGAGGGCTCATGCCAAGGAGTACTTCCCAGAACTTCTGCGGCCAGTGTCCTTGTCCTCACGGTGAGACACAGCCACCCCACCCCCCTCTGCAGGAGACCCTCCAATACCAGCAGGTAGGTCTGGTTCAGTCTCCTATGGGGTCACTGCTCCTTCCCGAGTCCCGATGCGCACACTACTTTGTGTGTGCCCTCCAAGAGTGGAGTCTCTGTTTCCCCCAGTCCTGTTGAAGTCCTGCAGTCACATCTCGCTAGCCTTCAAAGTCTGATTCTCTAGGAATTCCTCCTCCCGTTGCCGGACCCCCAGGTTGGGAAGCCTGACGTGGGGCTCAGAACCTTCCCTCCAGTGGGTGGACTTCTGTGGTATAAGTGTTCTCCAGTTTGTGAGTCACCCACCCAGCAGTTATGGGATTGATTTTATTGTGATTGCGCCCCTCCTACCGTCTCATTGTGGCTTCTCCTTTGTCTTTGGATGTGGGGTATCTTTTCTGGTGAGTTCCAGTGTCTTCCTGTCAATGATTGTTCAGCAGTCAGTTGTGATTCTGGTGCTCTCGCAAGAGGGAGGGAGCGCACGTCCTTCCTCTCTGCCATCTTGAACCAATCCTCCAAGGCATATTTTTATCTTATGTGTCCACATGCACCAACGGCAGGCCCAGTGGAAACACAGAGCCTAGTGCAACATCATCCCTTGCCTACCTCCCTCCTGTCCCCCCAGATCAGGAGTGGGTTTACACCAGTCTCCCCCCAACTACTGGACTCAGCCTGTCTCCTCCCGCTCAAGCCACCCTCCCTGGGGTACCTGCCTATGTCTTGCAATTGTCACAACAGCACACTGATGGAGGCTGGGGCGCTGGTGAGCTGACGGAGGACCAGACCTCTCAAAGCCAGGCAGGAGTGAACTCTCAGGGTTTTCTTCCTTCTCTGCCTCACTTCTCCATCTTTGTGTAGTGCTTTCTGGGATCATCTCCCACATAAATGACTTGCAGCCCCCCAAGAAGTTAAGAATAGTTAAAGGGGTGGGGAGTGGGCTGGGCTGGAGTGTCTTCCGCTGCACCATGTCCTCTCTGAGTGATACTGGGTCAGCACTTCCCCAGCTTCTGCCCCGGCACCAGTGGGTGAGTGGCCAGTATCCTGAAGGCTAGTGACTGCTTCTCCCATCCTCTGGTTCCAGTCTTCCAGAATTCCATGGCCCAGCCCCACCCACATTCCTGTATGAAACCCCTTATTTCCCTGATAGTGTGGTGTGTCTGTTTCCTGATCCAACTCAGAGAGAGAGAGACAGAGACAGAGACAGAGAGAGATGCTGCAGGGGAACCTATAGTTGAAAAGAGGGGAAAAGAAGCATATCAACAAGTGCATCTAGTTGGATCCTGATTCACACACACAATCCTGTAAATAAACCAATAAATAAATGAATATGGACACTGCATATTTGTTGATTTTAAGGAATTATCGTTCATGACTTTTAGAAATGATCATGTTGGACTTCTAAAATGAAAATGTGGCCTTTGAAAAGTTTCCTTATTTTTCAATCCCATGCTGAAATGGTCACAGGTCAAATTATGTGATAACTGGGATTTGGTCCCAGGATGCAGACGTGGAGGGAAGGGAGCAGGGATGGACCACAGCTGGTGTCAAGGCTGACCGAGGAGTTTAAGGTGGGCAGGGCGGCGGGGCAACGATGCTGGCGGTCCCTACTGGCTGAGTGACCCACATTAAGGAGTCTGATGAGTGAGCAGAATGCACAGAGGGACAGTGCAGTGGTCGTGGTGCAGCCAGGAGTCCAGGTGGGAGGTACAACGGGCCCGCACCAGCATAGTGGCCGTGGGGAGGGAGAGAAGTGGACACGGCTGGAAAATGTCTGAGCAGCAGGAAAGTGAGGAATTGGAAGCTGGACAGAGAGCCTCAAACTAGGAAGATGGGAAACCAGCCAAGGCCCTGCTGCTGGGACATCCCGTCTCGGGCGCCAGGAGATGGCTCTGCCCCTGGGCTTGCAGGGGCTGGAGGCCCCGCCCACCTCCCCAGCCTCATCACACACACCCTCCCATTACTGCCCTCCTACCTCCCTTTCTGTTCTTTTTTTTAAACATTTATTTTTTGGCTGCATTGGGTCTTCATTGCTGTGCGCAGGCTTTCTCTAGTTGCGGCGAGCGGGGGCTACTCTTCATCATGGTGCGCGGGCTTCTCATTGCGGTGGCTTCTCTTGTTGTGGAGCACGGGCTCTAGGCATGCAGGCCTCAGAAGTTGCAGCACGCGGGCTCAGTAGTTGCGGCATGCAGGCCCTAGAGCGCCCGGGCTTCAGTAGTTGTGGCGTGGGCTCAGTAGTTGTGGCTCACGGGCTGCAGAGCACAGGCTCAGTAGCTGTGGCGTACGGGCTTAGTTGCTCCACGGCATGTGAGATCCTCCCAGATCAGGGATTGAACCCGTGTCCCCTGCATTGGCAGGTGGATTCTCAACCACTGCACCACCAGGGAAGTCCCCCTTTCTGTTCTTCTAACACACCAAATCCTTTCCTACCTCAGGGCCTTTACACCTGCTGTTTTTTATCCTGGACTATTCCTGTGGACTCAGTGGGTATCTGGAGCCTCTCCTCTCCTTCCTCAGGCCTCAGCTCAAGCAGAAAGAGCTTTCAGCCTGGCCTTGCTGAAAAGGCTTATCTACCACTCTTAGTTTTTCTGTTGCTGCTGTACCCGATGCCCACAAGCTTGGTGGCTTAAGTCAACACACATTTATTCTCTCTCTTTTCTTTTTTTTTTTTTTTTTTTTGGCTGCGGTGTGGCATGCATGTGGGAACTTAGCTCCCCGACCAGGGATCAAACACATGCCCCGTGCAGTGGGAATGCCAGAGAAGTCCCCACACATTAATTCTCTTGTAGTTCTAGAGATCAGAAGCCTAAACTCAAGGTGTAGGCAGGGCTGGAGCCCCTAGGGTACAATCCATTTCCCTGTCTTTTTCAGCTTCTAGAGGTTACTGCATCCTCGGTCCATGGCCCCTTTTTCACATCCCTCCAACCTCTTTCTTCACTCATCACATCACCTGACTGATCTCCTGATCATCTTCCATCATCACATCTCACACTGACCCTCCTGCCTCCCTCTTGTAAGGACCATTGCGATTATACAGGGCCCACCCAGATAACCCTGGATAATCTCTCCTTCTCAGGATCCTTAACTTCAGCACATCTGCAAAGTCTCTTTTGCCACATAAGTTCCTATAGGCTCAGGATCTGGGGATTGGGATTTCAACATCTTTAGGGAGCCATTATTCCACCTACATCACACCCTCTCTTCTTCAACCACATAATTTTCTATCACCACACCTGTTCATTATCCTCACTGCACTGATTCCGGTTGGAATTCTTGTGTTCATTTGTTTCTATTTATCACCCGTTCTTCTCTTCCTTCATGTCTGATTCCTCCACAATTCTTTCCCCAGCCCCAACGTTGTTGGTGTTCAGTAAATACGTGTTGAATGAAGGTAAGAATGGATGGATAGATGGACGGATGGATGGACGGACGGATGGATGGATGGTGGATGGATGGATGGGTGATGGATGGATGGATAAATGAACAAATGAATAGTCTTCCACATGCAGGACAAAGGAGAATGTAGGCTTCTGCAGAGATTCCTAAGATGCACATTCCATCACAGATGCTCCATCCTGGCTGGAGGAGGTGTCCTCCTCACTCTTCCCCATCAGGAGAACAGGCTAGACCTTGGAGAGACCTTTTTAATCTCAAGGGTTGAAACCAAATGGCCTCAGGAATTAACCTGGGACACCCAGACCATGTACACATTTGCCTTGTCTCCTGGAGGACCTTAGCCAAGCAGAAGAGAAAGGGGTTTTGGACCCTAGAGAACCAGCCTATCACCATGAAAAGGAATGCAGCGCTGATATGCGAATTCACAACATGTAAGAACCTTGAAAACTTTACGCTGAGTGAAAGGATCAAGACACAGAAGACCTGTGTGATTTCATTTCTGTGAAATGTCCGGAACAGGTAAATCCGTAGAGACAGAAATTAGATGAGTAGTGACCAGGGGCTGCGGAGGCTGCCAATAAGTATGGGGTTCTTTTAGGGGGTGAAAGCAACATTCTAAAATTAGATAGTGGTCATGGTTGCACAACTCTCTGAATACACTCAAACCATTGAATCGTACACTTTTTTTTTTTTTTTTTTTGACCACACCGAGCAGCGGGATCTTCGTTCCCCGACCTGGGATCAAACCGATGCCCACTGCATTGGGAGCACGGAGCCTTAACCACTGGACCACCAGGGAAGTCCCGGTAAATGTGTGTTGAATGAAGGTGTAAAATGGGCGATGCTGTAAGGATAAAACGATCCCATTTATGCAGCCCTGGCTCAGAGGACACAGCAACAGGCAGATGTAATTGTCATCATCCTCACTGCACTTGTCCCCTGAGCAGAACGGACAAAGGTCGACAGAGAGGTGAGAACAGGACACAGAGGGCGAGATTCTGGGCCAGGAAGGGCCAATCAGAGCTGCCCACTTGGGGGCCTCATCCAGGCCTCTGCCCTCTCTGCCTCCCCCAGGCCTCATCCAGCCCCCATTCACTGGTGAAGCACACCTCCTGCCTCAGGGCCTTTGCTCATGCAGTTTCCTCTGCTGGGGATGTCTTCCTTACCCTTCTCACCTGAGTTGCTCCTGCCCAACTTTCCCCACAGGCCCCCTCATCACCTCCTCCAGGAAGCCGTCCTGATCTCCCTGGCATGCTGGTGCCTTCTGTTCAGCTGTAGTTTTACATATGTCTGGGTCATCTGATTCTGGTCCGCCTCCCAGCTTGATGGCAGCTCCGGGAGGGCAGAGACCTCATCTGCCTGTTCATCAGCCCAGAGCACAGTGCCCGGTACCCGGCAGGCGCTCTGCAGTGTGTGCGGGTCTGCCTGGGAGGCTCTGCGCCCTCCCTGCTGGCTCGGAGGGTCCGACTCGGAGCAGCTGGGCAACGAGGGGCCACAGGAGGGCCCAGCAGAGGAGGGTCCTGGCCTGCACCCTTGTAGGGGGCCTGGGGGGGGGATGAGACCAGAGTCCACCTGTGAGGCCCACGGCACTGGACCACTAAAAATAAACTTCCCTTCTCCTGGGAGGGGTGGAGGAGGGCCACTGACGGCAGGGTGGTGGCTGTTCAGGGCATGAGGACAGAACATGAGGGTTGGAAGTGCAGGGACAGTGTCTCACGGGGCCAACACGGGGCCGGCCCCCTCCAAGTCACCCTAAGCCTTGTGAGGGGAGAGAGGGAATGAATGACACAGTGTTTCTGGGGTCACAAAGAGCTTTCTTACCCGGGACATGATTCCTTTCTCACTGCTACTCCGAGAGTCATTATTCTTCCCACCTGACAGATGAGGAACCGAGTCCCAGGGTCACCCAAGATCGGAGGCAGCCACGGGAGCCGTGTCCCTGCAGAAGCCTGGCCTCCAGGCCAGAGGACAGTGGGTGGCAATGGGACGCAGCAAACCCAAGCAAAGAATGGCTTTCCCATTTACAAGCACGTCTCATTAGTTTTGAAAGAAACAGATTTCCATACCAAATAAGGCGGTGGACTTCAGAGCCGCTGCCCACTTCACACAATTCCTTTTAAGAGTCCAGATGCAATTACACTTGGAACTTGCCTGGACTGGCCTCCCCCGGCCTCCCCACGTAAACAAGCAGCCCAGCTGGGCCCCAGCTGGCCGGCCTGGGAGAGGAGGGGAGGGTTCCCACCTCTGCCTGCTGCCAGCCCAGCCTCGGGCGTGGCCGTGACCGTCAGCATCCTCGAGCCCTCCCCCAACCCCTCCCTAAAAACAAAGGCCCCGGGAGGCCAGCTGGACCCAGCAGGGAACAATCTGAGCCCCTTCTGAGGTTCGCATGTGGCCAGGGACATGGAGCTCCTCCCGGCACAGGAGGGCTGCAGCTCCTGGGCAGGTGCAGGGGAGGCTCTATTTCTGGTTTCTCTTTAAGATGCCCACAGAGGCACCCTCCAACCCCAGTCTGGGCATCATGTGCTCCCACAGGGAAAACATTGCTCAGAATTCCCTCAGGCTCCCTGGGCCATGAGAAAGTTGGTCCAGGGCAGGGAGCTTTCCCTGGTGGCTCCTGGGAAGCCACTGCTCACCACCCCCGTCCTCACGGCCACCCCTCTGGCCCCTGCACCGCCCCCCAGGCTTTGGCTGGGTGCCCCAGGACCCTGTGGGGACTCGCCGGGGTTGGGGGAGGCTGACTCATCCTCCCGCGCGGCGCACACACCAGGCACCACGGCCGCCAATTTCCCCGCTCGGCCCAGTCCCCGGGCGAGCGCTGTGATTTTCCACTTGCGCCATCTGACTGCTATTAGGGCTGGAGAAAAGGGAATTCCTGGCTCCAGAAGCCCGCAAGGGACCCTGGGCAGATTCCGGGGTGGAAGGGGGTGTGGGGTACCACCTGGGTGGCACTGCTGTCCAGCCACCCGTTCTCCCCTCCAAAGCACCTGCACCGCCCCCTCACCGGAGCCCTCACCCTGCGGCCTCCAGGCTTTTCCATCACAGCCCCTGGGGACAATTAAAACACCAGGTGGGGACCCGCCCCTCCCAGGCCTCCGCGCCCCGAAATGCCCAGAGGGGGCCGAGGGAAAGCATCGGGCAAGTGGACAGCCTGACACTCCTCCCTCCCGGGCAGCGGGCAGCCCCACGGAGCTGCAGATTCACTGCTGGACTCGGGTCGCAGTGCTTGGGCCAACACGACGTCATCAGGCGGAGAGCTGAGGTCCCAGCGGGGCTCCGGGGGGGCTCCTGAGCGGGGCATTCCTTCCCAGAGCCTCATCCGGGCTCAGCCCCTCCTCCCCTCGTCTTCCCCGTCCCCGCCCCCCTCCTGCCGGGCCTGGAGTTGGGTTTGGGGCGGGTTACACTGCCAAAGCGTCTCCTCCAGCAGGCAGGCGAGGGCTCTCCTCCACCCCGAGCTTGCGTTTCCTGAGGCTCCAGGCAGTGCTCTGCGCTGGCCTGCTGCCCTGCTGGTGGGTGACCAGAGGTGGGCATCACGGGAAGAGCCCTCCACGAAGGGGAGGCCCCTGAGGATCAGGCCAGCAGCTGCAGGTAGCGCCGCGGTGCCCGGGGCCCAGGGGAGGGCGTCCCGGGAGCCGGGGCTGCAGGGTGAAAGCCGGGCAGGGAAGGAGAAGAAGTCAGGCACCCTCGAGGCTGGCAGCCCCGGACATCACACGGCCCCAAGCAGGAGCCCGAGACGGCAGAGCAGCGCTCTCACCGCCAGAGGAGCCCCCCAAGGCCCCAGAGTCCCAGGGTCATCGGGCCGCTTTGAGAGTCCCCGTCCTGTGTGGCAGGCCCGGGCACCCTGGTGATTGCTGACCCCCCCCCAGCTGTCCTCTGCTTCCAGCTCCTGCTCTGTCCTCCTGTGGGTGGGGGCTCCCCCTCGATCCCTCCCCACCCTCGCCAGCCATCCAAGCGTGCTTTCTGGAAGGGCAGGAAGGGGAACACCCAGCAGGCAGCACCCCAAGTGCAACAGCTCCCACCGCCGTCACGCACGCTGACAGCAGCCCCCTCCTTCCCCGGGCCGAGCTCCGGCAGCTTGGGGCCAGCCCTGGGATGGACACCGAGGGGTCAGCCTCGGCAGCCACCGGAGGTTGGGTGGCTGCGTCCCACCTTCTCCCCGGTGGGCGGTGCCTGATGGGGTGTTGGCGTTGGGTGAAGGCTGTTCGTGAGACATTTTGAAAGGTGTCCCCTGTGTCTGGGGGGAATGACAGCCACAAGCTCACCCCGTGGCCAGTGCTCTCTGACCCAGCCCAGGCGGCAGCCCCGGGACAAGGAGCGGGGCTGGGAACACCGACAGGAGAATTGGAGTCTGACGGTTGCCACCGAGGCCTCTTGGTGTAAAGTCCTGTCTAGCGGGCACCCAGGTGGGTTTGGAGCTGGGCGTGGTGGGCGGTGGTGACTTCCTGAGGCGGCAGACAGGTGGCTGGGGGCCCGTCCTTGGCCTTGTGCTTTGAGGGGAGGGTCAGCAGTGAGCTGAGCTGGCAGGTTTTTTTGTCTGCTTTAGCCCAAGCTAGTTCTGTCACACGTCAGATCCTGACGTGAGGGGCACACGCACTCACACGCACTCACGTACGTCCCATACACATGTCACACACACGTCTTTCTATGGCGCACGTGGGGTCCAGCTTGGCTTCCAGATCTCTCTGCACGGAAGTGCAGTAGCTTTTCAGATGGCCCGTGGCAGGACAGCAAGGGCTCAGACACACAGGGACACCCACACCTCGAATCAAGCACTACATGCCCAGCCCCAGTCGGACCTCACGGGCAGGCCCTAGCCAGCTGTCCTGGGGGCATGTGTGTCCTTGGGGGTCTAGCCTGGCAGAGGTGAACGGAAGAGGCTCTCAGAGTCAGGACATTCCTGGGGGCCAAGCCTGGGGCCCAGACCTAGGGGTGATGTGTGTCTGGAAGGGCGACCAAGAAGACAGAGAACGGTGGAGGAAGAGGAAGGTGGAAGGGGGAGTATCCCAGGCCAGGAGGGGTGAGGGAGAGACAGGCAGTTTGGGGGTTGCAGGCACGCGGAGAGCTTGGACAAGCCCCAGAGTGTGGAGAAGCATGAGGTCTGTCCGTGGCAATGGGGACAGTGGCCCAACTAGAGTCAAGACTGTCACGGGGGAGGGGTGGGAGGTACACAGTAATACGCACACCTCCTAGCCCCCCGCTGTCTGCAAACCCACACTGCACACGCCTCACGAGCTGGCTCACTTGTTCTCACGCATAAGCGCCGCCCCCCTCCGCGACGCGCAGCCACCTGGGGCCCCGGCGCGAGCCCCACGCCCCGCGGGGCTGCAGTCCGGGGCCGCGCCGTCCGCACCCGCGGCGCCGCCCGCTGCCGCTCCGGGCGGCCGAGGGTTAAAGAGGGGCGGGCAGTGAGCGGGGACCGCCTTCCCGCGCAGCCAATGACCGGCGCCTGCCCGGCCCCGCCCTCCCGGCCCGGGGCTGAGGGGCGCGCGCGAGGCGGCCTAGGATGGAATTCCGGGGGAGTCCGGAGGAGGAGGGGCACGGCAGCCTGTGGCCAGGCTGTGCCCCCGCAAGGCTCCTCCTCCGCTGACAGCCTCAGTTTCCCGCCTGCTCTGGGATGGGAGGGATGGGAGGGATGGGAGGAATGGGTGCTTGCGGGCGGGGGCCGAGGTCAGGTTGGGGGACCGGAGTCCATTCGAGTGCACCCGGGGCAGGCGGACCAGTGAGCTCTGCCGGAGGAGGGCGGACAGGTCTCAGGCAGGGACGCCCCCTCCCCGGCCTGTCACTACTTCTCCCAGGCCTCCCACCTGCAGTCCTGGCCGAGTCCAGCTGCCCCTGCTCCAGCCTGGAGCCGGGGCCACCATAGCGGCCTCGAGGCTGGTGCCGCCTCCAGCCCTCCTGTCTCTGCAGCCGCTCTGGTCCTGCAGGTACACAAATCGGCAAAGCTGCAGTGTGTGCGGCAGTTATAGGGTGCGCCCTGGGCAGGTGACCTCACCTCCCTGCCCTCATCACAGGGGAGTGACTACACCTGCCTCATAGCTGGTACCCAGGACCAAACAGGAGGCTGGGGTGTAAGCGAGCAGGCACTCATTGACACGGGGTTGATGGTGGTGACAGCGATGCTGATGCTAACGATCGGGGTGCCCTGCCTTCCAGGCATGTGTAGGGGAAAGACCAGACACCTTAATATGTTACAAACACAAGGCCCGGGCAAAAGCCTCCTCCTCCAGGAAGCCTCCTTGCCGGAAATGATCTTTCCTCCCCCACTCTCCTGTCTGGGACTGAACCCCTGTCCCACCCCTGGCTGGACACAAAGGTGGTGTCCAAGAAATGTGTGCAGGTAAATAAAAGATATCTCCAGAAGCCGTCTGGCTCCAGAAATCTCAGAACAAGCGGGGAAGGAGAGGGGCTTCTTCCCCAGGACGTGTCCCTAGGGTGTCAGCAGCGGGGAGAATGAGGGCCCCGGAGAAGGAGGGAGTGGTGCACACAGACGCCTCCTGCTCTGGACTCAGCAGGAAGCCTGGTGCCTCCCACAAGGCGCTGCCTCTAAGGCGGCCAGGGGATGGCTCATCAGCCTGCCCTCCAAGGGTAGGGCCCTGAGGGCCTGGGGAGGGGTCTGCGAGGGAGGGGAGAACACTGCCGCCCTCATGTGACTCTTTCTGCCTGGCCAGGTGAGTTGCGCAGGCCGGTGAGCTGTGAGCAGAGCCGTAAGGAATCTGGACTCACCAGGCCTGGGGATGGCTGGAAACTGCTCCTGGGAGACCCATCCCACCAACGGGAACAAGGCAAGTACCGCCATCAGCTCCCCGACCCGGGTCTGCAGGATGGTGTGGTGGGAGGGGGCAGACCCCGCCCAGCACCCCCTTCTCACACACACTCTGCCGCCCAGGCCCCATCCTCTAGCTCGGGACAGACAGGCGGGCAGCAGGGCCCCTCTGGGCTACGTGGCCTGGCACTGGTTACCGGTCACCTCGGATCCCCAGTGTCTTCGTCACCGGACGCCCTCGAGTCCCATCCTGTGCAGACCTTGGGGCATCTGTTACCAACTCCAGAGGCCTTGTCAGCTCTTCCCTGGGGAGATGGGGCGGTCAGCTATTTCCCATGGCCAGGCCCTGCCAGGAGGCCCTGCGAGGCTGGCTCCAAGGGGGCCCTGGTGTCACGAGCCTCCGTGGGGCTCTGGGCCACCCTGCCAGCGTCGCCCAACACCAGGGTCCGTTAGTCCCGGTTTACCCTCTGCCTCCGGGCACTAGCCATGGCTGAGAGTCTGACGACCCATCAGGCTGACCCACCCCTTCTGCCCTCCCCCGCTCCTGCCCCCTACTTCTCTGAGGCCTTTGAAAACTCTGGAATTCCCTCCTGAATCCCGGGAAAAACCCTCTCAAGTTGCAAGGACCCCTGAGTTTACCAAGATCAACCTTTGAGGAAATTTGAGGCTCACGCCAGTGTAGTAGCTTGACTGCGGTGAGTCCGGAGGTCGGGGCAGAGCCAGGACCCCAGCCCCCGGCATTTCCCCACCATGCCTGCAGCCCTGATGGTGACCACTGCAAGATGGCAGCCACAGGAGACAGAGAAGGAACTGGCTTGGGAGTCCCCAGAAATCCCCGGAGAAAAGGCAGAGCCCAGGGAGGGCACCAGGCTCCAGAGCAGGCATTGTACAAGGTGCTATGTGGCCGGGATGGCAGCCACGCGTCCAGTGACTCCCCGGCCCTCCCGCTCTGACTCTGAGGGGAGGATTGCAGACTTCTTCCAGCCTGCGAGAGGCACTGAGGGATCTGACCTGTCAGATGCAGCCCCTGCCACCCAGTTCCCTCCAGCGCTAGCGCTGGTCCTCCGTGGACTTGTTTAGACACCGGATCTTGTAAATTTCTGAGTCTGCTCCCCAGATGAGAAGAGGAAAGCTGAGTAAAGAGCGAGCTCAGGGGTTTGAGAGTTGACAGACAGACAGACAGACAGATGTGGGGTCAATAAATATATTTAGAGGATAGGATGCCGGGTAGTGACCGGGACCCCCATGCCCTGACCTTCTGGGGTTTCCCCAAAGTTTGCCGGCACCCTCCAGTCCCTGCTTGCAGGGTCCCCTTGACCGGAGCCAGGCCAGAGGTCCCTCCCTTTGTTATGGGGTGTCAGGCCCAGAGAGCAGTCTTTCGGGACCCAGCTTTCTGCCGGAGCTGGGGCCCATCTGGAAAGTAACAGAATAGTCCTGCCTCAAGAACCTTCTGGTTTGTTTTTCAGTTTTGTTTTGGGTTTTGGAGGGAGAGTCATGAGCAATGGGTACTGACACCCGGCCTTAGATTAGGGGGAGGCCAGGTTCGGGCTCTGTGGGAAAGAGTGCTGGGATGGATTAGTGATGTCTGCCGGGGTGTGGGCAGGGCAGTGACAGTGCTCTGGGCAGCCTCCGCCACTGGGGATGGGAGGTCAAAATCCACAGGCTGAGCACCGAATCCAGCTTGTAGATGTGTTATGTTTGGCCCACAGCGTGTTTTTTAAATGTCAACATTTAAAGATCAGGATAGTTTACATTACCATCTCGAGTTCTGGCTTCTCCGGGGAGAGGGAAAAGGATGAATAAGAGCCACTCAGCCCGCTGGTCCCACTGGCGCCCACCGGCTGGAGCAGGGCACCGCCGACTCGCTCAGGACGGGTGCCCTCCGGTTTGCCACTGCCCCCCCCACACTTGTCAGCTTCTTGCACGTGACCCACGTGCATGCATTTATATGCCAGCCCAGACCCTGCAGGCAAGACTGTCATTTAGCCAGATGGACTCACACGGCCAGACCAATTGTCAAAATACACAGCTCTATGAATAGCCACTGCCTCAGTGTCTCGCCCTCTAGGGACCCCCTTGGGCCAGAGCCAGATCCCTCATGATCCAGAAACCCAGAGTTTCACCCTGGCCCAGCAGGGAACCAACTCTGATTCCCCAGGTCTCTCTGATTCCACTATAGGTCTGGGTCCACTTTGGTTTTGTTTCAGTAACTTACCAGTGATTTTGTTTTTTAAAATAAATATTTTCATGTTTCAGTGTGAAAACTTGCAAGTTTTGTAACTTTGCATACACCTTCACCGATTCATTAATCGTTAGCCTGTTGCCACATGTGCTTTCCCTCTAGTATCTCTTTTTTTAAAAAATAAATCTTGATTATCTCTTGATAGGTACTTTCTTTCCCAGAGCTATTTGAAAGTAAATTGCAGACACCAAACCCCTTTGCACCCAAACAGTTTGTATCTTCTAAGAACAAGGACATAGCCACAGTACATTTTCCTCTTCAGAAAGTGTAACGTTGGTACAATACATAGTCCACGTTCCCATTTCCCAGTCATCCCCCTAATAGCCTCTATAGTGATGGTTAGATCCACTCTACAATCCACGCTTACAGCCCTGCGTTAATTAGTCAGGTCTCTTTAGTTTCCTTCGATATGGAAAGCTTCCTCAGTTTTTCTTTATCTTGCACAACATGTACATTTTCTGGCCGGTGGACCACCCGGTACCTTCTGGCCGATGGACCACCGGGTACCATCGGTACCCGGGACCGATGCTTTTCACCATTTTTACTATCACTCCTGTAGGCTGTGAGCTCCAGACTCTGGGGCACAGCATGGCAGCACTATGTCAGATCAAGGGTGTCTCTGCTCCAGCTGGAGCCCATTCATTGCTCCAGAGCCACGTCTGTAATCAGGACCAACACACCTGGGCTCAGCTGCAGGTTTGGGGGCGGAGCCCAGCACACCTGGATGCAGGTGCGGGTTTGGGGATGGAGCCCAGCCAGTATCACCGCGTGTCTCCCCTCCACGCCTGCGCAGATGTGTCCGGGAGTGAGCGAGGCCCCGGAGCTCTACGGCCGCGGCTTCCTGACCATCGCGCAGATCGCCATGCTGCCACCGCCAGCCGTCATGAACTACATCTTCCTGCTTCTCTGTCTGTGCGGCCTGGTGGGCAACGGGCTGGTCCTCTGGTTTTTCGGCTTCTCCATCAAAAGGAGCCCCTTCTCCATCTACTTTCTGCACTTGGCCAGCGCGGACGTCGGCTACCTCTTTAGCAAGGCCGTGCTCTCCATCCTGAACACGGGGGGCTTCCTGGGCTCGTTTGCCGACTACGTCCGCGCGGTGTCCCGGATCCTGGGGCTCTGCATGTTCGTCACCAGCGTGAGCCTCCTGCCAGCCGTCAGCTCAGAGCGCTGCCTGTCGGTCATCTTCCCCTCCTGGTACTGGCGCCGTCGGCCCAAGCGCCTGTCGGCTGTGGTGTGCTCGCTGCTCTGGAGTCTGTCACTCCTGGTCACCAGCATCCACAGCTACTTCTGCGTGTTCCTGGGCCGCCAGGCGTCTGGGCCGGGCTGCGGGCACGTGGACACCTTCCTGGGCATCCTGCTGTTCCTGGTCTTCTGTCCGCTCATGGTGCTGCCCTGTCTGGCGCTCGTCCTGCACGTGGAGTGCCGGGCCCGGCGGCGCCAACGCTCGGCCAAGCTCAACCACGTCATCCTGGCCATGGTCTCGGTTTTCCTCGTGTCCTCCATCTACTTAGGGATCGACTGGTTCCTATTCTGGGTCTTCCAGATCCCGGCCCCCTTCCCCGAGTACGTCACCGACCTGTGTATCTGCATCAACAGCAGCGCCAAGCCTGTCGTCTACTTCCTGGCCGGCAGGGACAAGTCACAGCGGCTGTGGGAGCCCCTCAGGGTGGTCTTCCAGCGGGCCCTGCGAGACGGGGCCGAGCCGGGGGAGGCGGGGGGCAGCACGCCCAACACGGTCACCATGGAGATGCAGTGCGCCTCGGGGAATGCCTCGTGAGAGGCCAGCTGCTGGAGGGGAGGCGGCGGCCAGCTGGAGTGGCCTCCAGAGACCCTTTGCAGGAGTCAGGAGTTGGGCAGCAGCCCCGGGGCCCGAGTGCAAGGAGAAAAATCTGCTCCCCGCCCGCGTGCCGCCTTCTCCCGGGGCAGAGGCTCTGGGCGTGGCCGAGAGACAGAAGAGCCACTTCCAAACAGACCCCGTGGCCTCACCAGGCTCCCCCCAGCTATCCTCCTTCCGTGACCCACTGCAGAAGTTGCCCCCGGGCGGTGGGCCGGGTGTGGGGCTCCTCCCCGCCCCAGGATGGCCAGGAAAGGAGAGGAGGGGGTCACGCAGCCCATCCACCTCCTGCCCCATCAGCCAGCCCTCCTGAGAACAGCAGCCCATCGCCCATCGGGCCAGCATCTTTGTCCTGCTGTTGGGACACCTGCTGTCTCCTTTCTGCCCTGTCAAGGCAAGGGTGCTACCTGGGAGACGCTTCTCCTTAACCCGCCTGGGAGCCCAGGCTTTCTGCACATGACGTTCCCTTTGGCGGCCGAAATGGGGGAGCCTCTGGCACGGCAAGTGCCTGGACGCAGGAAAAGCCGTCAGCTGGCTTGAGTGGCTCACTCTCATTCTGACTCCATGCCAGCCGGCATGTCTGAGCTGCCGTCCGCCTGGTCTGAGGGGCTCCGGAAAGCCGTCCAGGCAGTCTCCGGGCTATAGCCCCACCCAAAAGTGGGCACTGGCTCTACGTGGCCACCTCAGCCCACCTACAAGCACGGTGGCCCAGTCTGATGAAAGATAATACGTGTATATCAATAAACGTTTTCTATCTCGCAGCGAGGAAGGCTTCCTGCCCTCTGTCCTGTCTGTGATCTTGTTCTCACAGTGAGGACCCCACTGGCATCCGAAGCCCAGACGGGCAGCCTTTCCACGCCGCCCCCCGTGCAGCCCGCTCTGTACCCCAGTTCCCGTGCCGCCTCTCCCGGCTGGCCGGTCTACACATCGGCGTGCTCCCTCTCCTGCTAGGGTGTCCACTCCTCTGCCGGAGGGAGCTTGGTCCCCACGCGACGCTCTGTTGGCTAACCCCCATGCACTTTTCACCCATCCAGGGCCGCCCCACTCCCCCTGGGAACCTTAGTTTTCATCACACCTACTGGGTTCTAGGCTCTCTGCTGGCTACTAATACAGTCCCTGCCCATGAAGAACACAGTGTGCGGGCTTCCTTGGTGGCGCAGTGGTTGAGAATCCGCCTGCCGATGCAGGAGACACGGGTTCGAGCCCTGGTCCGGGAAGATCCCACACGCTGCGGAGCAACTAAGCCCGTGCACCACAATTACTGAGCCTGCGCTCTAGAGCCCGCAAGCCACAACTGCTGAAGCCCGCATGCCTAGATCCCGTGCTCCGCAACAAGAGAAGCCACCGCAATGAGAAGCCCGTGCACTGCAACGAAGAGTAGCCCCAACTAGAGAAAGCCCACGCACAGCAACAAAGACCCAACGCAGCCAAAAATAAATAAATAAATAAGTTTAAATAATAATAATAATAATAAAAGAACACAGTGTGTCCACACAGAGACCCCCGGGGTAGCTGCTGCATCCTCAGCGATATTGCACCCCCTGCCCCACCCAGAACTCTCTGTCCTAAGCTCTCTGAGGCAGGGCTGGCGTCCCTGTGCCTGTCACTTCCCGAACCCCAGCCATAGGCTGAAGCCCCTCCCAGGAGACAGCCTCCAGTAGAGCCGGGCCAGACGGCTCCCTGGCCAGAGCCTCGCCTCCGGCAGCCCCAGGAACAGGCCCATCTTGGGCTCCTGATGCCCAGCCTGGGACCCCCGCCACTTTGGGGGAAGACCTGGGAAAACTGCTCACTGCATAGGCCCGGGGAGAGACCAGGGCAGGGGCGTCCGGGGTCCAGGGCAGGAGCAGGGCGCCCCTCTTCTGTGGAGAGCCAGGAGATGGCAGGGCGGGCAGGGCGGCTGACGGAGGGAACTGCCCGTCCAGGAGGCAGTACCGCCTGGTGGCTGGCATTCTGCCTGCAGAGCACTGGTGATCGCGGAGAAGGACTGCAGCACCACCGTCGGGCCGGCTGACCCCCAAGTGCATTGCCCTGACGACCAGGGCCCGGCAGCCCGGCTCCCTTTGCTCACAGCCCCAGCTGCTGCCCCAGCAAGGCCACCGCTCTGTGTGGTCCAGTGGCGAAGTTTCCAGGAGCTTCGGGTGATGAAGCCGGGGTGCCCACCCGCCCCTTTCCCAGCCCCTGGGGTGCACCCTCCCCAGCCTCTCCTCCACACACCAGTCAGAGAATCCCGGGAAAGCAGAGTTGGAGGCCACCACAGCTGACACTTCTGGGGACTCGAGAAACCAAGTGGGGTCCTGACGACGCGTGTCAGGGGGTGGGGTCGGGACCACTGGCTGGAAAGCTCCCAGAGGTGCAGGCCTCCCTCCACACGGCGGAACGGCTTTCCAGGCCTGCAGGTGCCCCAGGGGGCCATCCAAGGCCTGGTTCCTTGGGGCGCAGTGCATCCCAGCCCCTGGGGTTCCCCTCTTCCTCAGGAGCCCCAAGCCCCCCGTGGGGAGCTGACCCCCACCCGGCAGCTCGACGGCGCCTTCCTGCCTCTGCCGCGGCTCAGAACCCAGGCCCGGTGGGTGGGTGGGCAGCCCTCACCAACTAACAGGGCCTGGAGGTCAGGACAGGGCTGGGCCTTGTATGAACGTACACGTGCCCCTGGCAGACGCTAAGCCCAGAAGGGCGGGGGCCGAACTCCAGGAATGGGGCCTCTCCCGGCCCCGGGACCTTTCTCCCTGAAGTCTTGCTAGGAAGTCAGGCCTCTGCTCCTTTCTGCCACTCCAGCCCCCGGGCAGCGTCCAGGCACAACCTGCCCACGCCCTGACCACCTCGCTTCTGTGCTAGTGGTTCTGTGCTGCTGGTGGGGAAAAGGCCCACATACCCACAAGCAGAAGCCTCAGGCCCTCGACCACTTTCCTCCTCCCTCCTTTGGTATTTAATTACTGAAGGGGCCACGGAGCCCACTGCAGGGGTGGGGTGATGCGCCTCTGCTATCCCCACGCCCCTATAACGGCATATCCGGGGCCCCCCCCCGTGGTGACCAAAAGCCTCCTTCTTCCTGGGTGTCCCATAAAGGCAGGAAGTCAAGGGTCCCCAAACATCACAGATTTCCACCCTGAAACTGCCTGGGGCAAGGGCTCTAGCCATTCTCCTTTGACACCTGCTGGTCAACAGGGTCATAGAATCGTGATTCGGGGAGTGAAGTCCCGTACCTACCAGGCAGCTTCTAGGCGGCTGGACAAAGAAACAACACTTGTTCCCCCGTCCCCCAACGGGACATGAGGGAGGGGAGAGCCACAGGCAGGACAGAGCTCTCCACGTTTTCATACTTCCTGTCACCGCTGTCTCTACAGACGTGAGCAAGTGGGGAAACACACTCTTAGGTACACACGGGATACACACGGTCAAACCTGGAAAGCCAGAGCCAGCCTCAGGGAGGCCAGGGACCGCCACCCATGAGCCGTGGGACCTCGGTCTGCGGTGGCTCCGCGTCGCACACACTACAGTCAGGGCGCAGGGCGGCCACTGAAAGAGGGACATTCTCGGGAAGAGCCAGTACCAGCACTGCTCATCAGGGCAATGACTGTCATTTCTTGACGACCTACTATGCTCAGTGGGCCCTGGGCTGAGAGCTCCACGTGCGAATCTCATTTAATCTTCAGGACAGGGCTCTGCAGTACAGACTACCAGCGGCCGTGGTGGACACCAGTGCTTACAAATGGCGTTCCTCGTCCAAGGGGGACGGCCCTGGCTAGAGCCCCAGGCATCATCAGGCACAGTGGTTTCTTGTTTCCCTGGAAGCTCAGGCCTCTCACCTCTGTGCTTCCCATCAGCAAAGCACTGGGAGTTGGGGTTCTGGGGTGATGCATGAAGTAGACAGGGCAAGCCCTTCGCCGCCCGAGGACGCCCTGGACCGGCCTTGTTGGATTACACAGTCAATAGAGACCAAAGGAGAGGACAGCCCGGTTTCAGGCTGTAGATGTCTGGAATGGATTGGGGGATGGGAAGGCATGCGTGTTCAACAGACGGCACAGTGAACAGCCTGGAAGCTGATACCTCTTCTGTCTCTTCTTCCATCCTAATAAGAGGAAATGGAATGCCTCTCTGGCATCCGCCCAGCTTTCCTGAATATCCTGCCAGTATGGTTTTGAGATAACTTGGGGTTTATATTGCATGCCAGAATTTTGCAGCCCAAGATCTTTTCTGCACAGCTTGGTTCAGAACCCTCAGACAAGAAGATTCCTCTGTCTAGGGAACCAAAGGCTTCCTCTAGAAGGCGAGACAGAGGGATGGGTCCATTTAGGGTCCAGCCTCTCAGTGCTTGGGAGGAAGCTCCAGCCCAAGGAAGTGTGCCCTTAAGCAGGTTGGCTACAAGGCTGGGGAGCTCTGCAAATGTGCTGCAGAATCTTCTCAGGACAACTGAGAACATGAGTACAAAAATATTACATTCTCAGCCAGTGGGGGCTGGAGAGTAGCCAGTAGGGGTTTGGAGAAAACAACAGGACACAGTTCACAAAATTAAAACTCATGGAAAACTCTGCTTCAGTGAGTCAGAATGCCAGCGCCAAGTTTCCTGGCAACTCAGAAGAAGCCTTCCCTAATCAGGCAGATTTTTTTTTTTAAATCTTTGTAATTGATTTAATGGCGGTCTAATTGATATACAATAAGATACATCCATTTAATATGTAGCTCAATGATCTTTGACACATGTGTATATGCTCATGTCATCACCAAATCAATACACAGAATGCTTCCAACCCCCAGAGAAGAACATTTCCATCACCTCCCCCAAAGTTTCCTGAGGCATCCAGCCTGTCCTCCCGCCTCTGCCCCCACCCTGAGGCAACCACTCATCTTTGCTTTATGCCAGTCTAAATTCTAGATTACAGATTAGTTTCATAAGCAGATATTTTTATCAGCCAGGACTTTTGGTGACAAGTCACAGAAACCCCAGTTGAATCTAGTTTTGGTGGAGGGGTGGGTGGTATAGGTGGAGTGTATGCATGTGTTTGAGGGAATTCACTGACTCACATACCAGGAAAGTTCCAGCGAGCGTGGACTACTCTTCATTGCGGTGTGTGGGCTTCTCATTGCAGTGGCTTCTCTCGCTGTGGAGCACAGGCTCTAGGCACATGGGCTTCAGTAGTTGTGGCACGTGGGCTCAGTAGTTGTGGTTCGAGGGCTCTAGAGCGCAGGCTCAGTAGTTGTGGCGCACGGACTTAGTTGCTCCGTGGCATGTGGGATCTTCCTGGACCAGGGATGGAACCCGTGTCCCTTGCATTGGCAGGCGGATTCTTAACCACTGCGCCACCAGGGAAGCCCCCAGAAGTGATTTTCAATTCAGACATAGCTGGATCTGGGCCCCGAATGATGTTCCCTCAGCTATTTTTCTTTTCTCCGTTTCTCATCTCTGCTTTTATCTGCACTGCCTTTATTCCCAGTGAATCAACTCAACAGCAGGTGACTAGCAGTTCCTGGTTTATATTCGACAAATTCAGCAATCCCAGCAGAAAGAGAGCATCCCTTTCCTGATAATTCTGGCAGAGGCCCCAACCATCACGCTCACTGGCCAGGCCCCAGGCACCAGCCCTCTCCTGGAGCGGGGGGCAGACTGGGGAGGAAGGAGGATGCCCACCTCACCAAAACCCAGCAGGCTTAGAGCGGGGAAGAGGTGAGCTCAAACAAAAAGCACGAAAAGGAGATGCTAGCAGGCAAAGTGGCAGCCGTGGGCCACATTCCACCACCCACACACCCACTTCTTTCCCTGTATTGATATGATTTTATAACATTCCTACCCCAAATCTGTAGCTATATTATTCACAGCAGAAAATGCACTTCCCTCTCTCCCCAAGAAGAGAGACAATCCAAAGTCAGTTCTGGGGGCTGATACCCCAGCACCGAGCCCAGGATCTGTGGGCCATTTGCATCTCTCTCCATCAGATCCAGAGGTACTTCCCAATCCTAGCGATGGGTACCATCCCTCCAACCCAAATGAAGATGGCCACTCTCAAGACACACAATTCACAGTGGACAGGAGAAAGGAAATAACTATGATTTTTTTTTTAAATCCCATTTGGAAAAGGAGAGAACAGAAACAGCACACAACGGCAGCGGTCCATAGCATATTCTACGCCGGACAGGAAGTAGTAAGGACTGGCAACGAGGCAGGTTCTTGATTGGCCAGTAAGCATGGTCGCCAGAATCCAAGATGGCCCCCAACAGTCCACCTCGTGTATCCACAGACTTGTGTAGTCCCAGCTCCTGAGTGTGGGCTGGACCAGGTAACTTGCTTCTAACCAACAGAATGGAGCAAAGATGATTAGGCTCCATGAGATTGTGACTCCCAACTTGTGAACAGACGCTCCCCCCAGCTGGCGTTGAGGAAGGAAGCTGCTGTGTTGCAAGCTGCCATACTGGGGAGAGCCCGACAGCAAGGGGCTGAGTGTAGCTTCTGACCAACAGCCGGCAACACACTGAGGCCTTCAGTCCAACAGTCCGCAAGGAACTTCATCCCGCCAACACCTGTGGAAGTCTGGAAGCAGGTAAGACGCCTCCAGAGACCACTTCCTGTTGGTCCCACAGGACGAGCCGTTGCCGCCAGCTCTGGGCAGTGCTGCCCTCTGGACGCCTTCATGGCGCTTGGTTTCTTTGCTTTCGGTCAGTTCCGTGAGCTGTTAACCAAGCCCAGATGCCTTGCTGAGTCACTCTCCTTGAATCTAAATTCAGGTCCGTGGAATTCTAGCCCTTGGGCACAGTTCTGGGCTCAGGCATCCCTCTGGCCTCAGCTGAATGACCTCTGTGAGACCTCAGAGCCCTGAAAACTAGCGCGCCGGGAGTAGGCAGCAGAGCTGACCTGCCTCCCGGGCAGAACGTGGGGCTTCCTCCTGGTCATCCCACCGGGACACTCAGGTCACCTGAGGAGACTGCCCAGGTCTCCAGCTAACAGGTGGCAGAACTCGGACTTGAAACAAGGTCCTGGAGGCCAGGCCCCGTGCTTCCTCCCCCCCGAGCCTTCCCCAAGCAGAGCGCTGGGAGAGGACATCAGCCAGAGCACCTCCACGTGGATGTACTGGCCTCTCTCAGCCCACAAGGGCCCCCATTCCCTCCAGAGCCCCACGCTACCCCCCACCGATGGGGCCGCTGATGCTCTGAGGTCGCCTCGGCCATCCCAGTCGGCCTTCAGCAGGGGGGGCATTGTCGGGAGGGCGTAGGAGAGGGGTGACCCTCCCATCGCTCCTCATGGGTGCCCAGTCTCATGCTCCATTCCCCTGCAGCCCAGCCGTCCCCCAGGTGGGGAGCTGGGGAGGCCACGCCTGGCCAGGCCCATTAGCCCCTAGCTGGCTCCTCTGCAGGCCTCCCAGGGGGTGAGGCCTGTGCCATTCGTGCATTTATACCTCAAGCTCCCCTTCCCGCTTCTCAGAGGGAGCCGGGGGAAGGTTCTCTGGGGGCCCCAGGGACCGGGCGCCTCTGAGGCCAGGGTGGGGGGCAGCAGAAGACAGTTCAGAGCATCCCTGCTGAGCCGGGACGGGGGCAGGAGAGACTTGGGGCCTTGGGGCAAAGGGGTGCTGCCGAGATCCAAGCACCAGAGCGAGGAGGGGGCTGCCACCTTCCCTGAAGGACTGAGCGTCACGTCGGGGAACCAGGGGAGCAGCCCCTGGTTTCTACTCTCCGGGTGGAAGCAGGAGGCCACGCCAGTGACAGGTGATCCCCTGCTAGCCCCAGGTAAGCGTGCAGCCCTGCCAGGTGCAGCTGGATGACGTGGGCAAGTGTTTCAGCTTCTCCAAGACCTCATCTCCTAAAAAAACGAACTAGTGAAGACTACCTTTAAAGTATTTAAAGGGGTGACGAGTGCTTACCACCCTCTGGGGTGCCTGCCACTTGGAGAGCCGCCAGCGATGGTGATAGCAGAGCCAGGACAAAGGTGAGACAGGCAGGTACCATGGGGAAGACGATTTAAGGAGAAGACATACAATTCGTTTTTGAAGGATCAGCTTATGAAACAACCAGGTGATTTATTCTCATTTATGTAAAAAAAATGTGTATGTAAATGCACAGAAAAAAACCTTCAAGGATATAATCGCACAGTAAATGGTGATACCCAGGGCAAAACCTTCTTTCTTCTTTACCATTTGAATCTTTAAAAATAAGACTGTTGGGGCTTCCCTGGTGGCGCAGTGGTTGAGAGTCCGCCTGCCGATACAGGGGACGCGGGTTCGTGCCCCGGTCCGGGAAGATTCCACATGCCGCGGAGCAGCTGGGCCCGTGAGCCATGGCCACTGAGCCTGCGCGTCCGGAGCCTGTGCTCCGCAACGGGAGAGGCCACAACAGTGAGAGGCCCGCATACCGCAAAAAAAATAAAATAAAAAATAAGACTGTTTGGGTATCTAATCTATGTAAATTTTGTATAGGCGTAAAGTACAAGAAGAAATGGACGGCAGCATGAGAGTAGTGGGAAATAACACATTTCCGTAAGTCTTTCGTGGAATAGATAAAAATTCACACAAGCCTTTCGAGGACAGGAAGATGAACGCTAACTCGTAGATCCTATATTTTAAACTATCAACAAGCCGCGAGTGAGCATTTACTCCTGCAGGGACTGTGCTGGGGACCAGGGGGCCGTGGAGAGGGATCAAGTTGGACTCAGGCCGGCCTGGGGGGCAGACACGTCAGCTGAACTAGTGTGTAAGGGAAGGAGGGCGAGGGTGTCTGGGGAGCACACAGCATAGCACTGAGTCTAGGGGCCACTCCACATTTATTGAGTGCCCACTGTGTGCCGGGACCTGACTCAGGGGTAACCAAGATACAAACTCCCCCTGCTGTACAGGGGACCTCACTTCGGTGAAGCCAGGCATTAACAGCAAGCCGTGTACATATTGTTTACTTTTATTTGGAAGTATTCATCATTCATTATTTCCTTTCATTGGTGCATTTGTCTGCTCAGCTGCCATAACAAAATACCTCAAACAGAGGGCATTAAAAGAGCAGACATTTATTTTCTAACAGTTGTGGAGGCTGGAAGCCTGAGATCAAGATGCCAGACAATTCTGTGCCAAGTGATGGCTCTCTTCTTGGCTTGCAGACCGCCGCCTTCTCACTGTCTTCACATGGCAGAGGGGTGGGGGACAGGGAGGTGGGGAGAGAGAGAGAGAGAGAGAGCGCGCTCTGGCATCTCTTCTTAAAAGGACACCACTCCTACTAGATTAGGGTCCCACCCGTATGACCTCATTTAATCTTAATTATCTCCCTGAAGGCCCTGCTCCAAATACAGTCACATTGGGGATTAGGGTTTCAACAGATGAATTTGGGGGGCGACACCATTCAGCCCTCTTTTTTTCCCTCAGTCCCAATATTTGATCTCCCTTCTATTTTCGCTGAAAGAGAAGATACCTTAAAAAGAGCAGCTGCATCTTCCCACCTCGTGTCCTGCACCCATGGCTGGACTCTCCGCTCCCCTCTGGGCTGACAGCCCAGCTCCCAGCCGGGCCAATCCCTGGGCTGTACCCGGTCCTATGGGCTCTCACCTCCCCCAGGACCCCTTCCTGTAGCTTTCCTGATCATCAGCTTCCCCCGCTCTGCTGAATCACACCCATCTGCATACAAACAGGCAATAACATCCTTCTTTTAAAATAAGTAAAACCAGGGACTTCCCTGGCGGTCCAGTGGTTAAGACTCTGCGCTTCCACTGCAGGGGTACGGGTTCAATCCCTGGTCGGGGAACTAAGATCCCACATGCCGTGCGGCGCAGCCAAAATAATAATAATAAAATAAAGTGAGTAAAACCTCTGCCTCCAAGTCTCATTTCTCTGCCCTCCCCACCCACCTACCCATTATGTCAAATCCCTTCAAAAAGCCACCCGCGCTCCCTGACTCCACCGCTGGCCCCTCAGTGCGTTCGGGGGGTCTCTGCTGCTGATTGCCGCCCCCTTGGAGGGGTCTTCTGGAACCGCCAGCCCCTCCCACCCCTGCCCACTCTACCCCTTCCTCCTGCTCTGTTATCTGTGAGAGTCCGATGAACACTCCTGCATAACCGCGGTCACGGTCTCTGTGACAGTTACCGCGTCAGAAGCTGTGTTCTTGCTGACCTACCACTTCCCCTCAGAACCTCAACCCCAGGAGAGAAGCAAGTGTCTGTCTTCTTGTCACTAGCACCCCCAGGACCTGGAGTAGCTTTGGCTCCGTCTGCCCTCAGTCAGCGTTTGCAGGGTGGATACCTGACGAATGCTAGGAAGAAGCAGGCAGGGGCAGGTGGGGTGGGAGGTGTCGGCCCGTGTGCATCTCCCCCCTCCCCACTCAGCAGGGGCAGGACCCTGTCCTCCCCTCCTGGAAGAGCGGCCCAGCCCAGCTCACTCTGTGTGGCTTGAGTGGATGTGTGTTCACGGAGCCCTGTGGGCAGCAGCCCAGCAGCAGTGGCCTAGGATGGTGGAGGGGTCCCGCTGGCTGGAGAGAGGCCGGGGGAGTGCCCGTCTGAGCCCTGGGAGGAGGCTCCTTCGATCCTTCAGGGCACCCCCTCCACCTGGCCTTTCCCAGCTGCCCTCGGACCTCAGTACCTCCCAGCCCCACCCAGCCTCCGAATCCCCACTTTGTTAGTTACCCCCCATCCCCAGTCCATCTCCGTACCCGGCGGCCGGTGTAACTGTCTAACTGTGTATTCCCTACCTCCTGCCAACCGTGAGTTCTGTGAGGACGGGCTCTGTCCATCAGAGTCATTGTTGTACATGTGTTCTGTGTGTGCACGTGTACACGTATATACATGTCTGGGCATGTTGTGTGTGCGCACATGTACCATGTGTGTCTGTGTATTGCTATGATTATATATGTATTTGTATGTTGTCTGTATGTATATGTGCTATTATATGTGTTTGCCATATGTTTATCTATATGTATATGTGCTATTGTATATGTGTATGTCGTATGTTTATATTGATATATGACCCGTGCTGTGTGTGCTGTATGTAGGTATATGCTGTGTGTGCACGTGTATGTATATATGCTATTATATGTTTGCCATATGTTTATCTATATGTATATGTGCTATTGTATATGTGTATGTCGTATGTTTATATTGATATATGACCCGTGCTGTGTGTGCTGTATGTAGGTATATGCTGTGTGTGCACGTGTATGTATATATGCTATTATATGTTTGCCATATGTTTATCTATATGTATATGTGCTATTGTATATGTGTATGTCGTATGTTTATATTGATATATGACCCGTGCTGTGTGTGCTGTATGTAGGTATATGCTGTGTGTGCACGTGTATGTATATATGCTATTATATGTTTGCCATATGTTTATCTATATGTATATGTGCTATTGTATATGTATATGTCGTATGTTTATATTGATATATATATGACCTGTGCTGTGTGTGCTGTATGTAGGTATATGCTGTGTGTGCACGTGTATGTATATATGCTATTATATGTTTGCCATATGTTTATCTATATGTATATGTGCTATTGTATATGTATATGTCGTATGTTTATATTGATATATATATGACCTGTGCTGTGTGTGCTGTATGTAGGTATATGCTGTGTGTGCACGTGTATGTATATATGCTATTATATGTTTGCCATATGTTTATCTATATGTATATGTGCTATTGTATATGTGTATGCCGTATGTTTATATTGATATGTGACCCGTGCTGTGTGTGCTGTATGTAGGTATATGCTGTGTGTGCACGTGTATGTATATATGCTATTATATGTTTGCCATATGTTTATCTATATGTATATGTGCTATTGTATATGTGTATGTCGTATGTTTATATTGATATATGACCCGTGCTGTGTGTGCTGTATGTAGGTATATGCTGTGTGTGCACGTGTATGTATATATGCTATTATATGTTTGCCATATGTTTATCTATATGTATATGTGCTATTGTATATGTATATGTCGTATGTTTATATTGATATATATATGACCCGTGCTGTGTGTGCTGTATGTAGGTATATGCTGTGTGTGCACGTGTATGTATATATGCTATTATATGTTTGCCATATGTTTATCTATATGTATATGTGCTATTGTATATGTGTATGCCGTATGTTTATATTGATATATATATGACCCGTGCTGTGTGTGCTGTATGTAGGCATATGCTGTGTGTGCACGTGTATGTATATATGCTATTATATGTTTGCCATATGTTTATCTATATGTATATGTGCTATTGTATATGTGTATGCCGTATGTTTATATTGATATATATGTGACCCGTGCTGTGTGTGCTGTATGTAGGCATATGCTGTGTGTGCACGTGTATGTATATGTGCTATTATATGTTTGCCATATGTTTATCTATATGTATATGTGCTATTGTATATGTGTATGCCGTATGTTTATATTGATATATATGTGACCCGTGCTGTGTGTGCTGTATGTAGGCATATGCTGTGTGTGCACGTGTATGTATATGTGCTATTATATGTTTGCCATATGTTTATCTATATGTATATGTGCTATTGTATATGTGTATGCCGTATGTTTATATTGATATATATATGACCCGTGCTGTGTGTGCTGTATGTAGGCATATGCTGTGTGTGCACGTGTATGTATATATGCTATTATATGTTTGCCATATGTTTATCTATATGTATATGTGCTATTGTATATGTGTATGCCGTATGTTTATATTGATATGTGACCCGTGCTGTGTGTGCTGTATGTAGGCATATGCTGTGTGTGCACGTGTATGTATATGTGCTATTATGTATGTATATGTGTTCTCTCTATATAGAACTCTGTAACTGGCACATAGTATACATTTGTTAAATATTATTTAAACTTGTGCTGAACCTAAAGGAAAGACTTCTGACTGTAGCCACAAGGCACCTTTGGAGGTTGGTATCTGTGTGACATAGTACCACACTCTCACTGTGGCTACAAAGAAATGTGGGAGAAAACAATCTCCTCCCACCCACCCACATAGAATACAGAGCTGAAAGATGAAAGACGGGAAGGGAAATCTCCAGGTGCCCCAGGAAACTGGCAACTAGAGCTGACGCCAACGGCCCAAGGTACATCAGACAGGCAGAGGCTCCAGGGGGCAGGAGCTAGGTGGGGCTGGGGCGAGGAAGGGGAGAGGGGCTGAGAGGTAGCCTTGGGGCAAAATAAGGAGGAGAGAGCTTGATCAGGGGGAACTCCATGAGGCCAGAACCTGGGAGGACCCCGCTGCCTAAAGAAAGCAATGTCCACCCCAATGTCTTTAGGACCTTCTCCCTGCCTTAGGGAGAAGGGGAAGGGAAGGGGGCTGGGTGGACACCAATTCGAGTAACCAAAGCCCCAAATTTGTACCATTCACAGGTGTAGAATCTGAATTTACACCAAATCTCCAAGCCAAGAAATTCAGGGGCTTCCCAGGTGGCGCAGTGGTTAAGAATCCGCCTGCCAATGCAGGGAACACAGGTTCGAATCCTGGTCCAGGAAGATCCCACATGCCGCCGAGCAACTAAGCCCGTGCACCACAATTACTGAAGCCCTGAGCTCTAGAGCCCGCGAGCCACAACTACTGAAGCCCGCACGCCTAGAGCCTCTGTTCTGCAACAAGAGAAGCCACCGCAATGAGAAGTCCACGCACCACAACCAAGGATACCCCCACTCGCCACAACTAGAGAAAGGTACTAGGTACCCCCGCTTGCCACAACTAGAGGAAGCCCGCGTGCAGCAATGAAGACCCAATGCAGCCAAAAATTGTTTTAATTAAAAATTTAAAAAAAAAGAAATTCAACAAAATCCAAGTCTTGGACCAGTGAAATCCTTTGAAATCCCAAAAGAAGTCAATGCCAAATGTATGAGTAGCAAAACTTTGGCAACCTAGTGGGTCTCGCGTAAGAAGAAGTAACGTTATTCCTGTAGAAGACAGTCTCGTATTTGCAAAGCACATGGGGAATGAATAGGGAGATTTGGAAACATTAATTAAAAATTGATATCAGATCAAATAAACTTTAAGGCTAAAAAAGTATTAAAGATGAGGAAGGTCACTACATAAAAGGTACAATTCACCAGATCATATAATATTCTTGGACTTGTATACACTTAACAAAGTTTCAAAGTAGGTGAAGGAAAGAGAAAAATGACACACTACAATCATAATTGGTTAATATTTGTAAAAGACAAAAAATTAATCAGGATACAGATCATTTAAACAATGCAATTTTAAAAGCTTAATCAAATAAGTTAATAAAGTAAACAGAGGGACTTCCCTGGAGGTCCAGTGGTTGGGACTTGGCCTTCCAATGCAGGAGATGTGGATTGGATCCCTGGTCAGGGAGCTAAGATCCCACATGCCTCGTGGCCAAAAAAACAAATTCAATAAAGACTTTAAATAAATAAATAAATATGCAGAAATTGGCCATCTCTTATGCTACCAAGTGAGTCTCTCAAATACCAAAAAATTGACCACATTATCTGACCACAACACAATATTAGAAACCAATAATGAGAAGACAGCCAAAGCATGTATTGTCAAATGTATTTCTAAATAATTTATGGAAATTTAAAATTCAAATTTTAAATGGTTTTAATTTGTAAAATTTTAGATATCAAAAACAATGAAGACACTACATATCAAAACTCATGAAACATCTAAGGAAGTACTTAGTAGCATATTGATAGCCCTAAATACCTATTAGAAAAAGAACATTTGAAAATTAATTACCAGAGAATTCAACATAAGACGCTGCAAAAAGAATCACAAGGTAAATCCAAAGAAAGCAGAAGAAATAAAAACATAAACTGAGAAAATGGGAAGCAAAGAAACAACAGAGTTGATTTTTTTAAATAATAGTTCTTGAAAACAAACCTCTGGCAAACTGATAAAGAAAAAAAAAGAGCAAAGTCACAAATTTAAAATGGCAAATAGAATTGAGGTTTTAAAAATTGTAAAAGAATCCCATGTAAAGTATTATACCAATAAATGTGGAACCAGAAAGCATGAGCAATTTTCTAGAAAAATAACTTTACTTACTTTAACTCAAGAAGAGAATGAAAATCTAAATAAACCTAAAATATTAAATAAATTGGAGTTTGGGGTTTTTTTTTCCCAAAGCCATGCGTATCCACTAACACTCACATAAAAATTACCAGACCAGATGGTTTTACCTTCTGCCAAATGTTCAAAGAAAGATAATCCTTACATGACACAAATTGTTCTAGAGGGTAGAGAAAAAGGACTCTCTCTCCAAGTCATTTTATGAAGCAGTATAACCTTACAGCTTTGAAATGAAAAATAGACAAAGATAGCACCAGAAGGGAAAATTATGGGCCAATTTCACTTATGAACACAGATGAAAATTTTCTAAATAAAATCAGAACAACAGGAGGTTAAAAAAAGAAAAAGACACAGCAAAGTAGAAATGGTTTATCTTAGAAATATAAGGATGAATGAACACCAGAAAATGTATCAATATATATTCACCACATAAATAAACTAAGGGAGAAAAAAGAGAAAATTATTAAGTAGACACCACAGGAAAAAATCATGATAAATTTCATCATTCATTTATTTAAAAAAACTCTTAAAAAACTAAGAGGGGAACTTTCTCACCTTGATAAAATATACTACCAAAACCTTAGAGCAAATACCATATCTAATGGAGAAACATTAGACACATTTTTTTTTAAGATTAGCAGGGAGATAAATGTGCCTGATTCCAGGCATTGTTCAGCATAATGCTAGGTGTTCTGGGCTATGCTATAAGACATGAAAAAGAAATTAGAGGTATGAGGACAGTTACATAGAAAACCAAAATAGTCAACATACAAAGTGATAGAAATGATAAACTAAATGAGGTCATTTGCCTGATTAATAAAAACTACAAAAATCATCAGTGTGTCTCTACACCATCAATAATCAACAGGAAGATATCCTGTAGCCATGATGGAGTAACTGGTACTAGACTAGCTCTCCCACTGTGAACAACCAAAAAACTAAAGAAAACATAAGAAACAACTGTTTGCAGATATTGGACAAGAGGCATCCCAGGACTACAATCTCTGAGACAAGAGAAATATGAGGTGAGCTCTAGTATCACCCTAGCTTCCTGCTTGGAGCTACTCTCTGGACAGTGGTACAGGAAGTGGGGAAAGCCAGGCAGAGCATGGTGGTCTCCGAGTTAAAGATAGAGAAGTCAGACTTTGGGGAGATTGAAGTGGCTGGAATTTGTGAGATGGAGTACCAGAGAGAAGGGAGCCAGCTACTCAGAGAAAGAACTGCAAAAATCTGCAGAGGGTCCCCTTGAGTCTTTGGTGGAAAAGTAGGCTGGGCATAGAAGGATGAAACTCCATGAAACTGGCAAAGAAAAACTACCTAGTAGCTGTCAGTTAAAAAACCCTGGGGGGTTCACACAAAGCCACATATACTTTATTTTTTCTTTAATATTTATTTATTTGACTGCACGTAGCCTTAGTTGTGGCACACCGGATCTTTGTTGCAGCATGCGGGATCTTTTTTTTTAGCTGCGGCTTGCAAACTCTTAGCTGCGGCATGTGGTATCTAATTCCCTGACCCGGGATCAAACCCAGGTCCCCTGCATTTGGAGCACAGAGTCTTAGCCACTGGACCACCAGGGAAGTGCCCTGCCACATATACTTTAAAAACAACAACAGTGTGTTGATGTTGTAGGGACAGACAAACCAATGACACAGAATGGAGACTTCAAAAACAGTCCCATGTATAAATGAGAATATCCTAAAAACATACTGTTGAGTAAAAAAAACACAAACAAAAAAAATAGCTCTAAATCTCAACATTTATGTAAATTAAAAATACTTTATGGGCAACCACCTGTTTTGAAAGATAATTAGATGTCTAAGGACGTATGTTAAACAGGTTAGAACAGGTGTGGGAAGGGAGGGAAGAAAGAGGATGGAATGAAGTGGGTAACTGAAACCAATAAATGATTTTATTTGATTTTCAGTGGCCTGATGATCCTGGTGCGCCATAAAGTCAGGGTATAACTAAACTGTTCTTTGCACCTGCGGTCCAGTTTAAAAAAATTAATTCACAGGGCTTCCTTGGTGGCGCAGTGGTTGAGCGTCTGCCTGCCGATGCAGGGGACACGGGTTCGTGCCCCGGTCTGGGAAGATCCCACATGCCGCGGAGTGGCTGGGCCCGTGATCCACGGCCGCTGAGCCTGCACGTCCGGAGCCTGTGCTCCGCAACAGGAGAAGCCACAACAGTGAGAGGCCCTCGTACCAAAAAAAAAAAAAAAATTAATTCTCAGAATTTGAAGATTTTGGGACAAAGGGCATCTGTAACAACTTGGCATCTGCAGTGGTGGACCTGCTGGCAGATCCAGGCAGGGTGGGAGCCATGGGGAACGGGTCATGGTCTGTTGCAAAAAGAACCCAGCGTGAGAGTCCTGAAAGAGAAAAATCGGGTGGGGGGCTCCCAGGAGTCCCCCGGGGTCCAGGCGACACAGAATCTCCCGCTGGTCTCTCTCCCTTCCATAGGATGAACAAGACTCTGAACAGCGGCCAGACCCCGGCAGCAAACTGGAACCGCCCCGGGGTGCACGTGCTGGGCACGGCCCACTGGGTGCTGGGCGCCCTGGTCATGTTCACCTGTGTGGGCAGCATCATGGGCAACGGCCTGGTGGTCTGGCTGCTGGGCTTCCATGGGCAGAGGGGTCCCTACAAAGTCTGCATCCTCCACCTGGCCGTGGCCGACCTCCTCGTCCTCCAGGCTCAGCCTAGAAAGCATCCCACTGGGAGGGGATGGGCCACGCATGGCCCACATGGGCCACGTGGCCGACCCACGAGGTGGTGGCCCAGGTGGCTGGCCTGAGCCTGCTGACGGCCATCAGCACGCAGCGCTGCCTCTCTGTCCTCCTCCCCGTCTGGTACAAGTGTCACCGGCCCCGGCACCTGCCGGGCACGGTGTGCGTCCCGCTCTGGGCGCCGTCCCTCCCGCTGAGCACACTGGCCTCGCTCTGCGGCAGCTTCTGGCACCGGGACAAATGGCAGTGCTTCACGGTGGACCTGATCGTCAGCATCCTCATCACAGGGACCTTCACGCCTGCGATGGCCACGGCCAGCCTCACCCTCTGCACGCAGGTGCAGAGGAGCTCCCAGCGGCGCCGGCCCACGCGGCTGTACGTGGCCATCCTGGCCTCCGTCCTGGTGTTCGTCTGCGTCCTGCCCCTCGGCGTCTCCGGGTTCCTTCTCTACTGGCTGGACCTGCCCCAGCGGATGAAGACTCTGTTCGGTCGCTTCGCCCGCCTCTCCCTGTCCGTGAGCAGTAGCGCCAACCCGGTCATCTACCTCCCGGTGGGCAGTCGGGGCGGCCGAGCCTGCGGGAGCCCCTGGGGGCCGTGCTGCGCAGGGCGCTGTGGAAGGAGCCCGAGCTGGAGGAGGGGCAGACGCTCTCCACTGGCACCAACGACGAGGCGGGGGTCTGAGAGCACCGCGCCCTGGACGCCGCCTGCCTGGCTGGCCGGCTGTTGGGAGCCCCGCAGGCTTTGCGTCTCACCCTCTCGGGGTCCCCTTCCTACCTGCCAAGGCTCCCCCACTGAATGTCATGTCCCAGATCTCACAATGCAACTCAGCTGGGAAGATGAAACGTAATTTTTTCGCTTGGGGAGGATGTTCCGGCTAGAGGGCAGATGTGAGCGTTCAGCCCTGGCCTGTTTGATGCTAATTATCTAAATCGTCTCTACAGGTGGGTATCATGTTTCCCATTTGGGTGGGAAGGGGCGCCCTCCCAGCCTCCTCCCCCTAAGACAGTATCTTAGTACAGGAGGTGGGATGTGGCTTGTGTGACCCTGTGGCCCCAGGCTGGTCCTTGGGCATGTGCTGGTAGCAGCTGGCCGCAGGGTGGTGCCCCTGGTCCACCTTCCACCAGGTGTCCGGCTGACCCCCTCCATCCCTGCAGGCTGCAGCCAGTCTACTGTGTTGCCACTGCTGACCCGGCTCCCGCTGGCCGCGGGTCATAAGATGGCCTTGTCCTCCATGTGGCCCCTGGGCGGCACCTGACCCCTGGCCTTTGCCTTCGGGTCGCCTTGCACCCACGGCAGGTCTGATTGCTTTCCCCCAGGAGGCCACACTGCAGCCGGAGAGCCCCTGGCCGACCCCTCTGGAGAGGGACAGTTGTTGAGGGGACGGTGCCCCAGGAGGCGGGGGCAGCCTGGAGGCAGCTTCATCCCAGAGACCCACGTGACTAGCAGAACGAGAGTCTGTGCTCCAAATGATTGCCCCCCCACCGGGGTCTCCCTCAGCTTGCCCCAAACCCTTCTCCCTTTCCCGTGCCAAAGTGCAAAGAGGGAAAATTGGGGGCGATGCCCTTCTCCCCACCCTCCCTCTTTTCTTCCCACCAGCTCCTGGGTCCAGGACAAGAGTGCATGCGTCACACCCTTTGCTGCCGTCCAGTGTCCAGCCTCGTGCCTGGGGGCTTGGGTGGAAAGGGGGCGTCATGGGAGGTCCATGATGGGAAAGCATAAAGAGGAGGGGGGAGGAAAGACAGGAAGTGGAAAGGGCGGTTCCCAGGACCCCAGCCCCACCCGCACAGCGGCATCTTGTCGTGTGATCCTATTCTGTGTATCAGTAGCGGAAGAATACTTCATTCCTTCTCTTGGCATCCTTCCGAAGCAGTTCCCAAGCTCCTCCTGAAACATGGAGGCTTCGAGCCAGATGGGGCGAAGGTCAGAGCTTCAGAAAGGAAGAGAAAAGCTCGTTGATAATCTATAAAAAGTACAGTATCGCAGCAAATCTCCGAGTCTAGAACTGGGAGTCCTGGGAACTAGTGTGTGTGGAGCTGGGGCCCATCGTCCTTGCCTCTGCTGCCCGCCTCCCCCACCCCCGCCAACCCCTGTCCTGGCCTCCCCGTGGCATTCATTGAACTGAGCTGAGAACTGCGCGGCCCCTGGAAGCAGGTGTGCTCTGAGTGCCCTCTGTCCCCTGGGTCACCTGCTTTCTCAGCTCAGACCCCCAGGTCTGCGTGTCCCAGGGAGGCGTGAGAGGTGGAGGCTCTTTATCAGTCATTCCAGGCATCTTACGGAGCACCCAGCACCAGTTTGGACCTCGCATGCCATAAGCACTAATAAGCGCTCATTTGTTTAATAAGAATAACTGACACCTGTGTAGTGCTGTATAGCAGCGAGGCTCAGAGAGGCCAATGTTTTGTCCAGCGTCACACAGCTAGCGAATAGAAAGGCTACGATTTAACCCTTATCTTTTGACCACAAGCCCCATCCATGCTCCACAGCCTCCTCTAACCTGGACAGGGACAAAGTGGCCCATCTGAAGCAGATGGTCAGTGATGAGGGAAACCTCACCTCTTGGGGGTAAGTGAGGTGAGGCCCGTCACAGGGCCCCTCAGCTGCATGTGGAAGGAGAGGAGCCCTAGAAATTGTTCACACAGTTTTGTTTGTTTGTTTGTTAATTTTTGGCTGCCCCGTGCGGCATGTGGGATCTTAGCTCTCCGACCAGGGGTTGAACCTGCGCGCCCTGCGTTGGAAGGTGGAGTCTTAACCACTGGACCGCCAGGGAAGTCCCCACACAGTTAAGTTTTGGTAAAATTTACTGTATTCTCCATCAGGCCACGTGACGCTGGCGTGGCCGCAGGTGTCCGGGGGATCCGGCTAAGGGAAGGTGGAGTTGGTGGCACGTGCAGTGTGGGCTTCGTGGGGAACATTTATGTGATTCACAGCCCCCATTTCTGTGTGTAGCTGTGATCAAGGCAAACCATCTCGGCAAAGGAATGCCTTTCAGGGGTGTTCCCACCACCCACTGTGCCAACTCGCCCGGCATCGTGGAGAAAAATGCAGGCCGAGTTGTAAGGAAATCGGAACATCTCCAGAATTGAGTGGGGAGTGGGCAGTGGAGAAGAAATAGGTTTGAAATGGACATAACTGGAAGCTAGTCTACGGGGAGATTCCGTTCTCACGGATGCCTAGTCGGAACAGTTCTCATCTGTAAGAAATATGCTTGAAATTGCAGCATGTATAACTGTAAAACATGCTATACCTTTTTTCTACAGGAGACGTGCAAAAATGCAATTTATCAGACATCCTGTCCTTGTAGGCATAATCCTGACTGGCAAAATGTCTGGGTGAAGTTGCATGTGTTATGCATCTCCGCTATTGCTATTGTTAAATAAATCTGATCATTGAGGAGAAACCGAGTTCTCTTTCTACTTTCTCTATAGAAACACTACAAAATGTGCAAAAACAAGAACTTGGGGTCACACGGTTGGGGTGGGAGGTGCAGCTGGCCTCTGTCACACGTGGGCGGTGCAGGCTCGTCAAGTCACTAAGTCTCTCTGATTCTCCCTGTTCGCATCTGTGAAGTGGGGACAATACTAGTCCCCGTCTCCTGGGTTCACAGAGCATTCAGTGAGATGATCGTGCTGCGCTTAGCTGTACGTGGCCCACAGCAAGGACTCAGTAAGTGCTGACAAGGATTCAGTGAGTGCTCACTATTTGTATGCGCCGGATCTTTGGGAGGACTGGGGAGGGATGCACCCAGCCTCTGGCCCCCTTTCCTAGGACCCCGCAATTTACTACTGTCCCTCTTTGCAGGACAACTTGGTTAATCAAGGAGACCTCCACTCCAGAGACCATAGGGGTCCCCTGAGTCTCTCCTATCAGGTCCTCACCATCGCAGAACATCTAAGGGCTGATCTAGGACCTACACTGGCCAGGTCCCTCTCTCCCAGGATGCTGAATCATGAAGTGGGCAGGAGAAGCATCTGGAAGTCATCCATTCCCACAGCGGCAACCTGACACTTAACTCAGATCTCGTCCCGATGCCTGTTCTGTTTTCAAGCTGGTTCTCCAGTCTGGGTGTTGATTGCCCAAGCTCTCCGTTCTCTTTCCAGATGATGTCCTTTATTACTTGACCACAAGAGGTTTTTGTTGCCTGCACCAAGGAACACTAACTTACAAAGGAACTCCTATCAGAAATGCAACGGGTCTTCCAGTTAATAATGCAGGGCTCTGAGAACTGAGACCTGGCTGAGGGCGCAAGGCTGGTAAAGCGTAAGCCCCAAAACTCCCCGCCGCGTGGGCTCCCCGTAAGTCCCTGGAGGCGGCCCCGTGCTGTGTCCATGAGGTCATATGTTCGTGGAATTTGCAAGGTGATGTATTTTAACCAGGTCTGGTTACCCCTGATGCCCTATTCCTCACCAACTTCCCTTGTCACTATCCCCTTCATGGCAGTGACGTTGGAGTGGCCACGGAGGGACATTTGGGGGAGGCTGAGTCGGAGATAGCTTCAGTTTGGGTTTAGTGACAGATATTTACATAGTTCACACTCACTTCTATGTAACGATGGTTCCCAAGTCTGATTAATGGTTTTACCAGTGTCAGGACACAAAGGGTCTGGGTGGTGGAGGAGAAATATACAAGCCAGGAGCCAGGCTATGGGAGAGCCTTCCAATCACCAGATTCATAGCATTTTAAATGGAGGAATCCGTTCTCCGGGATGCTAAGCTGTAACAAACAACTATGATGCAGCCTGGATCCCATCAGAGAAAAAGCTGTGGCCCACACTGCTGTTGACCTCTGCAGTGTTTCCAGTGGTCATAGGTGTTCCTTCCGAGTTCATCTCGTAATTGGAATATTTTAACACACAGCCCAGCCTGGCTTCTCCTCTTAAAGAGCTATCATAACGAGAGAGTAGCCCATCACAAGCCTTATGTTCAAGCCTTATGTCACGGGGACGGTGCCATTTTCAAGACTCCAAAATATATTTTTGAAAAACCGGATGATGTGGAAGAAAAACAGAAACTGTAAATAACAAAAAAAGATTGTTCAAATGTGGAAAGATATTTTGGAACGTTTCCAAAAATAGTGAAAAATTATAAACTCTTGGCTTAAATAGATATGAAAATGACCTTCTCTTGTTATCTTTTTGTTTGTTTGTAAAAGAAGTAAAAGTTCAGATTAAAATGAATGAACTATGGTAAAAAAGGGATAAAGATAACGAAGTCGATAGAAGTTAGTTTGAAACTGAGAGCTGAATGGTAGCCAAAAGTAATTCCCCAAGAGGAAATCATTTTAGAATAGAAGAAATGAATGAGCTCTTGGATCCTGATAATCTGATCGATGAAGAGAAACGTGTCTTAAGAACACATTGGGGGGCTTCCCGGTGGCGCAGTGGTTAAGAATCTGTCTGCCAATGCAGGGGACACGGGTTCGAACCCTGGTCCGGGAAGATCCCACATGCCACGGAGCAACTAAGTCTGTGCACCACAGCTACGGAGCCTGCGCTCTACAGCCCGCAGTCACAGCTACTGAGCCCGCGTGCCACAACTACTGAAGCCCGTGGGCCTAGAGCCCGTACTCCGCAACAAGAGAAGCCACCGCAACGAGGAGCCTGCGCACCACAACGAAGAGCAGCCCCTGCTCGCCGCAACTAGAGAAAGCCCGCGCACAGCAACGAAGACCCAATGCAGCCTAGATAAATAAATAAACGAATTAGTTAAATTAAAATTTTTAAATGTATAGGACATTACCAATAATGAATTGTGGCGCTAAGAAACATTTTTAAACTATTAATATTACAAAATAAATGCTGATCAGCCATGCTAAAAAAAAAAGGATTGAATTACCTTTCAGCTCTATGGAAAATATTCAACACTATTGACGTATTTAAAGGCTATCAAAGAATGTGCAGCCAAAAAAGGTAGGAAAAAACACTGCAGATATTTTTCTCTATTTTGTATTATTTGTGGTATTTGTGAGCTTTTAAAAATCTGTGATTTGGGCTTCCCTGGTGGTGCAGTGGTTGAGAGTCCGCCTGCTGATGCAGGGGACTCGGGTTCGTGCCCCGGTCTGGGAAGATCCCACATGCTGCGGAGCGGCTGGGCCCGTGAGCCATGGCCGCTCAGCCTGCGCGTCCGGAGCCTGTGCTCCGCAACGGGAGAGGCCACGACAGTGAGAGGCCCGCGTACCGCAAAAAAAAAAAAAAAAAAAAAAAAAAAAAAAATCTGTGATTTGCTGTGATTTCTTTTCCCATTCTTAACAAATATTCGTGGTATCTAACTTTGTTTTAATAATTTTGTATTCTTTTTCTTAAAGAGCACCCCCTTCTCTTTTTTAATTAATTATTTATTTTGAATTTTTGAATTTTACTTTATTTTTTTATACAGCAGTTTCTTATTTATCTATTTTATACACATCAGTGTATACATGTCAATCCCAATCTCCCAATTCATCACACCACCACACCTGCCCCTTTCCCCCCTTGGTGTCCATACGTTTGTTCTCTACGTCTGCTTCTCCATTTCTGCCCTGCAAACTGGTTCATCTGTACCATATTTCTAGATTCCACACATATGCGTTAATATACGATGTTTGTTTTTCTCTTTCTGACTGACTTCACTCTGTATGACAGTCTCTAGATCCATCCATGTCTCTACAAATGACCCAATTTCGTTCCTTTTTTATGGCTGAGTAATTTTCCATTGTATATATGTACCACATCTTCTCCATCCATTCGTCTGTCGATGGGCACTGAGGTTGCTTCCATGATCTAGCAAGAGCACCACCTTCTTGTTGATAAGCTTTGGGCCCCACAAAATTTTTCCCTGGATGGAAGGCAGAGGAATTCCCGTTCAGACCCTGGCATGGTTAGCAGAACCCCGGGTCAACAGAGGACAGCCTGAGGGGTGACCACAGAGCTATTTTCATGGAGCCCCGTGAAAAGTGGGAGGAGCCCCCAGGAAGAGTGGGAGGAGCCTCAGGACTCCTACTGGGGCTCAGGGAGCTGGGGAGCTGGAGGGCTGCTTCTGACAGCCCAGGTTACCTTAAGTCAACAGAATGACTCAAATCCCTAATTTCTTGTTTTGAAATCTGGACTAAAACTCGGGGAATTTCTATGCCCATGCTGAAAAAAAACACCTTTTTTTTTTTTTTTTTTTTTAGTAGCCTGGAGGCTGAGACTGATTTGGAAAACAAGCAAACAAACCAAACAAACTCACCATGTGCTTTTGCAATTTGCTGAATTAGAACTTCTGTTGAATTCACCAAGTCATGGGTCTGTTATTCATTCAACAAACATTTACGATCATTTACTGTGAGCCAGGCATTTCTCATAAGAGGCTGCACTTCTGTCCATGGAGATGTTGAGAAGGTTCCAGAAGACACGGGGCAGACCCCAACCCTGAAGAGCCAAACTCCCTGGAACCACCCATAGGCATCTCTTGCTGGAATGTTTCCCCTCCTCCTTGTCTGAGGCCACCCCTCCCTTCCCTGAGGAGCTGCTGCCTTCCCAGGGGAGCTCTGCTAAGGAACTAGTTCGCAATCCCCTCCGCGTCGACCCGTAGTCATCCTTACCTTGGACTGGATCCCACCTGAGCCAGGGTGGGTGGAGAGAAGGGCGGGAATTCCATACCCCAAATGAGTAAACATCTGGGTGATTGTTGTGGGGATGGTTTTGGGAGAGTGCTTCAAAGAAAAGGGTGCAAAGTTACTTAAGACCAAGTGAAACGGGTCGGTATGCGTGTGTTTATAGAAACCACACAAGGCTGGACGTGGTCCTGGGAGTCTGAGGGCCATTAATACGAATCTGAAACTCGCCTGGGCGGGGTGGGGAGGGACCTCGAAGGACAGAGCCCTCGGCTTAAGGTAGATGGAGGGATCCGAAGACCGCAGAAAATGGGGGGAATCTGGCATGGGAGTCCCACCCTGCCCCCGCCACGGCCCCAGAGAGGACCCAGAGGGACGCGAGACACCCACGGAAAAGGCAGTGCCGGAACATTCCAAGATGCTCCGCGTGATGGGAATGTATGAATCAGGAGGGGGCGTGTGCCGATGGCCTTGCTCTCTGGGGTGGTCTCACATCCAATCCCTTTTCTACATGAACCAGGATTCCCTTGTAGGAATGGCCTCCCAGTCTTTTTTTTTTTCAGGTTGTACCATGGAATTTTTTTAAAGGTGTACAATGTGGTCATTTAATACACGCATACACCCTGAAACGATTACTGCTATGAGCTTAACCCATCCCTCACCTCCTCACTGCATGGCGTGTGTGGTGGCAGCACATAAGAGCCACTCCCTTAGCAACTTTCCAGTGTGCAGGACAATATTGTTAACTGCAGTCACCGTGCCTGGCAGTCGATCCCCCGAACTCATCCATCTATAACAGCAAGTTTGCTCCCTTCGTCCAGCGTTGACCCCATTTCCCCACCCCCCGCCCCTGGCAACCACAGTTCTACTCTCTGCTTCTATGAGTTTGGTTTTTCTAGATTCCACACTCAGGTCAGATGGTCCAGGATTTGTCCTTCTGTGTCTGGCTTAATCCCAATTAGCACAATGTCCTCCAGGTTCATCCAGGTTGTGGTAAAAGGCAGGATTTCCCTCTTCTGATGGCTGAATCATATTCCACTTTGTGCCTACACCACGTCTTTATCCATCCATCCATCCAGACACTTAGCTTGTTTCCATATCTCGGCTATCGTAAGGGATGTGGTGATGAATGTGGGGGTGCAGATCTCTTCAAGAGGCTGGTTTCATTTCCTTGGGATAAATGTCCAGAAGTGGTCGTTCTGTTTCTAATTTTTTGAGGCACCTCATCACTGCTTTCCATAACTCCTGTACCAGCCTCCCAGTCTTGGCCGGTACGGGCATCCCACTGTCAGGTGCCGACCCTTCAGTTGCTGGATCATCAGAGAGAGGTCCAGGGGGTCCCAGGCTTGGCAGTTAGGGCAATGAGGGGTCAGGGGGCTCGGGGTAAGAGCAAGTTATCAGCCGTACCAAGATGGTTCTGTATGTCAACGGCCTCGAGGCCTGACTGTCCACGCGGTGGCTGAATGCCAGCATGGGTGACAGGACCAGAGGGGGCAGCCCCTACACGGCTATGTGAGCAGCACAGATGGTGCTGATGGGGCCTGCGGTGGGCCGTGGGCAGTGGGCAGGTGACCAGGTGGATGGAGCAGGGCGGGGTAGGAGTGCAGCTGGGAGCCTGGCCTGGCTCCCCAGGTTCCTAGACCCGGTCAGGGTTGTGGGGGCTGGCTACAAGGGGAGGGGGCACCGCGGGCCACGTGATCCATCAGGGCCCTGGGTCTCTGTGCTGGCCCTGTTCACGCAGAGGCCTGCAGACCGGGAACAGAGACCGGGGGTAGGCTCACCCCCAAGTTCCTGCCGCCCCGCTGGGTCAGTGCCCCGGGAGACACGAGGGGTGCATGGTTTCTGCTCAGCCACACCCTAGGCCGGTTGGCACCCTGCATGGACCACGCATACAGCAGACATTTAATACGTGTTTGGTCAAGTGCGAGTAACTCCACCTCGTGCTGGGCCTGGTGCTCACAGAGGGCCCACAGGTGCACCCTGGCTTCTTTCAGCCTCTCCTTTGAGGCCCTTTCCTGCCTCCTCTGCACAGACTCCTGGGCAGCAATGGTCTCCCTGCCCCAGTCCGCTGACCTCTGCCCTCGCCTTCTACAGCTGCCCCCACTAGCTCCAGGCCGCCTCAGGACCTTTGCACCTGCTGTTCCCTCTGCCTGGAATGCTCCTCTCCCACCTGCGTGCAGAGCTCTCCCTCACCTCCTTCAGGTCACTGCTCAAATGTCACCTCTTCAGAGAGGCCTTTCCTGACCACCTTACATAAAATAATGCAATACATACACACCCCTCAATCTTCCAACCTCAATTCACTTGCCCCGTGTGCTCGCCACTGTGTGATACACGTTCATGATGAGAGCAGGGGCTGTGTCTCTTTCAGTCACTGCTGTGCTCCAGACCTAGGACAATACCTGGTACAGAGAGAGGCCCGGGACATGTCTGTGCACTGTCCCACTTGGCATGCAGGCCTGAGGGCCAAGGGGACAGCAGCCACGATAGTGGGGGTGGGGGGAACCCAGGTGGCTCAAGTCCACACGCATCTCCAAGAGGCCCCCCCTCCAATGACACACCCCATGAGGGTCCTCGCCCAAACCCAGGTGGGACCGTTGGTGTTTGTGTGGACACACGTGTGTGACTGTGTGAACAAAAGTGAGAAATGAGTGTGTCTGCCTGCTGGTGTTCATCTATGTTGTGTGTCCAAAGTCCATGACCCACACCATCCTCACCTGGTGCTGGCCGCTGGTCTCCAGCTGTTTCATGCATCTGTAATATTTTTTTCTCCCCTCGGTAGGGCGAACTCCCTGAGAGAAAAGCCTGACTCTTTTCAACCCTGCCCAAGGCTGATGGCAAAGACTGCAGTCCATCACCAAAATCTGGCTTTCAGAAAGAAAAAGCAAGCCCATGCTTGAGGTGTCACTTTGCTTTATCTATTTTGAGGCTATGTTATTAGGAGCACACAAATTTCGGGGTGTTGTATCCCGGGAAATTGGAGCTTTGGTGGTAAATTATGAACTCACCCTCGTGAATCCTAGTCGTGTTATTTCTTTACGGTCTATTTGTCTGATATTAACGCAGCGTCCCCAGCTTCCTTTGGGTTGGCACTTGCACGGTGCATCTCCTCTCCTTCTTTAACTTTCAACCTTTCCGTATCCTTATCTGTTAGAGGTACCACTTGTAAACCATTCAGAGTTGGATTGAGTTGCAACTTTGAAAATTAAACCCACCATGGCAGTGAGTGGGCCAGTGTGTCCCGATTCCCACACCCCACCCCGGAGTCCATCCTGAGGAGTCGTACAGGTGAGCAGGTGGGAAGGCCCCGCCCTCGCTGAGGGACCACAGCGATCGGGGAAGGGTGGGAGGGGAAGGACTGACTCTGGCTTTGAGCCTCGGCTCCACCACTACCTCCCTGGGTGCTTTTCGTCCTCTCTGAGCTGTGTTCTCATCTGTAAAATGGGAACAACCACCTCCCTCTGCTACCAGGCTGCTGTACAGAAGGGATGTCCTGCATCCATCCATCAGTGGGCACTGAGAAGTGTTATCCCTAAGGTGGAACCCTGGGCCTTCTGGTGAGGTGGCCTGTGCTGCATTAGAGCTGTACGGACACAGCCCAGCCCTGCCTGCCCCATCCCAGGCCCCCTCCGTCCTGTCCCCGGGTCCGCCAAGGGTCAGGTAAAAGACGTCAACCCCCGAGGGGACTCACAGGGTCTCAGAGGATGAGTTATCATCCCAAATAAAGCCAGGACTTACTTGGCTCTTACATCACCTGTGCCTTGTTTTCTGGGGCAGGGCTGTACCCCGTCCCTGACTCAGAAGCTCCACTTCAGACTTGCAGAGCCCAGGGCACACTCACTCCAGAGACAGCCGGGAGCAGTAAACAGGGCAGTGAGGATGACCAAGGGGGCTGGATGACAAAGACAAAGTGATGACCAGGAAACGCCAGGATAACCAGGGGAGGCCAAGATGAACGGGGAAGCCAGGGTGACCAGGGGAGGCCAGGATGACATGGGCCCGTGAGGGTGAGGCTCTCCGTCCTGGGCCGGCAGCCTCCACTCCAGTCTGCTCCAGTCCGCTCTGTGGCCGAGGCCCCCTGGCCCCCAGAGCCTCCTCTCAGTTCCCTTTTGCCAAGGGGAACATTTGCCTTTTCCAGACCTGGCTCACTGCAGTCTGACTCAGGGAGGATGCGGAAGAGGGAAAAGCAGAGGGAAGAAGAGAGACGGCCAGTCACCTCCCCAAGCCTTCCTGCCTCCCCAGACTCCTGCCCTTCAAGCAGCGATTACGGGGTGCAGGGAGGGAAGCCCACTTCAGAGAGCCCCAAAACACCCGCAATGGGGATGTATAAGCCCGATGCGGCATCTCCCGCACCTCCAAAGAGGTGCACGGGCCCCCTCACAGTGACCCCCTCGCAGGGCGTCCGGACCTCCAAGAGTGACCCAAGGCAGCCTCTCCACCTGGCCAGGCTATGCCGCCCGGAAACAAAACCTGGTAACCAGGGAGGGAGCCGAATCAGGACCCTGAGCAAGCCCTGCCCCAGGCCCGCCCACCAGGCCCTGCCCCGCCAAGCCCCGCCCCGCCAGGTCCCCGGGATAAGCTCCTCCCCAAGCCCCGCCTTGCCCCCTACAAGCCCTGCCCTAGGCCCCAGGACCAGGCCCCGTCCAAACAAGCCCCACCCAGATAAGCCCCGCCCCACCAAGGTCCCACCTAAATAAGTTCCTCCCAAGTCCTGCCCTTTCCCCGGACAAACCCCGCCTTCAGGCCCCTCCCAGCCTCAAGCCCCGCCCTCCACCCCCTGTAAAGATCCCCCTAGCAAGGGTCCCACACTGGTGAGGAAGGGCTGGGCCTGCCTGGGGTGGAAGGGGGCACGTAGTAGGGGGCCCTGGAGCTCAGAAGCCTCCCACTAGAGCCCCTGCCCAAACCGAGGAGCCCCCTCACGCAAACCGCTTCCAGCAGTCACAGCCCCACCATGGCTCCCGCGGACCCTGAGCCTCTAGTCCCAGGGGTGCCTGAGACCAGCCTCCTCCTGCCCCAGCCTGGTCAGCGGAGGCCGTGTGCCGCTGAGGCCCCCCTGCGTTAAGACCCACTCAAAATGTGGTTATTAACCTGTCAGCACTTGCACGCAGGCAGCCCTCACTGGGGGCCGTGCACAGTTCCAGGCACCGTGCAGACGAGCCCCTTCAGTCCCCCGCAGCACTGGCAGGGCGTCCTGTTAGCACCTCCTTCCACAGCTGAGGTAGCTGAGGTGGTGAAACACTGCGGGGCTTGTCACCAAGCCAGGAGGCAGCAGACATGGACTCTGAGGCCAGGCGTTCAGCTCCAGAGTCTGTGAGCTCAACCCACGTGCCTTTTGAAGGTCAGCAGTCTTCAGCAAACCGAGAGCCCAGCACGAAGGTGCATTGGTAAACAGACAACTGGATGGACCCTTAGTGCTCTCCGTCCTAAAACAGACCAATCTCAGGGTTGCATCCAGTGACACTAGACAAGATCAAGAGCAGGGACGACGCTCATTCTGACAACTGGAGAAAAAGTGAAGCTACACACTGGTCAGGGAGACCCCCCACAGCTCCCCGGGCAGAAGGTTGGAGGACTCTTTACTGGCTACGTTAGTTTCCTGTTGCAGCTGTAACAAATGGCCACAAATTTAGCATTTTAAAACACCACCAATTTGGACTAATATCTCTGAGTGGGTGGACTTGGAACCAAGGTGTTTTTTTTATATATATAATTAGGAAAACACAGCTCTTTGTAGGGGTACTTTAGTCTGTGGTTGCCTGAAAGGTCGCTAAAGCGTGATGCTACAGAGAGCTTCTGGCCGGCGAAGCATGCATTCTGAATGAAATGAGACTTATTAGCTAAATCACAGCCGACGCTTCACTTCTTAACCTTGTTCAGCAAATAACATTTTCTCAGGGTCCTATTTTCCATGTTTCTCTCTTAGTTGTATCAGAACCAGATCTTCAATATTTTAAACTTGGTGACACGTATACATATGCTAAAAATGAAAGTGGAATGCAATCCCTGCCATGGTATAAACATGAAATCTTTCTTTCGTTAGAGATCATTTGAGTAACCACTTGAAGCTATTGGTTCTAAAAACTGAATAAAAAATGAAATATAGGGACTTCCCTGGCAGTCCAGTGGTTAAGACTCTGTGCTTCCACTGCAGGGGGCACGGGTTCAATCTCTGGTCGGGGAACTAAGATCCCACATGCTGTGCAGCGCGGTCCAAAAGAAAAAGGAAAGAAGAAAAGAAAACAAATTTCCACTTGACATAAATAAATAAATAAATAAAATACAGATTAATCATCCTACGGTTTGGGAGGTCTGAAGTCTAAAATGGGTCAGCAGGGCTGCATTCCTGCTGGAGGCTCTAGAGGAGAATCCGTTTTCCTTGCCTTCCAGTTTCTAGAAGCTGCCTGCTTTCCTTGGCTGGTGGCCACTTCCTCCATCTTCAAAGCCAGAAGCATAACATCTTCAAATCACTCCCTCTCAGCTTCCATCACCGCATCACCTTTTCTGTCTCTCACGTGCCTGCCTCCCAGATCTTCCAAGGACTTACTGGGCTCACCCAGGCAATCCAGAATAATCTCCCTGGGACCCAGCAGAGCCCTGAGTCCTGGGCTCTTCTCCCAGTCTGCTCCATCTCAGGAATTCTAACCCCATCCACCAGCTGCCTAAGCCAGAAACCCAGGAGGTGTCTTAACCTCTCTTTTCAACCCCTCATCTCCCACATCCTTTCAGCAATCCTGTAAGTTTAAACCCAAAATATATCCAGGTCTCTCCATCCCCCCCTCACTTTCTCCTTGCCTCTGCCTCTGCCCCTGCAATCCATCCTTTACCAGTCTTGGGTCTCAGTGGGTCTCAGAGTAAAATGCAAGCTCCCTTCCACAGCCTCTGAGGTCCTGCCCCACCTGGCCACCGCCACCCCCATCACTCTCTGTCCCACTCACACTCACCTTCCACTGGCTCCTCAACAGTGTCCATCTCGTTCCCGTCTCAGGACAGTTGCACCCACTCTTCTCTTGACCCCAAATGTCCTTCCTCGTGGTCTTTGCACGGCTTCTCCTTCTCAACACTGAGATTCCAGTTCTAACATCACCTCCTGGTGTCAGCTCTTCAGATGGGCCTTCCCAGACCCCAGGACCTTCCACTGGCCACTCTCTGAGATGATCGTATTTCACCGTCCCTCTTCCCAACCCACTCGATGTCACTTCCAGAACATACCAGCCCCCAGAGCTCAGGAACCCTTCATGCTCTGTTCATTCCATGCCCCACTGTACCCCAGAGCCCTCGTACAGCACCTGCCACTTAAAAGATTTTGAAGAAATCAAAACCCGCCCCCCAAAGTAAATAACCTTAATCAGGGGTAGGCACACTTTTTTCTGTCAAGAGACTGGTAGGAAATATTTCAGTCCTTGTGGCCACACGGTCCCTGCACAGCCACTGGACTCTGTCCCTGCCCAAATGGGCAGGGCTGTGTTCCGATAAAACTTTACTAATAGACACTGAAATTTGCATTTTATGCCAGTGTCATATGTCACAAAACATTTGTCTCCTTTTGATTTTTTTCAACCATTACAAAATGTAAAACTCATTCTTAGCTTTAGGGCTGTACAAAAAAGGGCAGAGGGCCAGATTTGGCCTGAGGACTACAGTTTGCCAACCCCTGATCCGAATAACATTAGGAAAATGGTTTACTGAATTACAGAGAGCTCTATGATGTAATACATGATGTAATACTCACAAGGCGATTTTAAATAACAATCGCGACAAGTCTTTTTAAAACGTGGGAAAATGTTTAAGACACATAAAGTGCAAAACAGCAGAACCCACAAGGGATCTGAACAGCCTGATTGATGGTAACTCTGTAGAAGTGTGCAGACACGTGGAGGATAATCTGTAAAATATTAAAAGGACCGTGCTGGGTAAGCAGAGTAGGAGTAGTTTTATCATTAGTTCTTCCCATTTTTCTTCAAGAAGATTCAGTATCATTCTTGGCTCCTGTTGTAAAGTGAAATTCCAGAGGCTGGGGGAAGCCAGGGATTGACGTCATACATAAGTTTGGACCACGTTTGGGATTTGAACCCAGCTCTGGTCCTCACTCGTTGCTGAACCCCAGTCCCCTCTTCTAGGAATGTGCAAGCAGGGAGTGAGAGGGTGAGTCCAGATAGAGACGCCGCCCTCCCGTGGCGGCCTCCTCGGCCACCGCCCATCATGGGCACCTCCCTCATGACGGTTCCCTGCGTCTCGGTGGTCAGCCAGCTCTCTGCAGGAGGCTCCCCGGCAGCCCTGGTCATCGGGGGCCCGCCCAGACTGCACCAGCAGTAAGCCAGCTCCTCCTTCAGAGGGAGGACCCGAGGCTCGGAGGCCAGGCCAGCCATGGAGATAACAACCGTCCCTTCCTCGCAGGGGTGAGTGAGGACCAAAGGCAATAACTGTTATAGAGAGCCCGGCTCAAGGGCAGGCTAGAAGGCTTAAGCCACTGTTTGTTTTTCAAGAAATCCAGGCGACGGGGAATGACCAACTGACCCAGCACTTCCACTCTGAGAGAAGTGAAAACAGGTACGTGTAAAAACTCATATGCAGGGCTTCCCCAGTGGCACAGTGGTTGAGAGTCCACCTGCCGATGCAGGGGACATGGGTTCATGCCCCGGTCTGGGAGGATCCCGCATGCCGCGGAGCGGCTGGGCCCGTGAGCCATGGCCACTGAGCCTGCGCGTCCAGAGCCTGTGCTCCGCGACGGGAGAGGCCACGACAGTGAGAGGCCCGCGTACCGCAAAAAAAAACAAAAAACAACCAAAAAAAAACACTCATATGCAAACGTCCCCAGCAGCGCTATGCACAACGGCGAAAAAGTGGAAAAGTCCAAATGTCCATCAGCCGAATGGATAATTATGAACCGGTAACAACATGTGGCCTGAACATACCAGAAAATAGTGTTCAGGCGTAAGAAGGAATTTACACGTGACACACGGAAGAACCCTAGAAACATTCTGCTCAGTGAAAGAAACCAGACACTCAAGGTCATAGACTGTATGGTCCCATTGATATGGGATGTCCAGAGCGAGCGAGTCCATAGAGGCAGAAAGGAGATGTGTGGTTGCCAAGGGCTGGGAAGCGGAGCATGGGGAGGACTGCTGGTGGGTGTGGGGTTTCCGTCTGGGGGATGAAATGTTTTGGAGCTAGATAGAGGTGATAGCTGTACAACGTTAAGAATGCCGCCAGGGGACCTCCCTGGTGGCACAGTGGTTAAGAATCCGCCTGCCAATGCAGGGGACACGGGTTCGATCCCTCATCTGGGAAGATCCCACATGCCGCGGAGCAACTAAGCCCGTGCGCCACAGCTACTGAGCCTGCGCTCTCTAGAGCCCGCGAGCCACAACTACGGAAGCCCGCGCGTCCAAATCCCGTGCTCTGCAGCAAGAGAAGCCACCACAACTACAGAAAGCCCACACGCAGCAACGGAGACCCAAAGGAGCCAAAACGTTTTTTAAAAGAGATGAGACAAATACGATTATTATTAAGAACATTTGGGTGGGACTTCCTGAACCATTAAGTCACCCATCACCCAAGCCAAAAACATGGACATCTTCCCAGCCTCTCACCCCGCTGTGGGTCAGGCAACAAATTCCAATGATTTAACCCATGAATATTCAGCAGCTGCGCCCCTCACCCACCCCCTCCCCCTGGTCACCTCTCCAGACTCTGGCTACACTTTCCCGCATGACTCCTGTCCACCTCCGACACCTCTTCATGGTCATCACCAGAGGGATTGATCTAGAACACAGACTGAGCCGATCTCCCCCTCCTCCCACCCGTGTGAGACCCAGGCTCACTCCACAGCCAACCAGGACCACACGAGGCCCAAGATGGAGAAGCTCGTGGAGGACCCCAGACCCAGCAGGGAGACCAACACTCACCGTTGGGGAAAACTTTTAAGAGATAAAAAGCGGGGCTTCCCTGGTGGCGCAGTGGTTGAGAGTCCGCCTGCCGATGCGGGGGACACGGGTTCGTGCCCCGGTCCGGGAAGATTCCACATGCCGCGGAGAGGCTGGGCCCGTGAGCCATGGCCGCTGAGCCTGCGCGTCAGGAGCCTGTGCTCCGCAATGGGAGAGGCTGCAACAGTGAGAGGCCCGCGTACCGCAAAAAAAAAAAAGAGAGAGAGGTAAAAAGCAGTGCAAGTTAGATAACAAGCACCACACCAAATCCCAGAGGTCAGAGAGGTTTACAATTTGGCCTTATGGCTTTCCATCTTTCTTACACATATCAGTGTGTTTTACATAAATTACAGCGTACTGAATATATAGCTTTGTATCCCATTTTTATCATTAAGCATGAACATTAAATGATTACACAGTGTGATTATAAGATGATTCTAGGGACTTCCCTGGTGGCGCACTGGTTAAGACTCTGCACTTCCCCTGCAGGGGGCACGGGTTCAATCCCTGGCCGGGGAACTAAGATTCCGTATGCTGGATGGTGTGGCCAAAAAAACCAGAAAAACAACAAAAAAAGATTCTACCATTCGATTTTTACAAAGTATCTGCAAAAAGATGAATTCCTAAATATTATAGAGGAACTCTGGGGTAAAGCTGGCAGACTAAACACATACATCAACTGAAGGTCACCCAGGAGTCAAGCAGACTGATTCCACAGAATCACCAAAGGCTCGGGAAGTAGGGACCTTGGGTGATAAAATAACCGGGATGGAGGAAAGCCTTTCGGAGAAGCAATCACTCATAGAGACAGACAGTAGAACAGAGGTTAGCAGGGGCTGGGGGGAGAACTTGGTGTTTAATGGGGACAGGGTTTCCATCTGGGAATACGAGAAAGCTCTGGAAGTGGACCGTGGGGATGGTGGTACAATATCGTGACAGTGCTTAAGGCCACTGAGACGTACCCTTCAGAATGGTGAAGACGGTAAATTTTATGAGTATTTTGCCACCATTTTTTTTTTTAAAGATGCAGTCAGATCCTCAAATCCCATCTGCTGCCTAGCGAGCCCCCTCCCCGACCTGGGAGAAAACTCACCGCCAGCCTAGTCTCTGCTGTGTGTAAAACGGGCACCTCTGCCCTGGGGCCCGAGGCACAGTGGTGGCGGGAATCCCACACAGAGGAAAGAGCATCACTCGGGGAGATGAACAGCAAGGCTGAGCCCCCCCAACGCCATCCCCTGCCACTGGGGATCCAACAAGTCCAAAGGGAAAGACAGGTACCGATCTCCGGCCCCCAGCTCCAGGGCCAGGCAGCTGACTCCAGAGCAGGGTCCTCGGTCAACGAGCCCGTGTGCATCTGAGGGTCCAGGCCTCAGTAGATACAAGTGGACAACCAACAGGTGTCTGAAGAGAGCCATCGTGCAAAGGCAGACAAAAGCAACACGGGGGAAGGAAAAGCGCTTCGGGCAGAGGAACGCAGAGAGCGGTCCACCAACAGCGCCCCAGGAGAGGAAGAAGGAGAGAGAGCGGCAAAAACTGGAGCATTCCTAAAACGTGAAAAATGTGATCGTATGAATTTTCAAAACAAATAGAACGGTTGGGCAAATAAGGCTGAGGAACAGCTCATAAAAAGAAAGCAAAAGGCCGAGAGACAGAAAACGGAAGAGGTAAAAATAACTAGAAAACGGGTCCAGATTTGCCATACACGCGAGAGGAACTCCAGGGAAAGGGCAGAGACACATCACAAAGAAGAAAATGCTCAGCAAAATGACCTCAGAAAATCTCGCTGAGCAGAATCACCAAAGAGCCCTGTCCTGGCTACAGAGGGATGGGCCCGAGTCATGTGCTCGACAGATGACTGGAAGTTCCAGGAGGCGGACCGGGGCTTGAGACAGGCGCGGACCCGCCCCCATGGAGCTTACAAACATTTCAAACCAAGACTCACAGAAAGAAATGCATTTACGTCACAGCTCTGTACGCACAAAGCCCTGAACGAAAGTTTCGTCACACGATGCTTCCTTTGACCGCGTCTGTCACACTCTGATCACTCCCATTCTCGCTTATTATTCTATTTCACTTCAATTTTGTTAAAACCCTCGTCACAACTCACCACATTGATTTCACAGCCCGCCACTGGCATATGACCAGCAGTTAATAAGAAAAACAAAACATTTGGTGCATATATACAATGGAATATTACTCAACCATTGAAAAGAATGAAATAATGCCACTTGCAGCAACATGGATGGGCCTGGGGATTATCATACTAAGTGAAGTGAGTCAGACAGAGAAAGACAAATATATGATATCGCTTATATGCGGAATCTAAAAAAAAATGATACAAATGAATTTATTTACAGAACAGAAACAGACTCACAGATTTAGAGAAGGAATTTATGGTTACCAGGGGGCAAGGGTGGAGGGGAGGAATAGATCAGGAGTTTGGGATCGACATGTACACACCGCTATATTTAAAATAGATAACCGGCTTCCCTGGTGGCGCAGTGGTTGAGAGTCCTCCTGCCGATGCAGGGGACACGGGTTCGTGCCCCGGTCCGGGAGGATCCCACATGCCGCGGAGCAGCTGGGCCCGCGAGCCATGGCTGCTGAGCCTGCGCGTCCGGAGCCTGTGCTCCGCAATGGGAGAGGCCACGGCAGTGAGAGGCCCGTGTACCGCAAAAAAATGAAATAAAATAAAAAATAAAATAAATAAAAAATAAAATAAAATAGATATCCAACAGGACTTCCCTGGTGGTCCAGTGCTTAGGACGCCGCACTCGCGCTGCATGGCGCACGGGTTCCATCCCTGCTGGGAGAACTAAGATCCCATAAGCTGTGCAGCGCAGCAAAAAAAAACAATAACCAACAAGGACCTACAGTAAAAAATAATAATATTGCTAATAAAACAAAACACTAAGCTAGAGAGGACGGCAGATACTATAATGGTGTAGTAATAAAGTCTCATGTGTTCCACTTTGCTAAGCTTTGAAACTTCACCACAAACCCCAGAGCCCTCCCTCTGACAGCAAACTCCCGGCCCCCTTGTCCGTGTGTGGCAGGACCCCCGCCTCCGACTGCTTTGTTGAGAACAGCTCGTAGGTGCAAGGCTGGAAGCTGGGAGACCAGAGCACCAGTGGAGTCAGGAAAAAGGGAAGCCACGGTGGGCACTTCAGTCCAAGGATCTCACCCAGGACGCTGGCTGCGCAGAGAAAATAAGCAGCTACCCATCACCCTCAGCGCTGAGAGGACAGAAGGGCCGCGAGCTCAAAGCGCGGGCCCCACAGCTCTCTGAGGAGTGGGTGCTGTGCAGCCTCTGAGGACAGGCGAGAGGCTGATTCCGGAAGCACCAAAGGCAGCTGTCCTGCTGGAGGGACACTGAGAGGGACGGAAAAATAGGGCCCAGGACCCTTCTACCATCTCCCAGTCTCCCCCTGGAGCCGGCTGCTGGCAGAACAGGAGGACCAGGGTGTGGTCTGCTGAGCGTCCGCCCAGCATCACAGAGCAAAGCAGAGAAAGGGGGACTTGGAGGAGGAAGGTGCCGTGTGGCAGCCAGCGACCCCGAGGCGGACAGGAGGAGGCTGTGCCAGGCTCTGCGGAGGCGGGCCACGGGCGGGCGTCTGGCCCAGGGCAGCAGCAGTGCGATGGGAAGACACGGGCAGATTCCAAGCGTGATTTCAAGGCAGAGAACAGAGGACTTGCTGGCAGGTCACTGTGGGGTATAAGAGAAAGGTGCACAGGATGAGCATGAGAGTTCAGGGGTGAGCGACCTTAAAGACCGAGCTGCAGATGTAGACGGCATGTCAGTGTCCTGGGGCAGCTGCAACAAATGACCACAAACTGGGCGGCTTAAAACCACAGAAACTTGTTCACTCCTGGTTCTGGAGGCCGCAAGTCCAAAATCAAGGTGTCAGCAGGGCCACGCTCCCTCCCAAGGCCCTAGGGGAGGAGGCTGCTCGCTTCTCCCAGCTTCTGGGGCTCCAGGTGTTCCTGGGATTAGGGCCGCATCCCTCCAATCTCTGCCTCTGTGGTCACGTGGCCTCCTCTTCTCGTGTCTGTCCTCTCTCTATTTTTTTTTTTTTTTTTGCGGTACGCGGGCCTCTCACTGCTGTGGCCTCTCCCATTGCGGAGCACAGGCTCCGGGCGCGCAGGCTCAGCGGCCATGGCTCACGGGCCCAGCTGCTCCGCGGCACGTGGGATCTTCCCAGACCGGGGCACGAACCCGCGTCCCCTGCATCGGCAGACGGACTCTCAACCACTGCGCCACCAGGGAAGCCCCTCTCTGTCTCTTATAAGGACACCTGTCGTTGGCTTAAGGGCCCACGGGCCGCCAGGATGATCCCACCTTGAGATCCTTAATTACGTCTGCATAGACCAAAAAGTCTTATTCGTAGGTCCTGGGTAGTAGGATGAGGGCATATCTTTTGGGGGCCACCCTTCCGCCCACTGCCGAGGAGCCAGTCAGGTGCTCAAATTGGGACGTGTGGAGTTTGAGATGCCTCTTAAATGCCCAGGTGCAGATGGGAGCAGGCATTCATTTGGAGTTGGGGGAAGACGGCCGAGAAGACAGTCACCGGGGAGCCAGCAGCATATAATTGACCTTAAAGCCCTGAGTGGCTCAGGCCTCAGTCTCCCAGAAGCAGAGGGGGGCATCCAGCCTTCAGGTGTCTGGCTTATGGGGAGCGGCCACTCGAGGGAAGAGAGTGCGGAAGCAGGTGGGCTCGGGGGAAGCTGAGCGAAGAGGAGGTCTTAGCTGGAGACAGGCATCGGCTGGGGCAAAGCGCTGGGGGACAGATCTCACCAGAGTCCTCCCGCCTTGAGCCAAGGGCCAGCATCTTGAATCTCTGTGTCCTGCTGAGTTCTGTCCAAATTCCTGAGCCCAGAACCCAGGAGTCTGATAAACGGTTGTTTCATACCAGAGTTTTGGGTAAATTTGTTATGCGGCCATAGCAACGGGAACAGCCTTTTTTTTCCCCTCTGCTGAATGGGAAAGCCCCAGCCGGCATCTAGTTCGAGTGTGGCCCTAGCCTCACCCCACCTCGGAACTGGCCCTTTTTGCCCCCATCACCCACAGGTAGAACACCCTCTGCTTCTTCCCAGACCAGAAGCCTAGCAGGCCCACTGCTTCCCCACCTGACTGCCCTAGTTCTGTCTGCTTTCTGGAACACAGGGATGTTTATCTTTGGGTGGGGTGTGGCTTCATGTTTTTAAACCTCTTTTCCATTTTATTAGCACGGCTGGGGGTGGGGTCAGCGACGGGGGTGAGGGCCGTGCCCTGAAGCGTAAACTTGCAATGTCATCTTGACCGGAAGCCTGCGTTCTACGCCTCCTGCCCTCAGTGATGGGGGCCCGGGGGACCCCCGTGGGGCCTGCCCCTCCCGTTGCCTCAACAGGGGAGAATAAAGAACGGGGTGGCACAACCCCTGTTCTCAGGCTTGCCAAGGCGGAGGGTCCCGCCTTGGCCTGGAGACGGCTGTCTCTGTGCTCTAGAAGAAAGACGCAAGTTTATCCCCAGCTGAGGCCCCGGATCAATGGCCTGTTGGTGTCTTCCCCGTACATTCAGAGACAGGGCCAGCAGTCCGTACAGGGTTTGCTAGGGCTTGGCTGCGTGGATCTAAGTGCTGAAGCCAGCAGGGAGATCCACAAGCAAGGGTAACCTCTGTCCTCTCACTCCAGGAAAGGGTGTGAAAGACACCAGGACACTCCCGCATTCACTGCAGAGGATCAACCAGAAATTCCCTGCCCCGGCTCAGCTGTGTCATCCAGACCTGGGCACCCCATGCCCGTCCACAGCCTCTGTCTGTCTGGGGCCACTAGCAGCTTCCGTAGCATCTCTGGGCAAATTAGAACCTGGAAGCCCCCTCCCCCCACCAGAAAAGGGACTTCCCTGGCGGTCCAGTGGTTAGGACTCTGCGCTTTCACCGCCGAGGGCCTGGGTTCAATCCCTGGTCGGGGAACTAAGATCCCGCAAGCCACACGGCACAGACAAAAAAAAAAAAAAGAAACTGAAAGCCCTTCCTCTGAGTGGCCACAGCCAGTTTTGCAAGACTTGATAGGCTGGGCACAGTTGGGTTTCAGCCCCAAATCACCCCCAAAAGCCACTTCAGTCCACTCCAGAGAAAGGTGAGCAGGTCCAGCTCGGGGGCAGGAACCCTCTGACTGCTGAAGTTTTCCACGTGGGGCTAAAGGCTAAAACGAGTGGCATTACAATCTCAGAATGGTGTGGACACTGTGTTTAATAGCGAAGAGAGGGGCGTGAGAAGTCCTCTGCTGCGTTTCTGTTTCTCTGGGTCCTGGAATCTCTAACTCATTGCATTGAAAGAATCCAAGTATGGCTTCCCCCTAAGGAGGTTCACTTCTGATTTGTGGCAGACCCCAAAACAGTGATTTCCAAGTGTTTCTGATCATATAGCCCCATCAACAACATATACAAAATTATATACCATGACCAAGTGGGATTTACCCCAGGAATTCAAGGTTGGTTTAACATTCAAAATTCAATTCATGCAGTCTACCATATTCGTAAAGGACAAACCCCACATGGCCATCCCCACAGGCACAGAAAAACCTGTGACAAAGTCCAAAACCTATCCATGATGAAAAAATTTAAAAATTTAAAAAGCTAATAAAAATTCATAAATAAATAAACAAAAACTCTCAACAAACTAAGGATGGAAGGGAACTTCCTCCCCTGATACTGCAAATGGGCATTAGGGAACGTGGTGGAGGTGAAGAACGGCCCAACCCTACACGTTAACTGAAATTTCTTGCGTTGTACACTGGCAATGGGTGGATTTTATGGTATGATACTCACACCTCAATAAACCTGTACAACAAAATAACTCATCGGCAGCTGAGGGCAGGGGAGAGAAAGCTGAGTGATGGTTCCAGCAGAAAAGGGGGGAATCGTTGCTGAAACAGGCAGGTAGCCCAAAACAAAGAGAGAAGTCAGAGATCAAAATAATTCACAAACTGGACAACCCAAGCTGGCATAACTAAGAATCTGCCCGCCTAGAGTGAGCCCAGGTCGGCTCACTCGCTCCACTTTTCCTCCGAGCAAAGAAGTTTCCAGACCAAATAAGGCTGCGGCTTTTGAAATGCTCCTGGCACAGAACACAGTTCCTTTTTAATACCAGGTTGTAACTCAGGCCTAAACCATCCCCAAAGCAGCCTGGTGCCCATCAGCCCACTCTGATCGCCTGGTAACGCTCCAAACAAACCCAGGTAAACACAGGGCAGGGCAGGGCTGGCCCACCGACAGGGGGCGAGGTGCGCCCTGCTGCACGGAAGGAAGCCCAGGGTACCAGCCCAGGTGCAGGCCTCGGCGAATCAGCAACAGCGGCTGGCAGCAGACCAGCTCCTGGGGCTCCGGGCACCCTGGCCGTGGCTGAGTGCGGGAAGCACCCTTTGCTGAACCCAGACGAGGAGCCACATGTGCTGTCTTGTGTCACCTTCACGGCAGCTCTGCAACAAGATGACAAGGACAGCGGACACTTCCGGAGCACTGAAGCACTCTTTCAAGGGCCTTGTGAGTTTAAAGCTTTTCATCTTCACAGCAACCCTGTGAGATGAGTCCTGTTACCTCCCCATTTTACAGACAAGGAAACTGAGGCCCAGGGCCATGCAGCCCGTACAAGGTAGATCTGGGCATGCACCCCAGGGCTGACATGCTCTGAAGCCGGGGCTCCGTCCTGGGCCGTATCGCCCCTACCCCAAAAGAAGAAAACGGCAGGCCCCCTCGTTGGTGCCTCCACAGAGGTGAAGAAGCACACCCACCCGGAAGGGACCCCAAGGCCAGCTGCTCCTTCAGGAAGGGCTGCAGCCTGCAGGTGCCGGCAGCTCACGCTTCTTTGGCCTGGGATGTTTTCTCCTTTTTTGGGGCTACCCTGCCCAGGCTGAACTCTAGGACATTTTTTTGAGCAACCAGCTACAAATATTTTCCTAACAAAGTCTCTCTGGGATGAGAAACGGAAAACTTTTGTGTTGTAACCATCAACTCATGACATTTTAACCATGGGTCAAAGCCGGCTTGAGTGGAGGGCAGTGGTGGAGGGGTGAAGGCTCCATGTGGGGCAGGGGTGTGAGGCAACCACAGCAAACCACACGGGGCACTGCCAAGAGCCCAGTAGCCCGGCCCAGGCCTTGCCAACACACACTGCCCACTGCCCGTTGCCCACTGCCATGCTGCGGACTTCTCAGCATAGCCGGAGAGGCGGCCCATTCCCGTCCCTGTGACAGAAGCAGCCACGTTCAGTAGAGCTGGCATCCACTCGCAGGGCCCCCCAACTCGGGAGGTCTCTCGCCACCCCCGCGCCAACTTCCTTCCTCTACTTCGAGCTCTTCCTGGCGGGATGGCCCACGGGACGAAGGTACAGGGCCTGCCCTTTCCGGTGCCCTGACTCGGCACCGCCTCTGTGCCGGGACTGGATAGACCCAATAAGATACACAGACGTGGGCACAACTGGGTCAGCGAAGATCCTTTTAGCTGCTAGCGACGGAAACCCAAGGCAGACGGAGACCCAAGGCTAGAAAAGGGGATTTATTAGTCCGGGACGCTGAGAATGGGCTGGGGATCAGGTGCGGCTGGACCCAGGTGCTCGATGTGATCCGGTTGTTCCCCCACACCCCGTTTTGGCGCTGCTTCTGTGCTGGCCTCCTTCTCTCCTACAGACAGGCTTCCTCTAGATGGCAGGAGGGGTGGCTGTGGCTCATCCCCGGTGGAAGAAGAACCAACACCTTTCTTTTAGCATCTGTCTGCGGACCCCAGGGTAGATCCCTGATGGGCCCTGTTTGGATTCTGGCCCATCCCTGAACATGGCCCTCCTGTGGCTGTTAGGGTATGTTCTCTGATCCAGCTGAGGACCCAGAGCCTCCCTGTGGCAAGGGGATCGGGGCTTGTTACCACAGAGGCAGGGAGATTAGCACCCTCGGGAGGCAGAAAAGCTGCCACCGTACCGCTCAGCAACCATGTAACGATGCTTCAAACGCAGACACCTCGTGACCTTGTAGCCACGTCCACGTTTCCCACCAGCCTGGGCCCTCAAGGGCAGCGGGAGCTGCGCCTCTACACGAGGCAGTGCCCCCTGTGCTGACATGAATCATCACCAGAACGTGTGTGGCACTTAAAGACACAATGCACCCGGGTCCCCACTCCTTCCTCTTCCTGAAAAGTTCAGTCCTGCAGCCACTTCACGGGAGCCAGTGAGGAAGGCGCCCACGGAAGGGGCAGGAGGAGGGGTCGTGGTGCAGAGTGGGTGTCGGGCCTGGGCAGGGGTGGGGCGTCCCCACGAGAGGGGGCACAGCGAGGGCCGCCAGGCGGGGGGCGGGGCCCAGCACTGGCAAACGCAGGGTGGTCAAGCATGTGGGCCTGGCGGGAAGGACAGGCTCCATCAAGATGCTGGATAAATGGCATCTGGGGGGTGCTCCTGAGGGAGACTGAGGCCAAAAACCCAGACACCTGAACACCAGTGGCTCTGACGGCCCCGGGGATGGGAATGACGATGGGGCCGGGAGGGTGCAGTTGGTGACAGAGAAGGAGCCAGACCGATGCCCGGAGGCCCCGTGCAGGCCTGGTCTCTTCTCCAGCGGCAGCTCTAGGCAAAGCGCCGTCCTCAGTGCTGTCCTTCCTTCGAGCCGGACCCTGTGTTTTCCTCTCCAGTTCACAGTGCTACACCTGCCAACCTGAAACTTTCGTTCCAGTTGGTAGAAAATCAAGCAGAACAGGTACGTTTTCTCCCCCTTGTCGTTTGTCCCCAGGACAAGAGCTGCCCCGCGTGGCCGGCGCCCACCTCCCCCCTAAGGCCCCGAGTGTCCTGTGCTCACCGGTTCTCAACCACTTCGGAAAGTGACGCTTTGAGCAAAGAGGGGAAGAACGACCATCGGAGACACGTAACACACATACTGTGGAACACGTGCACACATTTTTATTTGGTTTTTAAATCACTTATATCCCTTTGAAACACAAAAAACTCTTGAGGATAAAAGAATACATCCACCTGGGGTTCTCTTCAATGAAGGACCCGGGAGGACACCTCCGGGGGCTCTGGGTCTGCAGGGGTCAGCAGCGCCGGCGCTCTGGGGCGGCTCTTTCCCGAAACCGTCACCAGGAACAGCGCCGAGGACGGGCAGGTGCCGGCCCGGGAGCCTTTGTAAACCACACCCGGGCCTGAGCTAGGGCCTGCACAGCAGCAGAATGGTTAGGGCTGTCAGGTCAGGCTGGGGCCACTGCAACCACGAGGGCACAGACAGACGACGGCCTCGGTGAAGTCACAGCCCCAACGAGGGGCGAGCCGTGCACGGGGGCACGCAGGACACATGCCAGCTCCGAGACGCCACCTGGGCGCCCTCTCCCCTGACGGGCTGAACGCTGGCTAGCCCTGGACGGCGGGGACATCACTTTTTTGGAGTTTGAGGCCCAGGCAGGGGTCCGAGGGAACAGAACCTTCCCAACGCCGGAAGCAGCAGCCCGTGATTCCGAGGGCGGGATCTCGGAAAATGGCCTGGGCCGGGAGTGAGGAAGGGGACGCAGCAGTCCAGGGCCTTCCCTACAACAGCCCTGAGAAGCAGCCACTGGCCCTAGCTGTGCCCCATGGCCTCTCCACCGCGACCCACCACATCAGAGCAGCTCACCGCCCCCGTCACCGGGGAGACAGCGTGGGTCTGCCTGTCGCACTGTCGCCAGGAGCTGCCGCCAGGGACAGAAAGACGCCGGGGGCAGCGCCACTCACCGGCAGCCACAGCTTCAGACACAGAGGCGGTGCAGGCGGTGGGGTTCCCAGCCTCACTTCCCCTTCTCCTTCCTCTTGCCCCTCCGCTGGCCGGTCAGCTGGTCCAGCTTCTTGTCCAGCCTCCTCTGCAGCTGGGCCCTCTTGGCAGGGTCCAGGGACCTGTCCTTGGTCCCGCTGCCGGCGTAGAGGACCCCTTCCCGGCTAATCCTCTGCCGCGCATGGGCGCGAGCCCTCTCCCCACAGCCGTGGATCTGGGGGACACAAGAGGCAGTGCTGTGCTGGGGGCGGAGGAAGAGGCCCCCAGTTCTGCCATCGCAGAGCCTGGGGGTCAGGAAGCCCCAGCACCAACCTCGGAGGGGCTCCCTACCCTTCCCGCACATGGACCCTCACCTACAGGCTCCCAGGGGTCGGGGGCAGGCAGGGTCCACACCCTCACAGGGCTGGCAGCTAGAGCCCAAAACCCTTCCTGCAGCCCTGCCCAGACCCTCCTCCGAGCAGATGCCAGTGCAGGGCCGGCTCCCACACCTCCCTGGCAGGGTGATGTCAATCTGCTTGGCGGTGACACACACACAGGCCCACAGTTTGTATGTGGGTGACACACCCATGTGCACAGGTCCAAAGTTTATATGTGGGTGCCACACACACGCACAGGCCCACAGTTTGTATGTGGGTGACGCACACACACACACACAGGCCCACAGTTTGTATGTGGGTGACACACACACGCACAGGTCCAAAGTTTATATGTAGGTCACACACACACAGGCCCACAATTTGTATGTGGGTGACACACAGGCACAGGCCCACAGTCTGTATGTGGGTGACACACACGCGCACAGGCCCAGTCTTTATGGGGTGCATACACCCAGGATCTGCGTCCTGGAGACAAAGCCCTGCCGCCCTCCCCACTGCCCGAGCCCGGGGGTCCGCGTACCTCGGGCAGGTGGTGGCTGAGGCAGTAACGGCGGCCGCAGTGCAGACAGAGCTGGCCCAGGGTTACGACGCTGGCTGTGCACTCGGCGAGGCCGCAAGTGTTGTCAGCCTTGATGGCGGCCGAGACCAGGGCGTCAAAGTCCTCCCCGGCGGGCAGATCTATGGCCATGGGTCCTGAGGGGAGAAAGGCGTCACCCGAACAGGCAAGGAGAAAGAAGTCGGACCGGAACTCTCCCACTGGGCCCACGTCTGCCCTATCGGGCAGCTGCGCCCGGCCTCCTGCTTTCGGGGCCACAGCGCGTGAGCAGATGCACCATCGAGCTGGGTCCCTCACTGAACCGACGACCACTCACACCAGGCAGTGAAGGCATGAGTCTCCGGAAAGGGCTGGCCGTGCAGGGAGCAGGCCTGCACAAAGTTCATCCTCTTAAATCCAGAGAAGCACTTAAGTGTGAGAACGTTCCTTACCTCGTTAAGTATAAAAACCCTGAACTACCACGCCTCCAGGGTAATGGTCAGATGAACTCCTGCACGTTCACCGGCCAGGGCTCATGAAACCTTAATGTTCGTAACCAGGTGTGTGAAAATCTTTTACAGTTGTAGGAAAACGCTCAGAAGAGGAAGAGAGATACAATTATAACATGGCCGTAATTCTGTAATTACACCATAATTCCGGCTGCTTGAAGCAGCCTTTCAAACCCCGAGCAGTGCCAGCAGCTGTGAAGTGGGGTGATGTCTCCCCAGGGCGCTCGGTCCTCAGGTGGCCATGCCCCACGCCTTCCTCTGGAGGGGAGCCCAGTTCCTCCAGTCATGCCTTCCTGGCCCCCGTCCTCCATGGCAGTTACACGTTCCCAGTGGGGTTTAAACAGGAGGGAAGCATCTCCTTCCCCCATCAGAGTGTCAGCGCCCACAGGGCGGAGGTGGCGTCCGTCTTGCTCACTAGCGCAAGGCTTGGCACACGGAGGTCGCTCACTAAATCCCATGGAGCGAGTCCAGACGGACCCTCAGGCGCAGGGAGGCTGCTCTGGAAGCTGAGAATTACGCAGCTTTGCGCACAGGCATCAAGGGATACGGGGAACGGGACCGCCTTCGCGGTCTTGCCAAGAGGGAAGCGGCTGTAACAGAGCTCACCTAGGCGTCTACAGAAAATCCAGACCCTGGACCTTCAATCTCAGTATGGGACGGGGGTGCAGAGTAAACAGGCCCCGGGCGCCCCAGCAGAGGGCCAGCACAGCCCGGGATGCGACAGCGGAGTGCGCGGCCCTGCCTGGGACCCCGCGAGCCCGTGGAAGGAGCGCCGTTGCCACAGCAGGGCGCTGCGGCTGCCCCTCCGTTCCCAGGGGCCCCAGGCCCACCCCAGCTGCTCCTCCGGGCCCTTCACCTGCAGTAGAAGCTCTGAGGGCTCCCTACCTGCCGGGCCCTAGGCGAGGCCCCGGGAACACAGAGGACACTGTGACTAGCGCGGCCCTCAGGGAACTCAGACCACACCGACTGAAACCGGGCACAAAATGCAGGATTAGGGCAGGGGCACCACCGGGAAGGGGTCCTGATTCTTTCAAGGGTGGCAGGTGGGTCTGCGGTGGGGCAAACTCCCCAGTAAAGGGGACACCACGCCTGTGTTCTCGCGAGCCAACCAGCTTACCTTCTGCTTCTTTCTTCTTTTTCTTTTCTGGTAACTTCCGCGGCCCGGAGCCCGTGGCCCGCTGCTCCGGCTGGCTCCCCGCCCTCTGCAGTCTGTCCAGGTGCAGCGCCTTCAGGTCCGGCTGGCCCCGGCTGCTCTGCTCCCCGATGGCGGGCTCTGCCTGCGCAGGGCTGGGGGGCTCTGGACACAGAGGGGCTTTGCTGCCAGGCCCTGCCGGGGTTGCTGGAGCCGCAGGGGCCGCTGGGACCCTCTTGCTCACGGTGATGAACCGTTCCTTCCCCTCCCCGGCACTTTCGTGCCTCAGCCCGTACTCTTCCGCGATCTGATGGACCCACATCCTGTCTTGCGAATCCAGGGAGGCAGGGAACTCTAGCTGTGTCTTCTCACTCGCCACGAACTCCGTTATCACAGCCCTGAATTGCTCTGCGCCATCTCTGCTCCTGGCCCCCTCCCGGCCGCCTCCGTTGAGGCTGAGCTGAGGCTGGGCCTCGGAGGACAAAGGCGCCGTGCCCGGCTTCTTCCGACCCAGCGCGGCCCCCGTGGGCTGCCTGCTCCCAGGAGCCCTCCTAGCCGTCGCGGCAGAGCCGCGGGTCTTCACGCCGGCCTGGCCAGGGCCCTGGGCACCCTCACGGGAGTAGTTTTCAGGGACGATGTCATCGAGATACTCAAAGGCTGTGCGCACCTCCCCGTGCTCTGTGAAGTAGTCCACCAGCGTCTTCAGGAAGGCGTGGCTGCTGACGGTATGGGAATCGCAGACCACGGCCACGTGCCGCCGGGCGCGGGTGACGGCCACATTGACGCGCCGGTTCTCGGCGAGGAAGCCAACCTCACCTGCACACGAGCCGGGAGGGGGCACAGGGAGCAGGGACTAAGGGCTAGGAAGGCAGGTCTCCCCCCATCAGCGACCGTCACCCGAGAAGGACCACGCGGCTCCGTCCACCCCCACAGCCAGGGGCCCCGTCACTCAGCACCCACCCCTCAGCCCCCAGCCACCGTCTAGGACCGTCCCACGGTCCCACCTGGAGCTTTGGCAGCTTCCAGACTGCCGCCCATTCCCAAGTCGGTACGAAGTCCTCTCCCTAAGCCCAGACCCAGGACACAGCCCAGGGCTGCCGCTGCGGCCGACACACGAGGGAAAGCGCCAGGGACGTTCCAGTGTGTTCTTCCCCCACCTCAGCTTATCCCCTCCTCTTATCTGTTGCCAACCTCGTACTGGAAACGACTCCCAGAGCCCGTTAACTAACAACTGTTTCTGAGTACAGTTTTCTTACCAGATGGTACATCCACACGCCCTGGCCGCAGAAGCCATGCCCTGAGGCTAAACTGGCCTGGAGGCCAGGAGACAAGCTCTGGGCTCTTGGGCCCCCTCTGCAGCAGCGTCCCGGTCTCCCCAGCCACCCCACTCGGCTTGCGGGACCCTAGTTCCCCGAGCAGGGATCGACCCTGGGCAGGGAAAGCGCCGAGGCCTAATCACTGGGCCACCAGGGAAGTCCTGGCTCCGCACCTTTCCTGTTGGATCTGACGAAGGACAGGATCACAGCCTCCTTCTCTCGGCCCTGGAAGCCGTCGACAGACTTAATCTCGAGCTCCGGGTGCCTGTGCGTGAGGCTCTGTCTGAGCAGGTCCACCTGAAACACCAAGCGAGGCCACATGTCACAGCCCAGGTCAGGGCGGCCTGGACGCGCTGCCGTTCAGCCCGGCGGAGGCCTGGCCCGCAGGAGCCTCGGGGAGAAGGCTTCCGAGAGCCGCCTTTCCCACGGGCGTGCGCACGACAGACCCAGATAGCACACAAGCGTGGCAGCTGTGACCCACACCCCAGCGCTGACGTGCGCGTCACCATCTCGCTTGGCTCAGGCTGCGCGTCACCATGTCGCTTGGCTCAGGCATCCCCACGTGTGACGCCTCCAAACCGGGACGGCAACTGATCAGCCTCAGAATGCTTTGAAGCAGGTACGTCTTTCCTACCAAAGCAGGCAGGCTTTGCTTCACGAGCACAGAGGCACCGAGAGGGGAAACGGCAGAAAAGCCCAAGAGAAGGCAGCAGACGCCTGTTGTGTCTGCTGGTCCCGACCCACCGCCTTCTCCAGGCGACAGCCGCGCCCCCGACCTTCCTTCAGGCAGCCTCCGGAGCCGCGCCAGCCCCGTGGTGCCCCACGAGCCGGAAGGCTGACCCCGGGAGGGGCGAGGACCCCTCATCCCAGCGGCTCATGGACGGGACAACCTGAGCCGGACCGATAAGACTCAAAGCTGAGACTCCCGTGGGAAATGCCATAAAGAGACAGGCGGCGCCCCCGGGACCACCCTGGAAGGATGACGTCGTGCTGAGGCTGCCTGGCCCCCGAGGGCAGGCCTGAAAACGCAGCCGACACAGCAAACCAGGCGAGAGCCCAGGATGGGGCAGGGGATGGCATGGCAGGCGGGAAACACGGACAGGTGGACAGAGGCCGTTGCTGAGGTCATTTGAGCCCTGGATCCAGTCAGGATGTGGTCAGTTCCACCCTGGAGCTTTCGTCCTCTGGCCCCTCTGGGGCGGCAAGTCGCCCCGACACACAAGAGACAGCGGAGCCCCACACCTGCAGGTTGTACGGCGTGATGATGGCGATGTCGCCGGCCTGGACACCGGCGTCCACCAGCGCCTGGACATGCAGACTGACGAGGCGCACTTCACCTGGAGGGAAATGGACGACTCTTCAGCACGAGGTGGGGCAACGCCTGTTTTTTAAGCACTTTTCCGTCTGTGACGACAGGCTGCTCTCACACTGGGCCTGACTCCTGCGAGCCAACAACCTGGGGCAGAGGGGCCACCAGGCCCAGCAAACAGCGCACAGGACCCACAGCTGACGGGAGTCTCCTCTTAGTGGAAGAACGGCCGTGCGACCCATTGACTGGCAGCCCTGTGAGTGAGCCAGGGTCGCGTCCCAAGGCCAAGCCAGGCCACGCCAGGCCACTCGGTTCTGAACGAGGACACAGGACGCGGCCTGGGCCCACCTGCTCCCTTGACTTGGGGCCGCCCACCCGTCGAGAACTCGACCTCCCAGGGCGTCTGGCTCAGGACCGCCGCCCCAAGGAGCGCCACGCCGTCGCCTGCTCCCCTTGCTCGCTCCGCTCCTCTCTGACGCGGGTAGCTGAGAGGGGCTTCGATCTTTAAAGAGCAGCCCAGGGTCGTTTTGGGCCTACGCAGGCAGGCTCACCAGGGTTCCCTTTAGACTGCTCATCCTCGTCCTCCAGCTCAAACAGCCCGCAGCCGGCCGTGTCCAGCAGCAGCAGGGGGACACCCGTCTCCTCCGTGGCAGCCACTCCCGGGAGATCCCTGCACACAGGTGAGACTGAACACACGAGGCCCCGGCGGCAGAGCGGCGCTGGGGTCCCAGGAACAGAAGCCCCGCTGCCCTTCTCCCCCAGCTGCCCCTCTCCCCCGACAGGACAACGGGTGGTGCAGAGAGCAAGGGACCTCAGACTGCAGGAGCCCGACCCAGCTCTCCAGGACAAGATGCAGAAATCTAGTCTCAGAAGCGCCTTTCACGTTCAGATCTTTGTGGAACGTGGTTCCGGTGACACAGGGGACAGGGGTGTAGCCGAGTCACTCACCGCAGGAGGCGCCCGGCCACGGAAGGGTGGGTCGTGAGCTGGCCGTGGTACAGGGCCTCCGAGGCCCAGCGCGCGATGGCCTGGTGCATGCGGTACTGCACGCTCAGCATCCGCACCGACCCGGCGCCATGCCCTTCCGCCAGGCGCTCCATCAGGCTCAGCGACAGCCCCGCCAGTGCGGCCCTGCCCCAAGGAGAGGACAAGGAAGGAGGGCCTGAGTCCCGAGTCCAGCCTAAACCAGGGGCCGGGGAGGAAAGCAGTCCTCAAACCTCAGCACGCAACCCATGCCCCACTTCTGACCTAGAACTAAGGGTGCGGCCCCTCAGAGGTGCCCACGTCCTAATCCTGGGACCTGCAAGCATGGGACCTCAGTGACAAAGGGGAGGAGCAGAGATGGGAGATGATCCCGGGTCATCCGGGAGGGCCCACGTCACCACAAGGGCCTCCTAAGAGGGAGGCAGAAGGCCAGCATCAGAGAAGGCGATGTGACGAGAGCCCTGAAGATGCTGCAGAGCCGGCTTTGAGGACGGAGGAGGGGTCACAGGTGAGGCAGGCAGGTGGCTCCGGAAGCCGGGAGAGGCAAAGGCCCGGACTCCCCCCGGGGCCTCCGAAGGAGCCAGCCCCGCCCACACCTTGATCTCAGCCGCAGAGGCTGATCCTGGACCTCCAGAACTGTAAGGTGACAAAGCCCCGTTGCCTGAGTGCGTGGTAATTTGTTACAGCAGCTGAAGGGAACTAACACAGACAAGTTTTTGAAAATTCCAACACCCTCCGGCCGTCAGGAGTCCACTACTAACGACAGGAGCAGCTGACGGTTGCTGGTGCTTTCCCACGCACCAGGCACTGCTCTGGGCACTTGACACCGACTAACTCGCCTCATCCTCACACAACCTGAGCCGGTTACTGGTACGCTTCCCTTGTTCCACACGAGGAGAGTGAGACCAGCCCGAGGCCGCCCAGCCAGTGAGCCGCAGAGCCAGCACCAGGTCAGGCGGCCAGGCTCCAGAGCCTCCTCTCACCACGGAGGGAAAGTGCCCAGTGTTACCCAGGCATCCGTCCTCCCTCCGTAACTGACCAGGCCTCTGCAGTTAACGCTGTTTAATAAAGGTACCAACCAAAAGCAGCGCCAAGGACAGGAGGGGTGAGGTGACTACCAGCCCCAACCACAAACCAGAGACACCCAGCACGGCCCACAGACAGACATCCCCCCAAATCACCCTGCTTTCTCCACGGACACCATACGGTGCCCCCTCCCCGAGCCCACACCATCCACCCAGAGACCCGCTTCCCAGGACCCCCCGGGCCTCCTCCGGAACCAGCTGCTGAATCGACGCCCCCGAGGCCCCGCTTCTGGAGAGCGTCCGAGCCCCTCCCCACGTGCACGCCCGCTCCCACCAGGACGATCTTCCAAATCACGTTCCCCCGTCTCCCACTCTATTCACCCCACGCTCTGCACCCTCACTCTGAAGCCCCCGGCCGGACGCCCCTTCCTGGGGGACCCTGACCTGCACACCCCTCAGCTCCAGAGTCGCCACTCCCCTCCTGCGAGCTCCACAGACGGCCTCCCTCGCACGGACTGGAGGAGACCCTCGTCTCCAACAGCAGCAGCAGGGAGAGGTCTGCTCGTCTCCTGATCTCGCGGGGGCCTCAGCCTCTGGGAGCCACCCCTGGATCTGGGCGTGGGAGCTGGCCCGGAAGAGGCCAGTTTGCTCAGGGACGCCAAGTGCCAGGCCTTGTCCCCAGGCCTCACAGGCCTCACACTGCCGCTGGGAAGTAAACGATGGACTGACACACACCACCGCCAGGAGTGCCGAGTGCTGACAAAGCCAGGCGAGCAAGCCGTCAACGGGGATGACAGAGAAGTGAATGAAGGGCGGTCGGGGCCCGACACCCGGGGAGGAGGGACGGAGGGGCCCGCGTGGCCGGAGCCCTGGGGGTCTGCGGACAGGGTGAAGAGGCCCAGTGGCGGCAGCAGGCCGCACCCGGGAAGCAGTCACACCACCAGGGACTGACTGCTGCGGCCCTACAGCGGCAGGAGCGCAGTCCCCGAGCCACCCCTCGTGTCCTCAGCGGAAGGACGTGCCTGCAGATGAGGGCCAACGAGCCAGAGCCAGTCACACTCCCCCGGGACCCCCGCGCGAGCGCGCACCCCCACCTGCCGCCCCGTTAGAGGACGTCAACGCGACAGGCAGGGGCTGAGCACGCGCCCGGTTCTGGGGCGACAAGCATGGACACCACTCGACCCCCGACCTCAGGGACACACGTCTGACCGAGCTGCCGTCTGAACGAGCAAGTACAGGAGCCCACGGAGGACGGCACCCCCGGCGGGATGAGAAACACCACTGCTCTCGGAGCTGCTGCCCGGGCGGCCTCACGGTGTGACCACCCAGCTCACGCCGGAGCCCGCACGCCCAGAGAAGGACCCGAGCTCAGGGCTCCCGCTCCCGCTCCGCTTCGCCCGGGGCACCTTTTACAGCCAGCCCTGAGAGCGAAGCCCGGGAAAAGCCAGCGGCCTCGGCCCCAACCAGCTTATAAATGACAGGTCTGCTAGCCGCTCTCTAGTGACCTGGGCTGGACGGCTGCCCCTCCCCTGCTGGCCGCATCCCCTCTTCTGGGATCTGTGAGTCATACATCTTGAGACCCTACTTCCTCTGTGCGGTGTAACTGAAACCGCGCCTCCGATCAGGGGGACCCCAGGCTTTTCCCTCCGCCAAAGTGGGGGCTCAGATGCCCAGGGAGCCGCCTGCCCACCGCACATCCTTAAGTCAGCACATCGGCCAGGCTTCCCAGCACCTCCAGGACCTCTGGCTGAGCCCGGGGCTTCTGGGCTGGGCTTCGAGGGACAGACACAGGGGTGGCAGCTGGGGGCGGAGGGGCCTTACTTGTGAGAGAAGATGGTGGGGGGCAGCTGCCTGTGGTCTCCGGCCAGGACGCATTTCCTGGCCTTCAGCAGGGGGATCCAGCAGCTGGCCTCCAGGGCCTGGGCACACTCGTCAATGACCACCATGTCGAAGTGGCCTTCTGGCAGCAGCTTCAAGGGGCCGTCCGAAGAGGCACCTGGTTGAAATCAGAACCGTAAGCCTTTACAGGATGCACCAGCTGCAGTCACCCCAGAAGAGCCACCGACAAGCCACTGCTTCATCATCTAGTCTTGTATTAAGGCTCGTGTAATAGGACTGCACCTTGGAATAAAACCTGGGCAGGACGTTCCGGAGCTCACGGTTCCAGCCACTCCACGTGTAAGTGTGAAGCAGTGCGCCCCTGGTCACGGCCACGCCAACGTTTCATTCACCAAAATCAATCACCGCTTTGGGGCTGGGACCCCAAATCCTTGGAAGGCTGTCTTAATTCTAAATGTAATTTCTGTATCATTTTCTGAACTTAGAATTTAGTTAATTCTCTTCTTAGGTGTTCTCTTGAACACACAGAAAATGAACTGCTGGGCGTTCACCCAGAGGAAAACCCCTACGTACCAGCAACACAGAACCACTGCACCAGTGCCTCCTCCGTGGAACACAAGAGCCGTACAGTGGAATGAGGTCCCGTGTGGGCGAGACCCGGGGCCCGCGCCCACGCTCACAAACAGCGGTGAGGCCTTGGGCAAGCCACCCGACCCCTACAAACAGACTGTTACACACACCACATGCTAACAGAGCACGGATGTGTCAAATAACACATCCTGGTTACCCAGATACATATATAAAAATGTAGCACGTGTTAAATAATACGTATCAAGTGCCTGCCACAAGATGAGAGGCTTTAACAGACGCTACAGATGTGAGTTCTTGCCCTTTTCCCCTAGATTAATGACGCTACGACGTATATTATCTTATGATTAAGACCTACATCTCGATGACTTTTCAGAGACGGTTAGGGAGTCTGTCTGCAGAGAGGGCAGAATCTGGACGGGGCTCTGGATAGCTAAGAGCTGTGCCTGGATTATGGCTGTGATTTCACGCTGCAGAGGGAAGCGCTTCTAGGAATCTCATTCCAGTTCCCCAGTCTAACCAGGAGGGACCTAAAAGGCCACATGCTGACCTTGCACGGAGGGGCAGCTGTGATTCCCAGCGGGTGCTGCATTGAAGTCAGTCAGAGAAGAATGTGAGCAGAAGCGGCTGGATAAGGGCCTCTGAAAACTCCCTCCACCACCAGAGCAACGAGAACACTGGCAGAACTGGCAGAACCGACTCTTTCAGAACTCCAGAAATCAATCAAACGCTTACAGCAATCCAGGAGTGTATGCTCCGAAAACTGACTAACTCTGGGCAAGCAGAGCGGGCTCTGTGGCATTCCTGGGCACAGGCACCGCTCCCAGCTCTGTGCTGGCTCTGAAACCAATGGCCTGCAGTCACAGTGAAGAGCAGCGGTCTGCCCCACTGGGGACAGAACTCCTTCGAAGCCCCGCCCCCAGAGAACTGTCACTGTCAGACTTGCTGCTGGTTCCCTGGAAGGTCCCACTCGCAAGACTGTCTTTATTTGACCTGACTTGGAGCTCGCCCTGTGCAAACAGCCCCTCCCCAGGGGGTGTCAGTGGGAAACAACCAGAGGCCACTGTTGCACACGAGTGCTCTCGGAGGCCGAGGATAACAGCTGGTGCAAAGCAGGATGACCAGAAGCTTTGAAGGAAAACCTGGGGAGTGAGACGTCCGTGGGCTCTGAAAGCTCAGACACGTGGTCGAGAACCTAGAAGCCACACTCGTGTAAGGGCTGTGTGCACACTCGGGAAAGACCAGAGGAGGCCCTACGCACTCACCTCTGGCTCACCTTGGGGCTCTGCGCCCACAGGAGGTGAGGGTGAGGGATGTCTGAGAATGACGTCCCGCCAAATAGAGACTATCGATAAAGACACAGAAATTATTTAAAAAAAAAAAAAAGTCTGCAGTTGAAAAGTACAATAACTGTTATTCACTGGAAGGGCTAAACAGCAGATCTGAACAGGGAGAAGAATCAGGAAACAGGCCAACTGAATTATTCAGTCTGAGGAACAGAAAGAATAAAGAATGAACCCCATGACCAGCACCTTGAAGACCATCAAGTACACGAACGTGCGCATAACAGGAGCCCTAGAAGGAAAGGAGAGCAAGAAAGGGGCCAAAAGAATATTGGAAACAATAATGGCTGAAAACTTCCCAAATCTGATGGAAAACAATGCACACATCCAGGGGACTCAACACATCCACGTGCTTAACCCGAAGGGAGCACACCGAGACTCTTACCACAGTCAAGCTGCCGAAAGACAAAGAAGGAAGAGCAGGAGAGAAGCAACCTGTCACATACAAGGGATCCTCAGTAAGACTAACCCTGCGTTCTCAGCAGAGACCACAGAGGCCGAGAGGCGGGGGTGACGCAGTCAAACAACTGAAAGGAAAAGGCTGCCAACCGAGAACGCTACGTCTAAAAACAGAGTCACTCGAAAACAGAGGAGCAAAAAGATAATCCCAGGTAGAGAAAAGCTGAGACCTGCCCTTCAAGAAATACTAAAGGGAGTCCTTCAGGGTGACATGAAGAACCCTAGACAGTAACTCAAATCCACACCAAGAAGCAAAGAGCACCAACAGAGGCAACTCCACAGGTAAGTACAAAAGACAGTATGAGAGCATTTTTGTAATTCTGGTTTTGTCCTATCTGATTTAGAAGGCAACTGGGTGAAACAATAATTACAAAGTCAATCAGAACCTGCACTCCGTTCCCTAGAGTAGCCCCCATGAGAGGCTGTGTCAGACAGACCCTAAGGCAACCCCCTCCTTGACCCTGGCCTCCCGGTATTCACACTCCGTGGAATACCCTCCCCTTAAGTGTGGGCCAGACCCGTGCCTTGCTTCTGGCCAAAGGAATATAGCAAAGATGATGGGGTGTCACGTCATGGTAACATTACAGAAGACTGTAACCCATCTTGCTACAAGACTCTCTCACTTGCTGGCTTTTAAGAACCAAGCAGCCACGTTAGAAAGGCCTAAAGCAGCTAAGTGTGGTCTCCAGCTGAAGTGGCTATCTTTATACCAAAGTAGACTTCAAAAAAAGAACATACTAGGGATACAGAAGGTCATTTCATAATGATAAATTGGTTAATTAATAAAGAAAACATGACGTTTACGCCCCAAGTAAAAGAGCTACAAAGGCCACAGGGAAAACGCTGACAGACTCCAAGGAGAAATAAACGAACGCGTAGTTACAGATGATTTCAACACCCCTCACTCGGTGACAGGACACACAGACAGAAAATCAGGAAAATACAGACTTGAACGACAGTCATCAACCATTATAAAACGCTGTGACAAAACCAGACAGCCCATTCTTTTCCAGTGTACGTGGAACATTCACAGAGACCACATTCTGGACCATAAGATAAGTCTCAATGAAATGATCCAAGTCGTACATAGTACGTCCTCTGTCCACATGGAATTAAATTAGAAATCAATGACAGGAAGCTATCTGGAAAACCTCCAAATATTTGGAAAGAAAATGACACATTTCTAAACCATCATGGGTCAAAAACAGAAATTAAAAGGGAAATGAGACAATATTTCACAATGAATGAAAATGAAAACCAATACATCTGAATTTATGGGATGCCGTGAAAACAGTACATGGAGAAACATTTATAACACTAAATGCCTATAGTATAAAACACAACGGGTCTCAAATCAATACAAATCAATGATCTCCGCTTCCAGCTGAAGAAAACAGAAATTGAAGAGCAAACTAGACCCAAGTGAGCAGGAAGAGGGAAATAATAGGAACCAATGCCGAGATCAATGAAACAGAAAACAGAAAAATAACATAGAAACCTGGTGACACCAAAAGCCAGTGCTCTGAGGTGATCAATAAATTAATAACCCTCCTGCCAAAAGATCAGGGAAAAAAGAGAGGATACAAATTACCAACATCAGGAACAAAAGAAGTGACATTGTTACTGATGCTATAGACATTTTTTAAATAAGGAGTTATTATGAACAACTTTATGCCTAGGAATTGAACAACCTAGATTAAATGGGCAAATTCCTTGAAAGACACAAGCTCACTCAAGAAGAGACACCCTGAATATCCTATATCAATTAAAGAAGTTGAATTTGCAGTTAAAAACCTCCCTACAGGGAGTCCCCTTCCCTGGCAGTTCCGTGGTTAAGACTCGGCACTTCCACTGCCATGGTCCAGGTTCAGGCCCTGGTTGGGGAACTAAAATCCCACCAGCATGCAGTGTGGCCAAAAAAAAAAAGAAAAAGCCTCCCTACAGAGAAAACTGCAGGCCCAGAAGGTCTGGAATTGGTGTGTTCTACCCAATTGTAAAGACAATTCTACCAAACTCTTCCAGAAAACCAAGGAAGAGGGCACACCCCCAGCCCTCTTCGAGGCCACATGGGCTGGAGGCCCGTCCCCTCACCTGTGTTTGTCGAGAGGACCACGTTGGCCGCAACCAGGCTCTCCAGCATGGCTGCTTCCTCCCTCTCCTTCAGCTCCTTCCTTAACACCTTGATTTCATTTCGAAAATTACTTTTCTCTCTTTTATTCCGGGTCTTTTTGCTTTTTGCCTGTAAAGAAAAGCAAAGAAAACATCATAATTCTGGCTCGACTTTGCACTTATTTTAGCTCCTTTTAATTCACAAAATGCTTTTATTTCTCATCAGTTGGTCCACTCATGTAAGTCCCTTCAAAGGCGCTAAAAAGTCAAAAGTCTTTCTTGAAGGAGCATCAGATCCACACAGGTGACACCCTGACTGGCCTTAGAGCCACTGTCACCTCCACAGGGAGAGGGAGGAAGGGAGAGTGTAGGTCCTCCAAGAACCGTAAGCTCAGCGGAGCCCAGGGGTGGGAGCCCAGCCCCACCCTGCACAGCCATCAGACATACTCCTGGGGAAGAAAAAGCACCTGCTCGTGCCAGGATTTGGGACTTAGTAGTTTATACAGAGAGAAGCTGAGCTTCTCTCACTATTCCACATTTGTCAAGAGAGTAAAATATTTTCTTCAGCCCCCAAAATGTCTACCTAGACCCTGACTTACTTCCATATGCAAAAGACACGTAACCCCTTCCTTATCTGTGATTTCTGCTTTGGAGAAGGGGTTTTAGCCGGAATGACAGGAGGGAGGTGTAACTTACAGAGAAGAGAACTCTGAAAAGCACGGACTTTTTTTTTTTTTTAATTTATTTTTGGCTGCATTGGGTCTTCGTTGCTGCATGCGGGCTTTCTCTAGTTGCGGCGAGCGGGGACTACTTTTGGTTGCGGTGCGCAGGCTTCTCATTGCGGTGGCTTCTCTCGTGGAGCACGGGCTCTAGGTGTGCAGGCTTCAGCAGTTGTGGCACACGGGCTTCAAGAGTTGTGGCTCGTGGACTTCAGTAGTTGTGGCTCGCGGGCTCTAGAGAGCGGGCTCAGTAGCTGTGGCGCACGGGTTTAGTTGCTCCGCGGCATGTGGGACCTTCCCGGACCAGGGCTCGAACCCGTGTCCCCAGCATTGGCAGGCGGATTCTTAACCACTGCGCCACCAGGGAGGTCCCAAAAAGCATGGATTTATAAAGGAACAAGAAAATGAAATTGGGCTTCCCTGGTGGCGCAGTGGTTAAGAATCCGCCTGCCAGTGCAGGGGACACGGGTTCGAGTCCTGGTCCGGGAAGATCCCACATGCCACGGAGCAACTAAGCCCGTGAGCCACAACTACTGAGCCTACATTCTAGAGCCCGCGCGCCACAACTACTGAGCCCGTGCGCCACAAATACTGAGCCCACGAGCCACAACTACTGAAGCCCGCACACCTAGAGCCAGTGCTCTGCAACAAGAGAAGCCACCACAATGAGAAGACCACGCACCGCAACGAAGAGCAGCCCCCGCTCGCCGCAACTAGAGAAAGCCCGCGCACAGCAACAAAAACCCAACACAGCCAAAAATAAATAATTTATTAAAAAAGGAAAATGAAATCATCCACATGTGTGACAGCGCGAATCACATCACTGCAAATTCCTACAGCGCCTTTAACCTTCAGTAACATGCGTGTGTCCTGGTCTCCATCCCTGGGGTTCCCACTATTCCACAGGTCCGTGGGGAAGGCTGAGTCTCTGCACCAGCCCCCGACACGAGGAGAGAAATGTGAGGCAGTGAGATGGGCTGGCGGTGAGCAAATACAGGGCAGGACACGCGATTAAGGGAACTGGGGGCGGACGTGTAAACTAGAGAACCAAAGAGCTCGAAAGTTCTGAACTGCACGAGAAAACTCCATCTCAGATTAACCTATCACCTACCTAGTTCTCTTTCACAAGGATTACACCATGTTTTATATTAATGGACTAGAAATTTAGGGAGGATGCATATTTTCTGAATTTTTATTTTCAGGCTGCTTTTTTTTTGCTGGTCGATATCATCCAGCCAACATGCCAGACATAGGGAATCCTTAAGAGGAATATTTTCTGCAAGACAATTGCTCGCCTCTTCATGAAACTATCTTGAAGACAGGTGAGTCCCTGTTCAGTGCTGAGCACAGGGGCAGTCCCAACGTTCAACATAAGTACATGAATCGGCAAAGGCCAGAGAAAAGCAAGAGGATACAGTGTACTCCCGGCAAAGACTGCAGATCACGAAACCACACGCAGAGCAGACACCGGCTGAGAGCTACTCACGAAGGCCTGGTCGATGTCCTTCCTGATGTCAGCCACAATCCGGGTGCCGTCACCCCGCGCCAAGACCGCGTCCAGGGAATGCTGCTGCACAGACTCCAGGAGCCGTGCGGGGTGCCCGAGGCGCAGGAGCCTCTGCTTCCACTGGGCCAGCTGCTCGACCAGGTTGTCCACGGCGACGTTAGAGGGGGCGCAGCACAGAACCTGGGGAAGCACAGCACAAACTCGGGCTTGGTGATTTCTTTTTTAACGAAATCACTTAAGTTTCTGTTAAGCAAATGGAAAGTCCAAAAGTTAAAGAGAGGAGGGTGGAACGTGCGCAACCAGTAACGTTACAGTGTAAACGTCCGGCTGTAAGGACGGATGCAGACAGTCTGCAGGACATGAGTTACTGGAAACTGACACAACATCTGGATACTAGACCTCGGGTCTTAAGAACCTGTTAGGCTCCAAAGGACCCGAAAGGATGCCCGGCAACTGGAAGGAAAGGCCTCCAAGTGCCCTGAGATGATCAGGGCTGGGACACCCGTCTCATCACCCATCAAGTCACTTTATCGTCAGAAAAAGCGGAACGAGGAAAAGCCTTTGTGAACAGGCTCAATCTTGCTTCCAGAACTGCAGTCTGGCTCTTAGGAGGGGGTGGAGCAGGCAGGGGAGGCAGAGAGGAGAGTCCCCACCCCATCTAGGTGGCCAAAGGCGGTCTGCACCAAAGCGTGAACACAGGTATCTCCTGTTTCACTGTTTCCTGAAACAGAGGCACCCAATTAAACCATCAAATCTGCTCCCTGCCAGTAAGTCATCTTTCACCAGCTTTTCTTGGTAAACATCTTGCCAAGACAGTCATTTGCAGGAGACCATTGGACGTGGCCTTGTAACCAACATGGATCTCCCTGCAGGAGCAGGGGCTCTGGGGAGAGTGTCGCCCGAGTCTGAGTCCTGGCTCTGCCACCCACTGTGGAGGGACGGGGCCCGAGACCATGGAGTCCCCGCACCCGGGGCTTCTGTGAGGATTAAAGGGGCGAACTCTGGAAAGACTGAGAAACGTGCCTCGTTCGTAGGAAGCACCCAGGAGATGTCAACCTACAAACGTGGACCACATTGCTCTAATTCTTATCCTTATCCAACGTTTACGACCCAGAAAGGCTTTCTAGAAAGCTTTCCATGTGCTCAGAATCCACAATGACTTGTGTTGCTACAGATGAGGATGAAAGATCCTTTCTCAACCATTAAAAATCTAAGTGAACAACAATACACGATATCACATTCCACATCTCAGAAACCGGTAACCTGCACTCTGCACAACTCACCAGACCACCTGATCAACCAAAACACTTTTGTCTCCGGGAACTGGCTGCACGGTCTCCTCCTGAACGGCACAGACAGTCCCTGGTCACCTGCACGCCCGGCATGCCCAGCAGGGGTCTGAGCACAGAGCCTGGGTGCTGAGCAGACGCGGCTCCTGGACTGTGGCCTGGCCAACAGTAACCCAGACCTCACCACCCCAGACCAACAGTCCCAAGCGCTGGCAGAGACTGAAAAGGGCCCAGCCCAGTGCTCAGTCAGTAACCACTCAGGAACATTGCCGACCGAGTCCCCCAGAGCCCAGGCTGGGGCCCTGCTGGGCACCTGCGAGCGCAGCAGACCAGAGTGAGGGGTGCCGGCGGGGACACGGTGCCCGCTGCCCACCTTTGAGCCCTGTTTCACAGCTTGGAGAATGATTTCAACCACAGTGGTGGTCTTCCCGGTGCCGGGAGGCCCATGGATGATGGCGAGTTCCTTCTGGGACAGCGCGAACCAGACCGCTTCCTGCTGGGAGGCGTCCAGAGTGGCGTTGTAGAAAGTCAGGGGCGCTGCGGAACAAGCGACAGTGAGGACCCAGCTCCCCGTCACCCGGCACTCCCCGCCCCTGACCCCGCGTGTGCCGACAGAAATACGGGCTGTAACGGGGAGAAAGCCGGCCCTCGCCAGGGGTCGGCCAGTCAACGCAAAATCAACCTGCTTTGTTTTCCTGGACCAGGAATCTGCAGACTGTGGCCCGCAGGCCAAGCCCAGCCGGCCGCCTGCTCGGTGAGGCAGGTGTCCCGGGACACTGTCCCCAGCAGCCCGCCGTCGCACTGGCCGGCACAGCCTACAATGTTTACCATCTGTCCCTTTACTGAAAAAGTCTGCCAACTCATGCTCCAGAATAACAGCTTCTTGTAAAGTAAATGTTTCTGGGAACAGATTCATTTCTACCATAGTGGCCCTTTTTAAGCGCCCGTAAAATGATGAAAACAAACAAGAATTATGAGCAGATCCAGGACCATGTTTCTGTTCTGAATCTTCCATGGCCGAGTCTAATGACCTGCTTCGTAAGCTCCGTGCTCTGAGAGCAGGTGCCGCTGCATCCAGCCTCGCACCCGCAGCCTCCGCCCCGCGGTGCCCGCAGCAGAGACGAGCGCGCTGACCCCCACGGGCATAGGGCACCGACCCGGAGGTTAAGACGGAAAGCGACTCGGAGAGAGCAACGGAGCATCCGACCCAGAGCTCCTGCGTGTTCCCTTCTCCCCTGGACGCTGGCTACAACCAGGGCACATCGTGTTCCTTGAAACACAGCAAAAACAATGCTAGTTCCCTTCCCAGCTCATAGTAGCCTCTCGGTAAACAGTTGGCAGAAATAAAATCTTATTGAAATGTGAGTGCTTTTGGAATCTGAGAAGGTACAAAGCAGCCCTGAGCTAAGAGCCAACACACCGCCAGGGTACGAGCACCGGCGTGACAGGAAAAGGGTGTGGGGCAGCCCTTGTGTGAGAATGACTGAAGCTATACGGTAAAAACTGGCCAAGTCCAACACCTACGGGGTGGTTCAGTGACAGGCAGCTGCTTGATGAGGTGATAAACTCCTCTCAAAATGAGCTTCTCTAGGACACTGAAGGAGATGAGAAATTGCCCAGAGCACCGTGAGAACAGTCGGGGGGCGGGGGGTGTACATGGACACATGCGTGTGTCTGTATGTAAGTCAGACTGTTCTATGTGGACGTGGAAAAACAACTAGAAGAATACACACACGTATCAGTGAGGCTCACTCTAAGTGGCAGGTTTTCGAGTGATTTCTTTCCCTTGTTTATACGCTTCTTTATTTCCAAACGTTTTATGACTAATACATGGCACTCTTACAATTAGAAATAAACTGTCTTCAATTTACAGAATACTGAGAAAATAATCAAATGCACTTAGAACTGAGACTTCTCAAACTATAAAAAAATGCTATCGAGCATGAAGCATGATCAGTCATCCTCTGTTCTCACAGGGCACTGGGCTAGAAGAAATACCCTCGCATTTCAAAACAAAAATATTCGATATTTAGATATATTAGGAAGAACATCATAAAAAAAATGGAATGAACTACTTCTTTGACGCCGTGTACAGGAAAGAGACTTAGTTCTAGCAAGTCACACAAAGAAGCTTATAAAAAGACACTAAGGTAGATTTCTTCTCACTGTGCATTCTCAAACTCTTGCTAAAATGGCCCAGGGTCTCACTGTTCGAGATCCTGTCCATGGTGGTTTCAACCAGAAAAGGAAAACCACAAGCTCTTACGTATCTCACTGGCAGGGCTGGGGTCTGATCCGCCGAAGAGGACCTCTGTGAGCGAGGACGCGGGGCCAGAATGATACTTCTTTAGGGTAATCAGAGTTCTGCCAAAGGAGAAAATGAAAATTAGGAGCTTAGTGAAAACCAGCAATTAACCCAGCGCCCGAGGCTCCACGCGACGCTGCTGCCCGCCACCTCCCATGAGGGGCACGCGACCGACCCCAGACGGATGTGCCTGCCCTCTTCTGCCCAGCAGGAGGAAGGTGTTTAAGGAAAACGTCACATGTGACTTCCAGTCACACACACTTACTTTTTCAGTCGCTTATAAGTGACGTCGTTGGCAAGTTTTAACAGCCTGTAGGAATGCTCTTGGTCCAAACTCAACTGTAAATCATGGGACTCGTCAAAGGCCACGGTGACCCACTGCTGGGTGATCCGGGTCAGGATCCCAGTGGCCAACTGACTGTCTTCCTCATACAGACCCACTATGTCACCTACAGAAGCAAAGACCAGTTACATAAACGCTGAACAACGTTAAACGTGACTTACTTCATATAACAAATTCCAGCATATTTCAAACATTGTATCTGTTACTTTCATTAGAAATGAAATCAATAAAAAAAATACTTTTAACTAACATCATATGTGAAAATTTACTGGAGCTCAATGAACTGTTTAAAACAAACATGACAGTCAATAAAATATTTAAAGTCTTCCTCTGTGCCCAGCACTGTTCTGGGTGCTGGTCTATATTAGGAATAAAACACGGTCCCTGAGCTCACGTTAGGGAGGAGAGGAGCAAATACGAAAACCTACCAGGGGTCAGAGCCAAGGGCTTTAGTTAAGATGAAGTGCAGGGGCTTCCCTGGTGGCACAGTGGTTAAGAATCCACCTGCCAATGCAGGGGACACGGGTTTGAGCCCCGGTCCGGGAAGATCCCACGTGCCACGGAGCAGCTGAGCCCGTGAGCCACAACTACTGAGCCTGCGCTCTAGAGTCCGTGAGCCACAACTACTGAAGTCCATGCGTCACAACTGCTGAAGCCCGCGCGCCTTATAGCCAGCGTTCCGCAGCAAGAGAAGCCACTGCAATGAGAAGCACGCGCACCACAACGAAGAGTAACTCCCGCTCACCGCAACTAGAGAAAGCCCGCGTGCAGCAACAAAGACCCAATGCAGCCAAAAACAAATAAAATAAATGTATTAAAGAAAAAAAAAAAGATGAAGTGCAGCAGAGGGTGGAGAGGGACGAGGGTGCCATTGCAGAGTGTGTGGGAAGGGCCTCTCTGAGGGGTGACCCGTAAGCAGGGTGGGCCCTGGAAACAGTGGGTGAGCTCACTCACCTCTCCCCACGAGCTCACCTGGGGGAGAACATTCCAGGTGGAAAGGGAACACTGATGAAGGAGGGAGAGGGTGGTTTGTTGCCCACTCAGCTGGGCCTCCCCACTCCTGCGACAGCTGTTTGGTGACTCACCCGTCACCAGGCGAGTCTGAGAGGCTTCCCCCGATGCCGGGACGGAGCACACGACCCACACCCGAGCCAGTCAGGGCTTCACAAGCCCCCTGGCCAGTGGCTGGCTCGGGGATGGACAAGGGACCAAATCAGAGCCCCTGAGATGTGGTGAGACTTTTGGGTGGACAGCTGGAAGGATGCCCTCACCCTTCCCAGCTGGACCAGAAACTGGAGAGGGCGTGAGGGCTGAAGCTGCTACCGCTTGGGGCCTGAGAAGGAAGCCAGCCCAGGAGCGGGCGGAGCCGGAACACGGGGCGGAACTAAGCCCAGGCGACCTCCTCTGAGCCGTGCAGCCACCTTCCAGCTATCACAACCCAGGCGTCCCCCTCCTGTTCCAGCCCATCTGGCTCGGGGTTTCTGTCACTTGAACACAGACAGTTCTGACCAAACAAGAATCCACGCTGAGATGCAGCCAGGGCCTCCCACATACTCACACCCCATTTATTCCGAGTCAGAGTACGTGCCACACGTCAACCAAGCATGAGGCGTATTCTTAGTCCCAGCTGCTTTCCTTCTAGGCAATGAGTTTCATCTGCACCTTGAATCTTTTCTGTCTCCCGCCCCAACTTTTAAAGACAAAGAGCAGGTGGCAGCAGTGCCCCTGGGCCCGAGGTCTGGTTCTGTGCACGGGGACCTCCGTGAGGCTGAGTGCAGGCGACGCCGTCCCGACTGTGACTTCCCCACCGGCTGCCCTGAGTAGGGTCCCACATTGCAGAATTCACACCTCTCAGCTACAGAGCCTTAAAACTGCTCTTCAGGAGACGAAAAACTAACAACCCCACCTACATTTGATCAGAAGCCGAAGCAACACATCAGATTTTCAGCTCCACACTTTTTCACATAAACAGCTGACTTCCTGTTTATCAGCTATTCATCAACCTCTCAGGTCATTCACTCCGCAACACTTACTAACTGAACACATACTATTCCTTTGGTTTTCAGCGTTTACAAACGCCCTGCACATTCAGTCCCACCCACTCATCCTGATGGCGAGGCCGAGAGCTCAACTATAATCCCCGTGGTTCTGTTCTTCAGAGGACACGTGACTGACTCTCAGCCACTTAACAGCAAAGTGTAAGATCTGACTCCAAACCAGCAGCTTCCCCTCCTCCTATCTGTCTCCAAACCCAGCCCGTACTCCAAAAACTGTGGGGCAAGAGTCTAGAAAATCGAAATATGAAACCAACAAACTGTCACCACCAAAACAAGGCAGAGAGACTTTTCTAGTGGAAGTGCAGTGTTCAGCAGCGTTGCTCTCTCCCAGTTTCCAGGTCTGATCAAAAACAAGCGTTCCAGGGATTTCCCTGGCGGTCCAGTGGTTAGGACTCTGCGCTTCCACTGCAGGGGGCACAGGTTCGATCCCTGGTCAGGGAACTAAGATCCCGCATGCCGTGCGGCGTGGCCAAAGGAAAAAATAAAAATAAATAAAACAAGCATCCCAGGTGTGAGCTTAAGAAGCTTCTTCTAACTGCCCCTCCTTTCCAGCAGAGCTGCCACAAGTTTAGCCAAAGTATCCTTGGCACAAGGAAGGTCTGGGAATACACAACTACACACGTTGAACCATCTGGACCAGGGCTACTCAAGAGACATGTGAGAGTCATGTGTAATTTTACATTTTCTAGTAGCCATATTAAAAAACCAAAAGAAACAGGTAAATTTAATCACGTTTTACTTAACCCAATACATGAAAAATATTATCATTTCAAGATACAATCAGTTTTCAAAGAAATTCCTTTTGATATTCTAAATTTTTTGCACTAAATCTTCAAAATCTCATGCGCATTTTACACCAGCAGTGATCACTAGCCCTATTTCGAGCGTTCAATAAGCCCGCGTGGCTAGTGGCTGCCAGTCTGGGCAGTGCTGCTCTAAACTACCAAAAAGCCTCATAACTGCTGAATTTCTCAGTGAGAGCTTTCCATTACAATGCTTTATTCCCCAACTGGTCGTATGTGACCTGGTCTTTACAACCCACATCTGAAGACAGCAATACTCAAAGTCCACCTATGTCAAAAATGCACAGACCGGAAATAAAGCTGTTACTGGGAAGCACAGCTGCAGACATGCATCTCCTGGGCTCAAAGGTGACCAGCAACCGTCCGTACAGCCCGGTCCGCTGGCTGGATACCTGCAGCTTCAGCAAGCAGACGCCTCGGCTCTGGAGTTCTTTCGGAGAGACACTTTCCTGCCAGGACCTGGGAGACACCCAATGTTGAGACTTCAGTATTTGTATTTTACCAGTTTTCACTTCCAACCGTGCAGGAAGAACAGATGGAGATCTCTGCACAGGCACGAAGGGTGACCAGGGAAACTCCAAAACTGCCCCCCCTCAAACCTGCCCCCCCTATAGCCCCAGCGCGATCTGTGCCCTCCTCCCAGTTTCCCAAGACAGAACCTTCGCTCATCTTCACCTTCTGTCCTGAGTCCTGTGTGTCACTGAGTCCCACCAGGCCCCTCCCATTTGTACCCAGAATCCACCCCTGCCTCATCCTCGCCGCCACAGCTTTGGTTCAAGCCCACATCACTGGCCGTCTCTGGACTAAACTGAACTTCCTAACTTCCTTATCTCTGGGTTCTCCCCAGCCAATCCCAGCAGCAACATCCAACAGATCCCCCCTAAGATGAAAATCTATTTACCTCCCTGACCTGCCTAACTGCACCGAGGCCCATCCTCTGCACAGGAATATCATACAATCTTCTCCACAAGGTCCTTCCCAATCTGGCCCCCGCCTATCTTCCCATGGGTGCTTACTCTGTACTCTGAACCGTGCTGAGCCCTTGACTTAGAGATCATTGTGTTCCCACCTCACTGGTCTGCTGTGAGAATGATCTCATTTGACAGATGAGGTAACTAAGGCTGCAAAGTCATCCAGCCATAAATCATGGAGCTGGGATCCCACTGACGTCGACAGGACTGCAAATGCTCTGAACCATCACGATCAAAAACCTCTAAAACAAATCCTCTCCACTTGGGTAGCACAACGGTTGAGTGCAAACTCTGGGATCAGCCTGCCTGAGCTCAAATCCTGGCTCGACCTGTGTGACCTGGGGCACATGACTTAACCTCTGTCTCAGCCTCCTTAGACATAAAACGAGAATTACAGTAACCAACTTCGCAGAGTTGACGTAAGGTTTAAAGGGGCTGATGTATGTGGGGTGCTTTCACAGGCCTCAGTGTCATCTCTCAAAGTTTCAGCCCTACGGAAACAAGTCTGGCTTTCTCAGGGCTCCACCCTCGCCTGCAGGGCTGCCCTTCCTCCCCACATCTCTTCCAGGAATATCCTCCCCCGCCTCCACCTGAACCCCTATTTTTCTGCAAGCTGTGCTCAGGCACCACCTCCTCCACGAAACCAGCCTCAACCTAAGGCTCCCCAGGCTCAGCTGTCCACCCTCCTGCTCCCACAGCACTTTGCCTGCACACACGGGTCAGCATCTATCACGCTGGGAGGGAACTGTTTCCGCTCCCACCTGCCCCTTCCGCTCAAACCCAGCCGCCAGGGGACCATCAATGACTATCTCACTCGGGGCCTGGCACGGAACAGGCGCAGACACTGACAGAGGGGACGATGACGGAAGAGGGCTGAGAACACTTTGGGGATGGAAATGGGGAGAGAGGCAGGACCAACGAGGCAAAGTTCAGAGGGGGACTTCAGGGGGAGAACAGACCCTTCCTAAGGGTCCCCCAAACGGAACGGGCTGTCCCGGGGGGTGAAGAGGCTTCCATCTGTGTGGGAGGCCGAGCCCCTTCACAGCCGCGACCCGGACTCGAGGAGTCAGGAGGGCAAATCCCGACCCCCAGGCTGGTCAGGCCGAGCCCCCAGGAGGGAGGTCCGCCCGAAGTCTGAGCTGGGAGAGTAGGGGGGCCTAGGGGAACCGCCGGACCGAACCCGAGGCCCGGGCCGGCGGCCGTACCTGCGCTCCTCGACCTCCGCGTCCCTCTCGAGCGCCAGCAGGTCCAACTGCTTGTTCACGAAGCTCTCCACAGTCGCCGACGCCATGGCCGCAGTCCGGCCGGGGCCCGGAGCAGCCGAGGTCCCGAGCCGCCGAGTTCCGGCTGCCGCGAGGGGCGGTGCTCCCGGCCGGGCCCGGTGCGTCGACGCACCAGGTTCGCGCCTCTTCCGCTTCCGGTGTCGGTCTAGGCTGCGGGAAGATGGCGGCGGCTGTGGCGGCCTCGGCCCTGCCGGTCACTTTCGGACGGCTGGTGTCTGCATGCAGCCGCAGTGTCCTGAGAGCGTCGGGGCCCGGAGAGGGTGAGACCTTGGCCGCGGGGTGAAGGGAGGAAGTGGGGCGCCCTGCCGTCCCGCCACATGTGTGTCTGTGTCCGACCGATGTTAATCGCTTTTTTTGATGCGGTGATTACAACGCGGACTTTAGAGTTGGGGAAACCTAGGTTCAGATCCTGGTTCCTTTAGTTAGTAGCTTAAATACTGATGAAAGCTCCCCAACTTCCATATAGGCTGTATTTAACCGGGGGAACAAACTGAGGCTCAGAGTGGTTAGGTAACTTGCTTACGGTCACACAGCAGGGAAGTGGGAGAGGACTGAATCAGACAACTCGGTCCGGCTCCAAGGCCTGTGGTTTAACCATCACCCGCAGGCTGCGAGCCACTCTCTGAGCCTCACCGTCCTCATCTGGAAAATGGTGATGAATGTCCTTGCCTAATGGTAACCAATCCAGCAAAAGCGACAGCTGTATTTTAGGCACTGGGTTGTCATGAGGCTCAAAAAGATTGTTTGTCAGAAACACTATAAACTTCTGTCTGAAACGGTTGGAGTGTGTATCTGTGTGAGGGAATGTTTATGTGTGTTTTAGAATTGGGTCTGAATTGGTAATAAATGTTCCCTTTTTTAGGTGTGATAATGATGTTGTGGTTGTGTTTTTGTAAAGAATCTTTATCTTTCATAGAAATACACTGACAGTTGCTTTAATCGCAGAGTTGGGCCAGAGGCACTGTGAATGAATCAAGCTTGGCCAAGAGTTGATAACTGTTGAGTCTGGGGAGAGATACAGGAGGACTCGCTATTCTCTTTACTTTTGTATGCTTGTCATTTTCCATAATAAAACTTGGGTTTAAGCAGGCAGGGAAGTTTTTACAAAAGCAGTGGGACTTACTGCATTCTACCAATATAAAACCACCTCTAGAATGCTGTGTTCAATTCCAGACCCAATGTTTTCAGAGAGAAGCACAGATGAAGTGAACTGAGTAAAGAGAGGGTGACCAAAATGGTAAACAGGCAGGACCTTGAAGAGTGAGTGAAGGAAACAGGGTGGACACTGGCACGATCCTTAGGGATCTGAAGGATGATCCTGGGGCACCATTTGTTCCCAGGAGGGTCACTGCTAAGCTAAGACCACAGGCAAGGGAAGCAGATCAGGTGCATGAACTCTGTGAGCTTTCAGCGGTGGGATGGCTCTCAAGAGAGGCCAATCACAAGTTCCCAATCGTGGAGTATTCCACAGGGGCCTCGTTTGATGGCTTAGCAGGGTAGATGTCATTCATTTATTCGTATATTCACTATTTATCGAGCACCTATTACAAGTCAAACACTGGTCCAGGATAGCGAATACATCAGTTATAAACATAAAACAATAATCCCTGCTTTTATGGAGCTAGCATTCTGACGCAGGGGGAAGGGTTGTGCAGAGAGACAGGCAGATTTTTAAGAAGAAGCAAATTACATAGTATGTTCAAAGCTGTTAAGACTCATGGAGAAAAATAAAGCACGAGTTGGGAAGAAAGGGTTCAATTTTAAATAGGATGGGTGGGGAAGGCCTCTCTACTGAGACGGTATTGGAGTGGAGACCCAAAGGAAATAGGGAATTAGCCTGGGGGCCACATGGGGTGGGGGAGCGTCCAGGGCAAGAGCGGTCAGGCATAGGCCCTTGCACTTGGCATCTTCCCGGAATAGCCAGGAGGCCAGAATGGCAGGTGTGCAGTGAACGAGGGGAAGCTCGTGAGGCATGGACTCAGAGAGACAGATGGAACCGCAATGCCCACTGCCCTGTGGCCGCTGTAAGAACTTCGGCTTTTTCTCTGAGTGAAATGGGGTGCTCTTGTAGAGTTTCGCAAAGTAGTGACACGATCTGACCTCAGTTTTAACAGGATCCCTCTAGCTGCTGTGCAGAGAAGGGAGGCTAGGGCGAGAGCAGGGTGTTAGTAATAATGCAGGCTTGGGTGATTGAAGTGGTCAGAGCCTGGATCTCTCAAAGAGAGGCAAGGGGACTTGCTGATAGGTTGGCTGAGGGGTGTGAGAGAGAAGGGTCATAAATGACTGAGATTTGGGGCCTGAGCAACTAGAAAGATGGAGTCGCCATTACATGAGATGGGGAGGGGCGCGGGAGAAGCAGGCATGAGGGGCAGATCAGAAGCCTTTGTTAGTTTCTGAGACGCCTGTTAGACATGCAGGTGACGATGACAAAGAGACAGGTGTTTGTCGTGTCCGACAGGCTGCAGGTGTAAACTTGGGAGTCACCAGTGTATAGGTGACATTTAAATTCATACAATCACCAGAGGAACGGCTATAGGTAAAGAAGAGGTAAGATCCAATGTCTAAACCACAAGCGCACCAAGATGGCAGAGGGGAAGAGACACCAGCCCAGGAGACCAAGAATTGGGAACAACCGCTAATGAGTGAGCTTTGAAAGAGTGAATTTTATGGTTTATAAATTAGAGCCCAATTGAAAAAATAAAACCAACAGTAGTTATTGAGAAACCTGTCCTCTGCTTTTTGCACTTACCAGGCATTTTATTTCTGAGTCCTTCTCAGTAGGCTCTGGGTACCTTTGTCGGTGCATTAGTTATCTACTGCTATGTCCCAGGTTACCCCCACATCCAGCAGCTTAAGATACCTAACGTGTATTATCCATCGCTGACGGTCAGGATCCAGCAGCAGCTTAGCGGGTGCTTCTGGCTCCCAGTCTCTCATTAGATTCAAGTCAGGCTGTCAGCTGGGGCTGCGGAATCTGCTTTCCAGCTCCCTCCCGGGGCTGCTGGCTGGAGGCCCCTCCAGGGACTGCTCACCGCACAGCAGCCCTGCAGCAGAGATGAGAGAGGACACCCAGGACAGCAGCTGCCCTTATAACTTACTCTCGGAAGTGCTGTCCTGTCACTTCTGCCACATGCTGTTGGTCACAGACACCAGCGCCCTGTCGGGGGACAACACAGGGGTGAGAACACCAGGAGGTGGGCTCATCGGGGCGTCCTGGAGGCCGCTCCCACACTGGGGTACCGAACAGGGCCTGAACGTAGTGGGCACCTGTGGTCAAGGAGTGGGTTAGCAGGTAGGTGATTTGGTTTTAGGCCCTTTTCAGTGGTGTGACAAGCACATCCTGACGCTTATGGTAATAGCCAGTGACTGTAAGTGATGTTCTTTTGGTTTTGTTGGCCTAGGTTTTCCTGTAGACATGTGATGTGGTGGTTTAAGTCGCGTGCCAGTCACAGGAGCGGCACTTGCACACTGAGCGTCGTAAAGGGCGGTTTGCGTTTCGTGTTAGTAACTACGCGTGTTTCTTTATTCCCTCAGCTTCCCTGTGGTCTGCTTCTCGAAGGTTCAGTTCGCAGAGCGCTTCATTTCCACAAGGGTAATATCAAAATGTGGGTTTTGGTGACTCTCTTCCTTTCCTTTCTAAAGTCAGAACTTCAAAGGTTTGGGTTTTCAAGAATATTTAGTTTTCTTTTAACTTTTTGACAGTATTTTTCTCAGACCCTTGACATATAGAAATACAGACAGAACCTCAAGCACCCGAAGGCAAAGGTGTTCTGGGCCTTGCACAGCTGTGTCTTTCTAGGCAAAAGCTTTTAACTCCTAATTGGGGATTTATTTCCAACTGGGAAGGTCGAATCACGGGATGGTTGTGTCAGAATCTCCAGGGGACCTTACGTAATTTGAAAGAGCATGTTCAGTGTTAAAGAAAACACATAAAATTAATATAAACTACAGAAGGTAAATTTGACAAAATCGTACTCAGGTAGGAACACACAGGGTCCCGTCCCTGCCCCGCCCTGTCAGCCCGGGGCCCTGAGCAGGGCCACGCACTCTGAGCTTCGTTCCTCTTCGGCAAAATGGAAGCAGTATTAGTCTCCATCTCAGTGGGTTTTCATGAGAGTCGAGTGAATTTCTGCATTAAAAAAGAGCTTAGAAGGGAGCTTCCCTGCTGGCGCAGTGGTTAAGAGTCCGCCTGCCAATGCAGGGGACACGGGTTCAAGCCCTGGTCCGGGAAGATCCCACATGCCGCGGAGCAACTAAGCCCGTGCACCACAACTGCTGAGCCTGCGCTCTAGAGCCCGCGAGCCACAACTACTGAGCCCGCGTGCCTAGAGCCCGTGCTCCGCAACAAGAGAAGCCCCCGCTCGCCACAACTAGAGAAAGCCTGTGTGCAGCAACGAAGGCCCAATGCAGCCAAAAATAAAATAAATTTTTTAACAAAAAAGAGCTTAGAAGGACTTGTGGTTGCCGTGGGGAAGGGATGGATTGGGAATTTGCGATTAACAGATACAAAGTATTATACATGGAATGGATAAACGACAGGGTCCTCCTGGAGAGCATAGGGAACTATGTTCAATCTCCTGAGATAAACCATGGCAGAAAAGAATATAAAAAAGAAGGTATGTGTATAACTGTATCACTATGCTGTACAGCAGAAATTAACATTGTAAATCAACTAGACTTCAGTACAAAAATTAGAAAAAAAAAAAGAGAAGAGCGCCTGGCACGTAGTAAGCTCTCAGTGCAGCCGCCTGCGCTCCTGCAGCGGAGATTCTCAGCAGGGGGGACGCAGGGCCTGGTGTTTCCCTAAAGGAGCAGTGGGCACCCTGGGTGAGGGTGGAGGCAGAAACCCTAAAGGGTGCTTTCATGAACTCGGCTGACTTCTCCTGTGACCGCCATGAGTGGCCACTGCTGCCCCCGGTCCCGTTCCAGGTTTGTCCCTCGGTCCTCGGCTGGCTGCTGCCGGGCCGCCCGCTGCCGGGCCGCCCGGGGCCGCTCAGACACGATGCGTGACGGGAGTGCACAGCTTCATTCGGGGGCCAGTGGACTCCAGCGGGGGGGGGGCGTTCGCTCACTTCACAGTGAGCGAACAGTGAGCTGGAAGCGGCAGGGTCCCCAGTTTTCTGGGATCTTCTGGCTGGTCTAAGAGTTAAATTGACATGAGACAGGTTAACAGGAGAAAAATCAAACCAAAGTTTAATAACCTGTACACACAGGAGAGACCCAGGAGAAATGAACCACTCGGGCAAATGGCAGAAGCTCTCACCTTAAGTAGCACCTTCAGCTAAAGACAAAAGACGATGTTGAGGGTGGGGCTTTGAGACTTCAAAGGGGATGAAGGCAATTCACGCGGAGGTGGAAAAGCAGATGTTTGGTGAATAAATGTTGGCTGGGCCTGCAGAGACAGTGGGACAGGAGCGGCCTCAGATCTCTGGGCCCCTGTGTTCCTCGCAGCCGTCTCTGGTGATGCTGTGTCCCAGGACAGGCCCTCCATCTCGAGTCTTTCAGGAAGCTGCGCGCAGACCCAGGCCTGCCTGCCTCCTGCCAAAGTTTCCTCCTGCGTCTTTTGGGCCTTGATTGTTTTCGGCTTGAAGTAATCTGCACGCCTAAGAGACATTTTGGGGTGAGCAGGTTTTGCTCTCCTACAACTGCGGGGGCAGCTGTCTCGCCAGCCACACCAGCATCAGAGACGTGCCGGATCCTTGCCCTCCCTAGTGTGCTGAGCGCAATCACTTCTCACACATCTTGAACCGTCTTTTCACGTGTGTGTGACCCACGTCTCTAAAATATTTTTACAGATACGTTCCTAAAACGTCACTGAGTTCACCGCCTTGGCCAGAAGTCGTTGGGCCAGACCCCGTCGCGGAGGCCAGACACCATGCAGGTGAGAGAGGCAGAAGCTAGGGGGTGGCGCCCCTGCTTCCACCACAGGGGGCCTCCTGGCCACAGAACAAGGACTTCACGTTTCCAGGTGCCCGAGACACGGCGCAGCGTGAAAGCTCAGGTTCGCTCAACACCAGAGCTCAAAACCCTCATTCGTTGAGCCAGTCCTCCTAGGGCAGCAAGGCACCAGCCGAGTCGCAGGCAGGTAGTGCGGGTGGCGCGAGGGCCAGGGCCCAGCTCTGTCTCCCCACTGTTGGTAGAAACGGGAGTTCAGGGAAGAAGAACGACGTGCCCGGTCCTCGGTGGAAGCCGGCCCCAGCCCAGGTGTTCAAGAGGCCATCAGGGTGTCGGGAGGCATGTCACACAGGATGCGTGTCGCCAGGAGGGCAGTGCGGCCACCACGCCCAGCACCGGGATGAGTGCGAGATCCTCAGTTTCCAAAAGCTGAAGTCCATAGTCACGCGTGGAGCCTTGCGGTTGTTAAATACTATTTCGGATGCTGTGCCCAAAAAGTACAGCTGCAGGCGAGGTTCCGCCCTCTTGGCCAGGTGCAGCCGAGGGCGTGACTCGGTTTCCAGGGCAGACGCCGTGCCCTGCGCCCAGCCCCAGGCGAGGCCAGGAGGGTCGGGGCAGGAGAGAAGGGCCGGGCCTAAGACGAGGCGGTGACCGTGGGAGCGGGGACTGGGTGTGGGCGGACGCGAGCAGGTAGCATCCAGCACCACGAGGGTATAATTCTAGGTTTTCCTTGTTTGCAAGAAGGCCTCTCCTCTCACTTTGCCAGGCCGCTGGCTCGTTAATAACGACTGGGAATGAAACCAGGTGAGGGTTTCTCCACCGCAGGGTCAGAGAAACCCAGCCAGGCGCGCCGAGCGCTCAGGCGGGAGGATGGCAGGGGGATGGGGGCTTCTGTGCCGTCGGGGCACGATCGTCTATAAGAGCCCCGTGTGCCCCGCGCACCCCAGTGCCAGCTCCTGGGAGCAGCGGCTCACCCTGGCCTGCGGCGGGGCAGCGGGCACCCGGGTGAGGGTGTAGCTGTGACCCTGACCGCCCTTCTCCCCACAGAGGTCGTGGAGAAGGTGAACGAGCTGATCGCCCAGGGCCGGTACGGCAGGCTCTTCGCAGTGGTGCACTTCGCCGGCCACCAGTGGAAGGTGACCTCTGAAGACCTGATCTTAATTGAAAACAAGTTAGACGTTGCGTGTGGAGAGAGGATCCGGCTGGAGAAGGTGAGACTGAGTCAGCTCTGGGGACGTGGCAGGCTGGCCAGTGGGCACGGTGGGGTCAGGGGGGTGTGGGCAGAGCTGCTCCCCGAGGGCGGCCCGACTCGGTAGGGCCCCTCCTTACAGGGAGCCGATCAGCACGTTTCTCTAAGGGGACGCGTGTGTCTGTCTCACATCAGACAGAGAAGGGTTTGTCTCACGTCTCCTTAGTGTATTCTTAGAGGAAAATATCTGATCACAGGTACAGTGAAAATCCCAGTTAGGGATGTAAAGAGTTCTCAGGCCAGGATTTATGAAGAGAAAATGTTCCGTTTCGGCTCGAACACTGCCCTGACGTTAGGCGTGACAGCTGCCGCTGTGCTGAACGGCGAGCACGGTTTAGAGGCGCCTCGCAGGGCGCTGGTCGTCTTCCGACCCTCCTGAACTGCCGCGTGGTGTGTCCTGCGTGTTTAGCCAAGTGCCTCTGCCCTCCGCTTGTGTTCGGGGGCCTATTTGGTTTTTGCCTATTCTGCTTCTGTTCATAAAACTGTAGATAAAATATGAGATTTCTGTACCGGATCATTTTTTTAGGACGTGGTTAACTGTTGGTGTGATGTGATATGACATATGGTTTTCTTTATAATTTAAAACTCCTCCTTCCTTTGTGATTGTAGATTCTTTGCACATTTACACCCAGGGGAGCATTAAACTCTCCTCTCTCAGACGGTCTTCCCACGGCCTGTGATCCGAGCAGGACCACGGCTCAGGCTGAGCCAGGGCGCTGTGTGGACGCCACCAGCCAGCACAGCCCCTTCTCCTTGGTGACCCCCGTGGTCCTGTCATGAGCTCACGAACAAGAGTACATTTACCTTTTACATCTAAAATAAGAGACTTCTGGAGAGTTTTTGTGAGGATCTCTAAAAAGACATTATTTTGAAACATTTCACATTAACAAAAACATAGGAAGCTCCACCTAATGCGGGTGGTTTTTCGTAACGTCGGAAGCCCAGCAACAGAGAACGTGTCGGGCTGAGAGTGAGTCAAGCAAGATTTCACTATTTGTCATCACCTAACACACATAGCCCGTTGATGTTATTATAAAATAGGCTTTGCCTTTAGACATTTAAGCTTAATGCAATCGAGTTTTTTTCTCATCAGGAGAATTTCAGACAGTCTCCCAATGTCTAATGAGAACCCCACTGCACTTGGGTCGCAGAACTGTCTTCATCTGAGGCCACACTTAGCGTCACAGTTTCCCTCCAGTGAGAGAGGCTGCCTGGCCGTGCAGGGTTTTGCAGTCATTAAAAGCATACCTTGAACCTCAGTCTTTGCAGTATCAACAGGACTGTGAACTGCATAAAAGACACCACAGTCTGGTTTGTGCATTTTTTCCCTATATGTATTATACTTCAATAAAAAGTTGTTGTATTTTAAAAGCCACTGTTGCCATAGGAGGTTACCTGCTCGCCCAGATGACCGAGTTCCACATGTCCGGGTCTGACAGCGCGGGCGTGTCTGCAGGCAGCCAGGCGCCCCTGCACACACAGCCACGCCGCCAGCTGGCGCCCCCTCTGTCCCAGGTTGAGGGAGTGGCTAGTTAGATAGCAGAGGAAGCCCACGTTTTGGTTTCGGGGAACCGACACCTTGCTTCCTTTCCAGTGTGCTCGGGCGACGGCCTGTTCTAGGGGCTTTGTGTTATTTGCTGGTAACACGCCTATTTGATTCCAGGTCCTGCTGGTTGGGGCCGACGACTTCACGCTGCTCGGCAGACCCCTCCTCGGGTAACGTGCTCTCAGATGCCGGCGGGGAGGCTGGGCAGAGGGGCTCCCGTCACACCCGCTGCAACCACCAAGCTCAACAGCTTACGCTTCTCACCGTGGGTGTGTAGTGTCCCACGTACAGAGCATCCAGGACAAGTCGTTGACCTGTTACTCATTCACTGCAGTTTGGCCCTTTTAAGATTTGCTGTGGGACGACGCTGTTCTTTGTTGTGCTTTTTGGTAGTTTTCACAGTGCCTGCAGGGAGGGCGTATGACGTTGATAACCGGCAGAAAAGGAAGTTAAACTTTGTTTAGATGTTCTCACGTAAAGCACTAGTAAAACTGAAAAATAATCAGGAAGGTACATTACTGTTCGTTTTCCTCTCTTCCAGAAAGGATCTTGTTCAAGTAGAAGCCACAGTCATTGAAAAGACAGAATCGTGGCCAAAAATCAACATGAGATTCAAGAAAAGGAAAAACTACAAAAGGAAAAGAAGTAAGTTGGAGAAAGCGTGGCTGCTGTGCTCCCATCCTCTGGGTGTTGCCCCGCGTCCTGTGCTGGGCCAGGTTGGACGGGGCCCTGCCCTCTGCCAGGCGCTTTGTGGGTGCAGCAGCCCAGAGACCAGTGAGAGCTCTGCCCGCGTCCTGCCTCTGCCTCTGCCGGGGAGGGGCGGGTAGCAGTCGTTAACCACTCCGGGGCTTGTGGAGGGCGTGGCCCTGGCAGCTGCCGGACAGCCCAGAAGCAGGTCACGTGTCCACCACGGGGAATGGACGAGCAACGGAGATTCCCTAGTGGGATGTTGTCCAGTGCAGTGGATGGCCCACCTCCACACGGCAGGGACGATCTTAGACTATGTGAGGGTGAGGCCGAGTCATGAAGCCCGGAGGTGGGCAGAGCTCAGCCTCGTGCTGCTGGGCACACGCTCGCGCCCGCACGCGTTACGCACACACATAACAATGGCACATTTTTAAAGGAAGAACGGTTTGCGCAGAATCACGGGTGTGGCTGCCTCTGGAGGGGCGGGGAAGGAAGGAGTCACAAATGCAGAGGGATCGTGTGTCCTGTGTTCCAATTCCTGTGGGCGGCTCGTCAGACTTCATCTTACCGTAATGCTTCGGGCGATCGTTCATGTTTGTTCCGTGAAGCAAAGGCAGGTGGGGACAGCATCCTCAGAAGGTGGTTAAAGAGAAGAGGTGGTGGCTGGAAGGGTGTGAGGTCGACTGGGCCGGGAGGCGGAGGTGGGGCTGGTTTGTTTGAAGGAGTGAAACAGGCTTTGGGGGAGGAGGGAGGCCCATCTGGAGCCCGAAGGAAGGCAGTCCTGGGAGAGAAGGTCAGGAGAGGTTTCCCTGGGGAGGCGGCAGGGGGGGTGGCCCCTGGAGGGCCAGGGCATCCGGATGCTGGTGGGATGGAGCGGGCAGGGTGGGCTCGAGCACAGGGGCTGAGAGACCAGGGACAGGAGGCCCCTCCGTCCTGTCCCCCGGCCGAAGGGGCATCCAGGCGCATGTGGTGCCCCTGATTTAAAGGGCCAGTAACAATGGGCGTCACCAAGGTGGGTCTGCTGGGAGGGGGGAGGGGATGGAGGCGGGAAGGGGTGAGGTCAGAGGTCGGAGAGGTGAAGAAGCAGCGCCCCTGTGTGGACTTGCCGCGGGTTCTGGCAGGTGCAGCGCGTGGGGTGGACAGAACCTCAGCCGGGAAGGGAGGAAGCGGTGGCGGGAAGGGCTGGCACCTGAGGGGGGGACTTCACAGCAGGGGCCTCCCCCAGGGGCGCGGGCCGGGCCTGGTGAGCGGGAGTGGAGAGGCCACCGCATCCAGCGGCCTTGTGGTGACTTGTGGGAGTTGGCGGCTCATCATAGGGACAGGAGGGGAGCCTGTGCCCTGAGTGGGGGCAGGAGACCCCGCTCTCCCTGCCCGGCCTCACGGAGCAGGGCCGGGACGAGGGTTCACGGAGGGATCCCCCTCGGCCCTCACCTAGCCGTTGCTGCCCGCTTTCCACGGCCTGGGCTGTGTCTCCCCCGTCTCCCTGACCCCACACGACCTTTTGTTCCCATCCAGAGCCCCCTGCCATTTCCCAGTAAACCCACAAGCGGGAACAGAACTGTCCCTGCAGGGGCCTCCACTGGAGGTCACAGCCCCTTGGGGCGGGACCCACAGGCTGCAGCATCTTGTCTCAGGAGGTGCACAGTTGGCCCCCTATATCCCCGTCTGCCATACTCGCAGAGTCAACCAGCCACAGATGGAACATTTGCAGGAGGGACTTCCCTGGCGGTCCAGTGGTTGACTCCGTGCTTCCAATGCAGGGGGTGCAGGTTTGATCCCTGGCCAGGGAACTAAGATCCCACATGCCACAACTAAGAGCCCGTGTGCCGCAGGGCCAAAAACAAAAAAATTTGCAAGAAAAAAAAATTCCAGAGAGTTCCAAAAAGCAAAACTTGAATTTGCTTCACCAAGTCCTTACATAGGATCTATATTATATGTTGTATTTACACCTGTTCATATGGCGTTGACAGTGTTTTAGGCCTCACGTGTGACCTAGAGATGGTTTAGAGTGTACGGGAGGGTGTGTGTGGGTCACATGCAGACACTAGACCGTCTTATTAGGGGGCTTGAGCATCCTTGGATGCCGGTGTCCTCGGGGGTCCTGGAACCCATCCCCTGCAGACAACGAGGGACGATGTATGTCTCTCACAGTCCTCGGTTACAAACGGTGAAACGTACCAGACGGTAGCTTCAGCTTTACTAGAGCTGGGTCAGTAGGGAGCCTCTCCTGTACCCTCCACCACCTCCAGTAGCCTCAGCGTAGCCGGAAGGGGTGCCCCCACCCATGCAGGGCAGGGGTCTCTGGGCACGTGGGGGAGGCCAGGCTGGGGGCCCGCAGCAAGGGCGCCCCTGGCCTCCAGGCCCCGGGGTGTTGCAGCCCCTGTGGGGTCTGACGGGGCTCACGGAGCGAGTGGTGAGGCAGGCGGTCAGTGATGACCAAAAACCACGGCCTGTGGGACATCACTGGGTGGCCAGTTCTGCCCGGCTGCGGGGCGGTGCTGGTGCAAGGCAGACCCTCGAGGAAAGAGCGGGCGGCGGCTGGGTCTCGCGGTAGCTGGTTGACGGCGTCCGGATCTGTGTTCATGCCGGGCCCTGCTCTGTCTTGCAGTTATCGTGAGCCCTCAGACCGTCCTCCGGATAAACACCATCAGGATTGCTCCACGTCTGTGCTGATCATCCAGCTAATGTTTCTAGAAATATAAAAATAAACCCACTTTCCGAGGAGTCCGGGTCTCTGTGCTCTGGGGTAGGCGGCTCTGCCGTAACAGGCTCAGTCCTGCCGTCGATTGTTGGAGGCTGAGCACCCTGACTGGGAGCTTATCCTTAGTAAGGAATAGTCTCCCTTGGCTGGAGAAACAGGAATTCGGGAAGAATTACAGGCGTGGCCCTCCCAGGGCTGGAGCCTGGATGCTCGTGTAAGACACAGACTGATATTACTGGCTGCCCTCCACCGGGCACCGCAGGTGCGCGACGTGGGGGACACAGCCGGGGCCCAGGAGCTGACGCCAGGAGAGACATGATCTGGATTCCACTCCTGGGCAAGATGTACAAAGACGTGAGCAAATTCCCATCCCTCGGGTAATCCAACTACCTGTTTCTAGTGATTTGCTTTTCCAAGAAGCCGAGATGCAAACCAGGCATCTGGGTGCAGAGTCCCTGCCCTTGTCCTTCTGCTCCGCTGGGTCCAGCAGGGAAGGGGGGGCACTCTGTCCAAGGCCGGGGCGCGGCGCTGGGGCTGCAGAGCTGGGGCAGCGCAGCACGTGCTGGGAACTGGATGTGAAGTGACAGAGCAGAGGGGCCGGAGCAGTTTTGAACCTGATCCTGAAGGCAGCCTCCTGTCCCAGAAGGGTTGGGGGCTGCTGTCTGGGGCGGGTCAGGCCGGCAGCTGACCCCTGTGACAAGGGAGGGATCCCGAACCAGATTGGCCAGGGCTGGAGGGCAAATGGAAGGACGTGGAGGTGGGGGTCAAGTGTAGGGAGCGGGGGGCTCCCAGGCGGCCCAGGTGTCTGGTTCTGTGTCCTTCACAGAGGCCGGGCTTCCTCCAAGAGAAAAGTTAGGGCTTTCAAGGGACACAATAAAACCCTTTATCAAACTGTAGTTAATACTTTCTTCCAGAGTCCCATGACGGGGGAGTGAGCGAGGCAGGCGGCACTGCACCAGGAGGCCTACCCCTCTCCTCCCTGCGCCCTTTCAGGTACCCAGTCTCCCTCAGGGATGCTGGGGGACGCTGGCTGGCCAGGCTGTGGGGACGCTCCCCCTCCTGCAGTGCCCTCCATGTACAGCAGGGGGCAGCAGTCCTACTGGATGCGGAGATTCTGCATTCCGGCCGCCGGTTACTGGCTGCAGTGCCCCTGGGGTGGGCGGCAGGGGTGGTGGGCCCACCTCAGAGCGTGGGTGCTCTCCCTCTGACACCGCCGCGTCAGGATCTGTGATAACTTTCCACACGCTGTGGCTCGTGCGGACTGCTCTGAGAGCCACGGCTCCGGATCCCGGGCCCTGGCTCTCTCCGGGTCTTCTCGGCCGGCCTAGGGCCCACTCCTGTGGTCCTTTTAACCTGTGCAGGTAAGGTGGGAATCACCTTCCACATGCTTCATCTTATGCACATCCATATGCTTGAAATACAGAACAGGTTCTGAAGTCGTCTGCTGTAGTCAGGCAGCCCAGCTTACGTAGTTGGGGAGGGGGCGGGTGGCTCCGGACCCAGACTGACCTGGTGTGAACCCCACACCCACCCTCCAAGGAGTCCTTGGGCACGTTATCTGGTCCCTGGGCCTCAACTTCCTCATCCCTCAAATGGGGGCGATACTGGTACCCCCCGCTGGACTGCTGTGAGGATTCTGGGTGACAGCAACTGCTCAGCCGAAGTCAGCATTTGTGATCCTAGAAAGGGGCAGAGCCACTGTGCTCTGGGGAACTGGTGACGTGCCCATAAAGCATTGACATCGGTGTCGAACTGGTGAAAGATTACTGCTTTTAAAAACTGGACTAGGCAACATTCACAATAGCCAGGAGGCAGAAATAGCTCGTGTCCATCCTGATGGATAAACAAATGCGGTCTACACGTACAATGGACGTGTTTATTCAGCAATAAGAAAGGAATGGTCAGGACTCCACGCTTCCACTGCAGGGGGCACAGGTTCCATCCGATTGGGGAACTAGGATCCTGCAAGCCGGCACAGCCAAAAAAAGAGAGGACTGGCGGCATTCTGACACTTGCCACAGCGCAGATGGCCTTGAGGACAGTGTGCTGAGTGAAAGAAGCCAGACACAGAAAGGACAAATATGGTGATTCTACTCATGTGAAATACCCAGGCTAGGCAGATTCAGAGAGAGAAAGTAGGTGAGAGGTCATCAGGGGCTGGGGGAGGGGAAGCAGAATTCTCACTTGAATTCTCACTTCCTGGGCACCGGGTTTCTGTTTGAGGTCATAAAAAAAGTCCGGAAGTGGATAGTGTGATGGTTGCACAGCCTTGTCAATGTCATTAATGCCGATGGATTGTCAGTTAAAAGTGGTTAAGTTGGTAAATTGTATGTTACGTATATTTCACCACAACTTTTTAAACATAGGGAAAAACCCACTAGGTTAATGAGTCACATCGGTTGACTGAAAAAAAAAGGCAAAACTTGGATTCCCGTGGCTGTCGTTGATGACTGTCCCCTTCCAGCCGTTCTTGGCCGGTGCCTGGACACTGCAGCTGCAGTTCACCTGGGCTTGGCAGGGGGCTCCAGCCACACCACCCTCACCGCCTGTCACCTCGCTGCCTGCGGGGTCCTCCCAGGCCGGTGTCTCTGTTCCCTTTTTCACAGGACTACTTTGCTGCTCCGTCTGCAGTGGGGCCTTCACCCTGGCCTCCAAGCACCTGCTTGCCTCCCTGCCCCCCCCACCCCATTAATCCAGACCCCTGCCCAGTGGGCACCACCTTGGCCTCGCCGGCTCCCGAGCTCAGGCTGCCCCTGCATCCTCCGCCCAGTTCACTCCGCCAGACTGCAGGGCTAACCCTCTCAGGGCCAGGTGTGGCCCGAGACCCGAGTCCGCTGTCACCCCAAAACCTAGCAGGTCCAGACAGATAGTGAGGGTGGAGCACGTAGGGGGAGCGTGAAAGGGGACGATGGGATGCAGGCCAGCCCTGGGCCAGGCACAGGGCTTTGATCAGACTGTCACCTCCGTTATTAACCAGGGGGGCTGGCTGCTACTGAAACATCACTAGCTCAGATGGGGCTGTGGAGCTGTCCCATCTCAGCAGGTCCCCCCCCAGGTCACTGTCCCTGCTCCCCGTCTTCTACCTGGTGTCAGCGCACGTGTATTTTACTGTCCCGGGTTTCTCCTCTGCCTCCCTCCCCCACTGGACCACTAGCTCCAGGAGGGGGGAGCGTATCTGTTTTATTCACTAATGTACACACAGCATCCAGGACCACACCTGGCCCACGGCAGGGATGCAGGTGCATGCACGAATGTCTCTGTCACAACCCCTAATTCCACGCTGCTGCTGACCAGGGGAGGGCTGAAGGGGCTCCTTCCGTCTGCAGCGTGGGTCCCAGGCTGTGCTCGGGGCCGCAGGCGTGGGGGCATGCGGGCTGGTGGGGGAGGAGGGTCAGTGGAGCCTGCCCAGTGGCGTCGGGTGAGGCTGCTGGTCCAGCAGCTTTACGGAAAAGATGGAGTCCTTGGTGTCCAGCAGGACCACAGTCAGACAGAGCTCTACAAACATTAAAGATGTAAGTTGGGAATTCCCTGGCGGTCCAGTGGTTAAGACTCAGTGCTTCCACTGCAGGGGACACAGGTTTGATCCGTCGTTGGGGAACTAACATCCCACATGCCATGCAGTATGGCCAAAAAAAATTTTTTTTAATACTTTTTAAATAAAGATGTAAATTGCTGTACAGTGCCGGCGGGGCTGCTCTGGTTCCTGCAGGTGAGCCCAGCTGTCAGGAGGGCAGCTTCCTCCCGACGTCTCCCCACCCCTGGGGCCTCGGACTCCTGGGGCCACTTCTGCTGAGTCAGGGCACAAACCCGCAGGGCCTGGTTCTCGGAGATAAGGGCAGCACACCTGGCGGCTGGGTGCCCCTTGACCCACTTCCTGCGAGGCCCCGCGGCAGAGATGGGGAAATGCAGAACCTGGAATGCTCACCTCCCTGGAGACGCCATCTGGCTTGCTTCTTCCTCTGCTCCCGTGGGTGGCCACCAGAGACACATCGTCCCCTTGGAACCCGGGCAACGCTTCCAGGCCTTGGTGTGCAGTACAGAATTGCAAAATAGAGTCCGGCCCTACCCCAGTCTCCTGATAGAAGTTCAGGACTGGCAGAGTCGTTATCAGGTTGTCCTGGAACGATCTCGGGGGGACAAAGGTCACCTCGTGGAGGGATCATTTTCAAGCAAAATTGCCTGGCGTGGGGCCTGCCTGCAGCCAGCAAGCCAAAGAGGAAATCGTGAAAGGGTGGGGAGACGCAGCCCCTGCCCTGAGGGAACAAAGGAGCAGAGTTGAGGCCGTTACTGGGAGGTCCATGCAGGTCAGACCTTGACAACGGTGACATCTGTGAGATGCTCTGTGCCAGGTGCACTAAACCATCTAAGCCTCCAAGAGCCCTGCAACGTGGGTACTGTCATTTCTCACCATTTTACACACAAAGAAACTAAACTATAGAGGGGTGAAGGTGTTTTTCTGGTTCCCCAGATAGTTCTGATATGGGCGGCCGGGGTTGAGGAGGCTCAGTGGCCAAGTCTCCCCTCTTAACCGAGGCCAAGGGAGGCCTTCTTGGGGCTGAAGGTTTGGACAAATAAAAAACTGAGGGTTTTTTTTTTCGGGGGGGGTTGTTTGTTTTTTTGTTGTTTAATATAAATTTATTTTTGGCTGCGTTGGGTCTCCATTCCTGTGCACAGGCTTTCTCTAGTTGCGGTGAGCGAGGGCTACTCTTCGTTGCGGTGCGCAGGCTTCTCATTGTGGTGGCTTCTCTTGTTGTGAAGCATGGGCTCTAGGCGCACAGGCTTCAGTAGTTGTGGCTCGTGGGCTCAGTAGTTGTGGCTTGTGGGCTCTAGAGTGTGGAGGCTTCGGTAGTTGTGGCACACGGGCTTAGTTGCTCTGTAGCATGTGGGATCTTCCTGGGCCAGGGCTCGAACCCGTGTCCCCTGCACTGGCAGGTGGATTCTTAACCACTGCACCACCAGGGAAGTCCCTGAGGGGCTTTTTTGAATTGTTCAAAGTGGTGTCTTGAAACTCCCCAAGTCTTAAACCTGGGGCTCAGATGTAAACCTGGGTGGAAGCCGTAATCTGGGCCTCAGACACCAGCCGAACCCCCCAACGCTGCAGTCTGGAGCAGAGAAGGCAAGTGCCCAGTACCCCACATGACTCAGACCTGACGCCCGGCCCTCAGGCCTCTGCACCTGACCAGGAAGCCCCTGACAGGAGGCTGCCCCTCAGGCATCTCCGGGACCTGAGGAGAGGAGCCCCTGATAGGACGCCCAGCTCTCAGGTGACTCCATGACAGGATGGCTGCCCGAGCCGTGTGGCTGACAGGGTCTTGGTTCTCCGGCCTGGTGTCAGGCCTGAGCCTCTGAGGTGGGAGAGCCAAGTTCAGGATATTGGTTCTCCAGAGACCTCCCAGCCCCACGTAATATCAAACAGCAGAAGCTCTCCCAGAGATCTCCGTCTCAATGCTAAGACCCAGCTCCACCCAACGGCCAGCAAGCTCCAATGCTGGACAACCTTTGCCAAACAACTAGCCAGACAGGAACGCAACCCCACCCATTAGCAGAGAGGCTGCCTAAAATCATACAAAGTTCAAAGACACCCCAAAACACACCACCAGACACAGCCCTGCCCAGCAGAAAGACAAGATCCAGCCCCATCCACCAGAACACAGGTACCAGTCCCCTCCACCAGGAAACCTACACAAGCCACTGAACCAACCTCACCCACTGGGGGCAGACACCAAAAACAACAGGAACTAGGAACATGCAGCCTGCGAAAAGGAGATGCAAAACACAGTAAGTTAAGCAAAATGAGAAGACAGAGAAATATGCAGGAGAAGAAGGAGCAAGGTAGAAACCCACCAGACCAAACAAATGAAGAAGAAATAGGCAGTCTACCTGAAAAAGAATTCAGAATAATGATAGTAAATGTGATCCAAAATCTTGGAAATAGAATGGAGAAAATACAAGAAACGTTTAACAAGGACCTGGAAGAACTAAAGAGCAAACAATGATGAACAACACAATAAATGAAATTAAAAATTCTCTAGAAGGAATCAATAGAATAACGGGCAGAAGAATGGATAAGTGACCTGGAAGATAAAATAGTGGAAATAACTAACACGGAGCAGAATAAAGAGAAAAGAATGAAAAGAATTGAGGACAGTCTCAGAGACCTCTGGGACAACATTAAACACACCAACATTCGAATTATAGGGGTCCCAGAAGAAGAAGAGATAAAGAAAGGGTCTGAGAAAATATTTGAAGAGATTATAGTTGAAAACTTCCCTAACATGGAAAAGGAAACAGTCAACCAAGTCCAGGAAACGCAGAGAGTCCCATAGAGGATAAATCCAAGGAGAAACATGCCAAGACACATATTAATCAAACTATCAAAAATTGAATATGAAGAAAAATATTAAAAGCAGCAAGGGAAAAGCAACAAATAACATACAATGGAATCCCCACAACGTAAACAGCTGATCTTTCAGCAGAAACTCTGCAAGCCAGAAGGGAGTGGCAAGACATATTTAAAGTGGTGAAAAGGAAAAACCTACAACAAAGGTTACTCTACCCAGCAAGGATCTCATTCAGATTGGACAGAGAAATTAAAACCTTTACAGACAGGCAAAAGTTAAGAGAATTCAGCACCACCAAACCAGCTTTACAACAAATGCTAAAGGAACTTCTCTAGGCAAGAAACACAAGAGAAGAAAAAGACCTACAAAAACAAACCAAAAACAATTGAGAAAATGGTAATAGGAACATACATATCGATAATTACCTTAAATGTAAATGGATTAAATGCTCCAATCAAAAGATATAGACTGGCTAGGGCTTCCCTGGTGGCGCAGTGGTTGCGAGTCCACCTGCCGATGCAGGGGACATGGGTTCGTGCCCCGGTCCGGGAAGATCCCACATGCCGCGGAGCAACTAGGCCCGTGAGCCACAACTACTGAGCCTGCGCGTCTGGAGCCTGTGCTCCGCGACAAGAGAGGCCGCGATAGAGAGAGGCCCGCGCACTGCGATGATGAGTGGCCCCCGCTTGCCACAACTAGAGAAAGCCCTCGCACAGAAACGAAGACCCAACACAGCAAAAATAAATAAATTAATTAATAAATCCCTACCCCCAACATCTTCAAAAAAAAAAAAGAGTCATGTGCCACAATGTTCATTGCAGCACTATTTATAATAACCAGGACATGGAAGCAACCCAAGTGTCCATCCACAGATGAATGGATAAAGAAAATGTGGCACATATATACAATGGAATGTTTCTCAGCCATAAAGGAAACAAAATCGAATTATTTGTAGTGAGGTGGATGGACCTAGAGTCTGTCATACAGAGTGAAGTAAGTCAGAAAAAGAAAAACAAATACCATATGCTAACGCATATATATGGAACCTAAAAAACAAAAAAAAACATGGTTCTGATGAATCTAAGGGCAGGACAGGAATAAAGACACAGATGTACAGAATGAACTTGAGGACACAGGGAGGAGGAAGGGTAAGCTGGGCTGAAGTGAGAGAGTAGCATTGACATATATACACTACCAAATGTAAAATAGATAGCTAGTGGGAAGCAGCCGCATAGCACAGGGAGATCGGCTCGGTGCTTTGTGACCACCTAGAGGGGTGGGATAGGGAGGGTGGGAGGGAGACACAAGAGGGAGGGGATATGGGGATATGTGTATACATATAGCTGATTTTATTTGTTATACAGCAGAAACTAACACAGCATTATAAAGCAATCATACTCCAATAAAGATGTTAAAGAAAAGTGGAGTCTTGCCAGCCCGGCAAGGCTGAACCCCACTTCTGCCACTTATTTCGTCTTTGCCCTGAGCAAGTTCTTACTGTGTGCGTTGGTTTCCTTGTTGCAAAGTGGGGACATTAGCGGGACTTCCCTGGTGGTGCAGTGGTTAAAAATCTGCCTGCCAATGCAGGGGACACGGGTTCAAGCCCTGGTCCGGGAAGATCCCACATGCCGCGGAGCAACTAAGCCTGTGCACCACAACTACTGAGCCTGCACACTAGAGCCCGCGAGCCACAACTACTGAGCCCGTGTGCAACAACTACTGAAGCCCGTGTGCATAGAGCCCGTGCTCCGCAACAAGAGAAGCCACCACAATGAGAAGCCCGTGCACCACAACAAAGAGTAGCCCTGCTCACTGCAACTACAGAAAGCCCACGTGCAGCAACGAAGACCCAATGCAGTCAAAATTTAATTAATTTAAAATAAAAAAAATTACATTTTTTTTAAAAAGTGGGGACATTAGAGGCACCTGCCTTGCCTTGCACCAGTGGGTGTGCTGGGGTGAACGTGGGCATCATGGCTAATTGTTAAGGCACGTTGCTCAGCGGCTCACTGACAGTTTCTTACCTTCCAGAAAGTTCTCTTCACAGGACCATGCAATGCGTACAAAAGGAAAGATGTGATTTGCCTGCTCCTTTAAGGAAGACTCTGCTTTACTGTCAAACCCATACCTTGAAATTGAAACTGGTATTTCACCTGATATGAAAAGTTCCTTAAGAAAACCTTCCAGGAATTCCCTGGCAGCCCAGTGGTTAAGACTCCACGCTTCCACTGCAGGGGGCAGTGGTTTGATCCCTGGTTGGGGAAGTTCCACATGCCACACGGCCGAAAAAAATTTTTTTTAATTCAAAAACATGAAGGGACTTCCCTGGTGGTGCAGTGGTTAAGAATCCACCTGCCAGGGGCTTCCCTAGTGGCGCAGTAGTTAAGAATCTGCCTGCCAATGCAGGGGACCAGGGTTCGAGCCTTGGTCCAGGAAGATCCCACATGCCGCGGAGCAACTAAGCCCGTGTGCCACAGCTACTGAGCCTGCGCTCTAGAGCCCGCGAGCCACAACTACTGAAGCCCGTCCACCTAGAGCCCGTGCTCCACAACAAGAGAAGCCACTGCAACGAGAAGCTCGCACACCACAACGAAGAGTAGCCCCCGCTCGCCGCAACTAGAGAAAGCCCGTGCACAGCAACGAAGACCCAACGCAGCCAAAAATAAATAAATACATGAAAACATTTTTTTTTAAAGTGAAACTTGGGGGGACTTCCCTGGTGGTCCAGTGGGTAAGACTCCACACTCCCAATGCAGGGGGCCTAGGTTTGATCCCTGGCTGGGGAACTAGATCCCACATGCCGCAACTAAGACCCAGCAAAAATAAATAAATATTTTTTTAAAAAAAAAAGAGTATTAGAACTTTAATTAAAACTTTAGAACTTTAATTTTTTTAAAAAAAGTGAAACAGGAATTCCCTGGTGGTTCAGGCGGCCCAGTGGTTAGGACTCCACGCTTCCACTGCAGGGGCCATGGGTTCGAGCCCTGGTCGGGGAACTAAGATCCCGGAAGCCATGCGGCATGGCCAAAAAAAAGTGAAACAATGCCTCTGAGAACACAACAACGAAGTAGAAAGAAAATGAGCAAATGCACAAAGAAAAACTGTAAGAGACCTGTGAATAGAAACAACACCTGTATGTTTCTTCTCTGCTCTGCTCTTACGACCACCCTCACACTGCTCCGCACTCAGGACTTCATGTCTGGCCCCCCAGTGTGGAGCTTTCCCCACACCAAGCAATCCTCAGAATCTCGGGACGCCAGCTGAGGGTCCTACAGCTGAATTCTGACACCATCCACCTGGGGAGAGCCCAGACCCAGTCCCACAAGACAGCCCCACTTCAGACGCCCATGGCAGGTCCAGGTTGTCACCTGTGCTTCTGACCGACAGCGATAAACTAGAGATTTCCGTGACTTCCTCCTCAGGGCTGACTGTTTGCTAGCAAGCCTCAGAATGAAGGGAAACAGTTTCCTTACTACTCACTTATTACAGAGGATGCTAAAGGATGCTAATGAACGGCCAGGTGAAGAGGCACACAGCACAGGCCTGGACGGACCCTGAGCCCAGAAGCCTCTGCCCCCGTGGACTTTGGAGTCACCACCCTCCTGGCACATGAATGTTCCTGTTCACCAAACCTGAAGTTCTCCAAACCTCGCGCTTTAAGGATTTTTAACGAGGCTTCATTATAGAGGCATGACATTTATTTTTGGCGGGGGGGGGGGGGGGGGAAGATTTTTTCCCAGCTTTATTGAGATATAATCGACATGGAACACTGTGTATGTTTAAGGTGTACGACATGATGATCTGATACACGTAGATATTGCAGAATGTTGACCACCATGGCGTCAGCTAACACCTCCACCGCATCCCATAATTACTAAGTTGGCAGGATTGATTAAATCATTGGCCGCCAGTGATTAACTCGACTTCCAGCCCTTCTCTGCTCCTCAGAGGTTGGGGGTGAGGCTTGAAGTTCGAGCTAGGAGCTTTCCGAAAGTCACCCCATTAACATAAATCAGGTGTGGCTGAAAGGGACCAGTTATAACAAAAGACACACGTTCCATTCTGGTGACTTTTATCCTTTAGGAAATTCCAAGAGTATGTTTTAGGAACTCTGCCCCAGAAACAGGGATGAAGACCAGATATACTTTCCTTATTATAAATCGCAACACAGCTTGGAAATGGTGTACAGCAGGGGTCCCCAACCCCTGGGCCGTGGACCGGTAGCGGTCTGTGGCCTCTTGGGAACCCGGCTGCACGGCAGGAGGTGAGCAGTGGACGAGCGAGCGAAGCTGCATCTGCCGCTCCCCGTCGCTCGTATTACCGCCTGAACCATCCGCCCACCCCTGGTCTGTGGAAGAATCATCTTCCACGAAACCGGTCCCTGGTGCCAAAAAGGTTGGGGACTGCTGGTGTACAGGGTGTATAATGCAGGGAAATGGTTAAAGGAAATTCGAGAGGATCGGTAACGTTTCTAGGATGATTTGCAGGAAAAGCCAGCAGGAAGGAAGGACTAGAGAAGGGTCAGATTCACGGGAGCCCTCAGTCAGCTGCAGATCTGATGGGTGTTGGTAGCGGCAGGTGGGCAGCCAGGAGGTCTTAAGGAAGGCCCAGAGCTCCCTCTGGGACCGTGGAGGGCTACTGCTGTCACCGCAGGATGGGGACTCATTGCGGAGGTCCCACCAAAGCAAAATTGGCCAAAGTGGTCCCAGCTGGACACCTGGGACCCTCCAAACACCTCCCCTCCCCTAGAGACTCTTGTCTTTCTTGTCACATCCCCATCCTTCCACTGGGGATGGGTATCTGGACCCCTGGGACCAGTGGCCTTTGTCCTTCCCTGAAGAGTGGGGAGGGGTCCAGGGGTGGGTGCAGGGCTAGGATGATGGGACCTGTCTTGCTGCCCCAGCAAGAGTGAGGCACCTGGAAACTTAAGACCACCATTCCGCACCTGTCCTTCTTACCTGATGTCTATTCCAGAAGGAAGGGATTTGCCTGGGCCGAGGTGGCACAGCAAGACCCTTGCCTATCACCACGGTTCCCAGGCTCCCTTCAACTTTGACCTTCCTGATTTCTGCTGTAGCCTACCAACATGGGTGTTAATACCTAACACTTCTCTCTAATTTCCCTCACTTTTGTATTTTTACTTAAACCCTTCCTTTAGCTTTGTCATGAGCCATTAGAGCTATGAAGTCCTAGCCTTGATGTAGCAGCTGTTTATTGACACAGATTAAACAAATGCCTAACTGTGAAAATCGATACTGTGTTCCTGTGTCACCCGAATCTCATCCTGTGCCCGGACGCACCCAGACCGCTTTCGGTTCCAGCCTCCACTGATCACTGGCTACGGTCTTGAGCCAGTGCTCGACCCTCTCTAAGCCTCAATTTCCACCTCTGAAAAGTGGAGGGGACCTGGCAGGTGAGGTCACTGGAGGTCAGTTTACAGGTGGACTGCCTAGTGACCCACAGCAGGTGTGGGAGGTCTCCGCCTCTACAAGGTGTCTGACTCCGCCCCAGGCCAAGCTAAGCATGCAGGCTCCGCCCACTCCATCACTACCTTTCATCCAGTGCTTGCTGTAGGCCAGGTGCTGTGCCAGGCACTTTGCCGTGAGATACCATGCTGTGAAAATTAGTAAAGGGAAACCTCATTAAAATGGATTCAGGAGGCCACAAGGGGGAGCTCTCACCACTTGACCTTAATTCAGATTCTCCTCCGGAAGTGACACTCCTTACTTACTACATCCAGCAGGAGAAACAAAGATTTTCTCCTTGCCTGGCAACAGCTCAGCCAATGAGAGACTGTCATAACTCAGCCAATGAAAGGCCACTACACTTCCAGCCCCCAGTTTCCTCCAGTGGACTTTTTGTTTATAACAGTCCCTCCCAACTCCCCCTTCTCCTCTATAAAAGGGTTTCCTCTCCTCTGCTTTACTGGACTCGCATGTGGTTTGCCATGTTTGCATGTCTGTATTGCAATTCTTTGCTGCTCCTGAATAAACCCGTTTGCTGGTAAAATAACTGGCTATTTTGTTGTTTTAGGTTAACAATATTTAATCCCCCAAAAAATCCCATTGTGTTAGTCAGGGTTGTCCAGAGAAACTACCAATAGGAAATACATAGATATAGAGAAAGAGATGTATTATGAGAGATCGGATCATGCTGTTATAGAGGCTAGGTCTCTCAATCTGCCATCTTCAAGCTGGAGACCCAGAAAAGTATAATTCTTCTACAAACCTGAAGGCAAGAGAACAAGGGGGCCAATGATGTAAGTCCCACTCCAAGTCCAAAGGTTAAAAACCAGGAGCACTGATGTCCGAGGGCAGAGGTTGGATGTCCCATCTCAAGCAGAGAGCAAATTCACCCTTCCTGGGGATTTCCCTGGTGGTCCAGTGGTTAAGAATCTGTCTTCCAATACAGCGGACACAGGTTTGACCCCTGGTCGGGGAACTAAGATCCCACATGCCACGGAGCAACTAAGCCCGTGTGCCACAACTACTGAAGTGGCACGCTCTTCAGGGAGCGTGTGTGTCCCCTGCATTGGCAGGCAGATTCTTAACCACTGCGCCACCAGGGAAGTCCCAATAAATAAATATATTTTTTAATTATGAAAAAAAAATGTTCCCTTCCTCTCCCTTTTTGTTCGATTCAGGCCCTCTGTAGGTTGGATGGTGCTGTCTCTTTGATGAGGGCAAGACCACCTTCTTTACCCACTCTGTGATTCAAATGCTAATCTCTTCTGGAAACACCCTCGCAGACGCACCCAGAAATAATGTTTTACTAGCATCCCTCAGCCCCGTCAAGTTGACACATACAATTAACCGTCGCACCCATGTAATTCTCACAATAATCTTACAATAATCTTTTATTATCCTTTAATTATCAATACAAATAAGGAAATTGAAGCTGGGAGAAGTTAAAAAAACACATCCAAGTCCACACCGCGAGTAAGTGGAGGCACCTGGATTTGAGGCCAGGTGGCCTGTGTCCCGAGCCTCACTGGGGAGGTTTGTGCCAACAGGGGAGGAAAAAACTATTTTCCTCTACCCATCGTAGGTTCTCCAGCCAGGGCTCTAGAAATGAGACGGACCAAAGACAGGTTAATAAGAAAAAGGCAGGGACTTCCCCGTTGGTCCAGTGGTTAAGACTCTGTGCTTCCACTGCCGGGAGCACGGGTTCGATCCCTGGGGGGGGGAACTAAGATCCCACATGCTGGGCGGTGCAGCCAAGAAGAATAAAAAGACAAAAAGAAGTTTATTAACATGGTCATCTCATGCGGACACAAGGGAGCACGAGTGATGAGTAACCCACTGCGTTCATTACAACTTGACCTTAAATACTATCTTAGCTTAAAACCGAGGAAAAGGGTACTTGGGCTTTGAGGTGGGAGGGTACAAGTTATAGGAAGGTGACTGGGAAAGAACGATAATCAAGCGTTGTTTAGTAAGGTTTGCTATGCAGGTTTGTTTTTTTAATTTTATTTTTATTTATTTATTTGGCTGCGTTGTGTCTTTGTTACTGCACGCAAGCTTTTCTCTAGTTGCGGCGAGCGGGGCTACTCTTCGTTGAGGTGTGCGGGCTTCTTATCGCGGTAGCTTCTCTTGTTGCAGAGCACAGGCTCTAGGCACGCAGGCTTCAGTAGTTGCAGCATGTAGGCTCAGTAGTTGTGGCACACGGGCCCTAGAGCACCTTGGCTTCAGTAGTTGTGGTGTAGGCTCAGTAGTTGTGGCTCACAGGCTGTAGAGCACAGGCTCAGTAGCTGTGGCGCACGGGCTTAGTTGCTCCACAGCATGTGGGATCTTCCCGGACCAGGGCTCAAACCCGTGTTCCCTGCATTGTCAGGTGGATTCTTAACCACTGTGCCACCAGGGAAGTCCCGCTGTGCACATTTAAGTCTTATCTTCTCTATTGATGAGAGTTTCAAGTTCTCTACCTCCTTGATGGGAGAAGGAGACTCTTTACAAAGGGAAATTGCCTTTATGAATAAAAATTTCTGGGAATGCCCTGATGGTCCAGTGGTTAGGACACGGCGCTTTCACTGCCATGGCCCCGGGTTCAATCCTTGGTTGGGGAACTAAGATCCCACAAGCCGTGTTGCATGGCCAAAAATAAAATAAATAAATAAATAAAAATTTCCTTTACAAAGGAAAACCTGTGCCCCATCTTTAGAGCTTTTCCTGTGTCTACTGGTTCTCAATGGCCTTTAGGTCAAAATAATTCAAAGGCCAAAGGGGCCTAGTTTGCGGTGGCATGTCTGGTGCCTCCACCTGCCTCAGAACTGCTCTCAGCCACTCTGAGGACCCTGTGCCTGGAGGCCCAGACTCCATCAGAGAAGCCTGTTGAGCTCAAAGAAGTTGATCCAAGGTTTTTATCTCACCATCCTTGATGCAGAAGTCTTCAGACTTCTGTAGGGTGGGGCGTGGCTGAAGGAGGGCTGCTGGTGCCATTACAGCCTGCTCTGGGCAGGACCCTACCGGGGTACAGAGTGCTGTTGGGTCACAGGGAAGAGGCAATCCCATCCGATGTTAATGTTTGTTGCTTTCACAGCCACAAAAGTACCTCCCCCAAACAGCCAGCCCTTATTCCAAGCAGAAACATCTGAGCCACACTTGGAGAGTTAGCTGCTGCTGCTGCTGCTGCTTCTTCTCTTGTATTAAAAAGATTCAACCAAAAAAAAAGAGAGAAAGAAAGAAAGAAACAACAAAGAACAACAAAGAAAAAAATTAAAAGAAAAAATAAAAATAAATAAAAACAAAACGATTCAACTTTCCAGAAAGAAAACCAAATGTAAAGTGAATGTCATACCTAGCAAGCTTTACAGAGAGGGTTTGACAAATTGTCCCAAAAGTCTTAACATTCATAACCTTTGGTCTGATAATATCAGTTCTAGGAATTTGTCCCCAAAAAATATTCAGATATGTGGAGATTTATGTTTGTACAAAGACGTGCATCATGGCTGGATTAATAAATAGCAAAAATGGGATAAATGCAGATGTCCAACAATATAGAATTGCTCAAATAATTATGTAACAGTCATATAGTAAAAACTATGGAATCATTATCAAAAAGCAGATTGTTGGTTGCCTGCAAAGGGGAAGGAGTGGGGAGGGATCATCAAGGGCAGGAGGAACTTTTCGATGTGCTAGATGTGTTCACTATGTTAATCGTGGTGATGGTTTCATGGGTGTATACAGATGTCAAAACTTATGAAATCATACACTATAATTATGTGTACTTTATTGTGTCAACCTTAAAATAAAATAGCCAGTTATTTTACCAGCAAGATGATTCAGGAATTCCAATTTGGGACATGCAAGCTATGGCAAACCACAGGCACGTTTGGAAAACTAAGGAGAGGAGCATTCTTTTATAAAGGAAAGGAGGGATTTGGGAGGGGCTATTATAAACAAAAAACCCATTGGAGGAAAGCCAGAGTTCAGGGTGGTGATAGTTTCTCATTGGCTGAGTGGTGGTGGTTTCTCATTGGCTGGGGTGGTTTCTGGGCTAGGAGAAAACTTTCTTCCTCTTGCTGTAGTAAATCAGTAATCTTCTTCCTTCTTCTTTTAAACGTAAAACTTGAAAGCATAGAAGTACTAAAAGAGAATATAGGAAAATTTCTTTATGACCCTAGAGTGGGGACAATTTTCTCCATAAGTCAGAATTTGGAAGCCATAAAAGAATAATAAATTTATAGAAAAAAAATTCATTAAAAAAAATCAAAGTCAAAAGACAAATTGGTTAGCCCTCAAGGAAATGCAAATCAAAACCATAATAAGATACTCCATCATATCCACTAGGATGGCTATAATCAAAACTACAGTGGGAATTCCCTGGCAGTCAAGTGCTTACAACTCCACACTCTCAGTGCAGGAGACACGGGTTTGATCCCTGGTTGGGGAACTAAGATCCCACATGCTGCACAATGTGGCCTAATAAATAAATAAATAATTTAAAATTGAAAAAAATATCAAAACTGCAGGTAATAACAAGTGTTGATGAGGATGTGGAGAGAGTGAAGCCCTCATACACTGCTGATGGGAATGTAAGATGGTGCCTAGCCAAACAGCGGAAAGAAGCCAAATAGCTACCAACAGATGAACGGATTTTTAAAGGTGGTACATCCATACAATGGGACAACATTCAGTCACAGAAAAGAATTAAATACTGACGTACACCACCACACAGATGAACCTTAAAGACACGGCGCTCGGTGAAAGAAGCTGGACTCAAGGGCCCCATGTTGTATGATTCCATTTACATGAAATGTCCAGAACAGGCAAATCACACAGACCTAAAGTAGATTCGTGCTCAGAGTAGATTGGTGCTTAAGCCTAGAGAATTGGGGGCAAATGGGAAGCGACTGCTAGGGGTAGGTTTCTTGTGCAGATAATGCAGCTTTTCCAAAATTGACTGTGGTGATCATTGCACAACTCTGTAAATATACTAAAAACCATTGAAAATACACTTCAGATGGATGAATTATATCTTATATGTGAATTTTATACACACACACACACACACACACACACACGCATTTCTTTTTTTTGGCCACACTGCACGGCTTGTGAGATCTCAGTTCCCTGACCAGGGATTGAACCTGGGCCACGGCAGTGAAAGCCCGGAATCCTAACCACTAAACAATCAGAGAACTCCCATGAATTATATTTTGATAATGCTACTTTAAAAAAGACACACTGATGAGGGTATGAGGAATAATTTTATATGTCAACTTGACTGAGCCACTGGAGGCCCTGAACTTTGGTCAAACAGTATTCTAGGTGTGTCTGTGAGGGGGTTTCTAGATGACATTGACATCTGAATCAGTGGACTAAATAAAGCAGATTGCCCTCCCAAATTTGGGTGGGCCTCATCTAATCAGTTGAAGGCCTGTATAGAAAAGGCTGACCTCCCCCTGAGTAAGAGAGAACTCCTCCTGCCTAACTGCTTTGGAAGAAGGACATCAATTTTTATCCTGCCTTCAGACTCAAACTGAAACATTGGCTCTTCCTGGGTCCTGAGGCTGCTGGCCTTCGGATTGGAACTACACTATGGGCTGTTCTGGGTTTCCAGTTTGCCAACTGCAAATCATTATTATGTGAGCCAATTCCTTTTTTAAAAAATTTTATTGAAGGGCTTCCCTGGTGGTGCTGTGGTTAAGAATCTGCCTGCCAATGCAGGGGACACGGGTTCAAGCCCTGGTCTGAGAAGAACCCACATGCCGTGGAGTAACTAAGCCCATGCACCACAACTACTGAGCCTGCACTCTGGAGCCCGTGATCCACAACTACTGAAGCCTGCATGCCACAACTACTGAAGCCCATGTTCCTAGAGCCCATGCTCCACAACAAGAGAAGCCACCACAATGAGAAATCTGCACACCGCAAGGAAGAGTAGCCCCCGCTTGCCGCAACTAGAGAAAGCCCGCACGCAGCAACGAAGACCCAATGCAACCAAAAATAAATAAAATAAAATAAAAAATAAATAAATTTATTTTAAAAAGATTAAAAATTTTGATTGAAGTATAGTTGATTTACAATATTGTGTTAATTTCTTCTGTATAGAAAAGTGACTCGGTTATACATATATATTCTTATATATATATTCTTTTTCATATTCTTTTCCATTATAATTTGTCACAGAATATTGAATATAGTCCCCTATGCTATAAAGTAGGACCGTGTTGTTTATCCTGTATATAATAGTTTGCCTCTGCTAATCCCAAACTCCCATTCCTTCCTTCCCCTACCCCCTCTCCCCTTTGGCAACAACAAGTCTGTTCTCTATACCTGTGAATCTGTTTTTGTTTTGCAGATGTGTTGACCTGTATTTTAGATTCCACATATAAGTGATATCATATGGTATTTGTCTTTCTCTTCCTGACTTTCTTCACTTAGTATGACAATCTCTAGGTCCATCCATGTTGCTGCAAATGGCATTATTTCATTCTTTTTATGGCTGAGTAATATTCCATTTTATATATATATATATATATATATATATATATATATATATACCACATCTTCTTTATCCATTCATCTGTCGATGGACATTTAGATTGTTTCCATGTCTTGGCTATTGTAAATTGTGCTGCTATGAACATAAGGGTGCATGTATTTTTTCGAATTATAGTTTTGTCTGGGTATATGCCTAGGAGTGGAATTGCTCTATCTTTAGTTTTTTGATGAACCTCTATACTGTTTTCCATAGCGGTGAGCCAATTCCTTATAATTATTACTTTATATTATATTATATATAAAATTGTATGTATATGTATGTATATCTCCTATATCCGATTGGTCTGTTTCTCTGGAGAACCCTAATACAGAGGGCAAACAGTAACACACATCAACACTGTGCACACACAAGGCCTTGACCCAGCTATCACAGTTCTGAACATCCACTCTATTGATTGACTTCCAGGTGGGCAAATTGACCTTTGTATAGTTATTCACTGCAACAATGTTATAGGGCAAGAGACAGGAAACACCCTGTGTCACGCTCTGTGTTACAGGGCACAAATAGACTGTGGTAAAATAAACCATATTGATAGAACACTGTGTACCTGAAACAATTTACAAATAAAGTTGAACAAGGAAGCTCTCTATGTGATGACAGGAAAATAGCGCCAAGACATATAAGTAAGCAAGCTTCCTTTTACACGGGAAAGAAGGGAAGTATACATAACAACTCTTTTCTACTTGCATTTTCATAAGGAAATTCTGGAAGGATAACACAAGGAACCAATGAGTGGCTACCCATGTGTCCGATGGGCAAGTGCGGGAGTAAGACGTTTCCCTCAATACTTTTTTTTAATATAAATTTATTTATTTATTCATACTTTATTTTTGGCTGTGTTGGGTCTTCGTTGCTGCTCACGGGCTTTCTCTAGTTGCAGCGAGCAGGGGCTACTCTTCATTGCAGTGAGCGGTCTTCTCATTGTGGTGGCTTCTCTGAGTTGTGGAATATGGGCTCTAGGCACACGGGCTTCAGTAGTTGTGGCTCGCGGGGTCAGTAGTTGTGGCTCACGGGCTCAGTAGTTGTGGCTCACGGGCTCAGTAGTTGTGGTGCACGGGCTTAGTTGCTCCACGGCATGTGGGATCCTCCCAGACCAGAGCTCAAACCCATGTCCCCTGCATTGGCAGGTGGATTCTTTTTTTTTTTTTTTTTTTTTTTTTTTTTAGCGGTACACGGGCCTCTCACTGCTGTGGCCTCTCCCATTGCGGAGCACAGGCTCCGGACGTGCAGGCTCAGCGGCCATGGCTCACGGGCCCAGCCGCTCCACGGCATGTGGGATCTTCCCGGACCGGGGCACGAACCCGCGTCCCCTGCATCGGCAGGCGGACTCTCAACCACTGCGCCACCAGGGAAGCCCGGCAGGTGGATTCTTAACCACTGCATCACCAGGGAAGTCCTCCCTTGGTACTTTTTTATACTGACTTGATATTTGAACCATATTAGTGATTGGAACCGTCCCTATTTAAAAAAATAAAATACCCGTCCTGACCCACCTACAGTATACTTGTCAGTTGCCCTTGTAGAAGGTCAGGCCAGGAAGGTGGTGTCTATTTTGTTCATTATTGTACTTTCTGAACCTAGGAGAGGTCTGGGTCTGGCGCACAGCAGGTGCCCCAGAAACGCATTTGGGATGAACGGCTGAATAGAGAGAAACTGGAAACAAACGAAAAACAGCAGACAACAGAGAATGCTCGACAGGAATGAAGGTGCAAAGTATGGAATATCATAACGGAGTTAAGAAAGAGGTGTATCTAGACCAAGTGAGTTCCAAAACATACCGTTAAGTTGCAGGGTGGGGGGATTCCAAACAACCCAATCTGACTTATGTAAAAGAGACCCCTAAGTAAAACTATGTGTGTGTGTGTGTGTGTGTGTGTGTGTGTGTGTGTGTGTGGTGTGATGTAAAATGTGGAAAAATCTGGAAGCACATCCAGCAGAGAGGGGAGTTGGCTGGGGTGGGGAGGGAGGTGACCAGGGGCTTCTGTGCAGTTTCCATGTATTCCAAGAGAATGCATCTAGTACTCGGGGAAAATGAATAACGTCAAATCAAAAAAAACCATAGAGACGCTTGTGTACCATACGACTTCCATTTCGTAAACACGCACGACATGAGAGTGAAAAGATACACAGAAAGGAGCGCCATGGAAAGACGGCAAGGAAATGCAGCCGCGTCTTATCAGAGAGTGCGATTCCAGGCAATTTTAAAACTTTTTGATTACGGTTCAGTGTTCCCTGTTTTCCCACAATGAATACACCTTAATTGCGTAATTTAAAAGGTTAATAGAGGGGTGGCCTGAGCAGCCAACCTTGTAAGTCAACTGCCGCTCCAGCCCCTGCGGCGAGTGGCCGCGGCGTAAGCGGATCCGCCGGGGTTGCACGGACCGAGGGCACCCGGCTTGCGTAGACGGAGGGCACCCCAGGAGGAAGCGCGCGGCCACGAGGAAGCCCCGCGCGTGGAAGGGCGCAAGGAGGGCGCGCTCGGAGTACCACCGAGGCTCCGCGCTCCGGCCCGGCTCGGGGCTCCGGGCTGGAGGGCACGCACGCCGCCCCCAGCCTCCTCCCTGCGGCCTGAAATCGGCCAGGGGGCGATTTCACACGCCCGCCCGGCTCGGCGCCGAACCGGTCCCTCCCGAAGTCTGACTCTGACCCCGCGGGCGCGGCCCCGGGCGGCCTTGACCCTCCGCGATCGCCCGCCGGCCGACCTCTGCTGACCCCGGGCGGGTGTGCGGGGAAACAGCGCGCCGCCGAGGCCGCCTCTCCCTCTAACCTCCAGCTCCTCCTCCTGCGTAAAAGAGCGGCCCTAGGGCACCCGGGGACGCACAGGGGACGTCGGCGGGCGGCGAGAGGAGGCGGGGGAGGGAAAGTGGAGGAAGCCGGGGGGCGTCCCGGAGCCCCCTCCCCACCCGCGACCAACGCCTCCCCAGCGAGCAGGACCGGCGGCTGCGCGGGACGCCCAGGACCTTGACCTTCCCCGGGCCTACGGCGGGCACCCAGGCGGGCAGGGAAGGGGCCTGCAGCTTCGGGATCGTCCTCCGAGCTTCCCACGAGAAAAACACAGATTCGAGGGAGCAGGACAATTGGGCATTTTTTCAACTGAAACTGCGTTCGGCAGCCGCCAGCAACCGCTGGTCTGCCGCTCCCGCCCCACCTGCCCCCCCCAAGCCCCCCCAGCCCCGCTGCTGGGGCTGTCACTTCCTCCTCCGCACCCCACCCATCCCCGAAACTCCCCGGCTTTCCTCCTCCCGGCAAAGGCAAGAGATCTCAAGGAAACAATTAGTTTATGTGGCGGCCAGTTAGCGCCTAGCCAATCCCCCTCTCTCCTTTCCACAAAAGGTTTGGCGGGTTGGCAGAGTCCAAACGCAGGGGCTTCAGAAATGGGACTCCACCGCGGTTCCGGATCTGGAGTGGGGCGGGGAGACGCCTCAGGTCTTAGAAAAGGCAGGTGTCCTGGAACCAGGCCCGGTGGGAGGGCCCGAGAAAGGGGTCATCAGTCTATTTGGGGTCGTCTGAGGAGGCTTCTTGGAGCTGATGGTGTCTGAGTTGGACTTTGAAGGTTAAGTGGGAATGTTTCTGGTGGGAAGGGAGATGGCCAGCGGCTTGTATTTCAGGGTCAAGGTCAGAGTGGGGGGCTGCACCCCTCCCCAGCCCTCCCCCACAGGCAGATTGGCAGCCGGTGTGGGCATCCATCAGGGGCTGAATGGATAAACAGAATGTGGCATACCCTTACCATGGGATATATGCGGCCCTAAAAAGGGATATGAAGCACTGACACAGGCTACAACCTGGATGGGCCTTGAAGATATTATGCTCAGTGAAGGAAGCAGACATAGAAGCCCACATATTGTAGGATTTTATTTATATGAAACTTTCAGAATAGGCAAGGCTATAGAGACAGAAAGTAGATTCGTGGTTGCCAGGGCCTGGGGGCCTGGGAAGAGCGCTGCTGATGGAGGATGGAGTTCCTTTTAGGAAAAAAAGTTTTGGGGAACGTTCTGGAACTAGATTGTGGTGATGGTCGTATAACCGTGTATATGTAAAAACCACTGAATTGTACACTTTTTTTTTTTTTTTTTTTTCTTTTCGGCTGCCCCCTGCACGGCTTGTGGGATCTCAGTTCCCCGACCATGGATTGAACCCAGGCCATGGCAGCGTGAATTGTACACTTTAAGAGGATAATTTTATGGTACACAAGAGTCATAGCTTAGTAGATTTTTTAACAGGGAGGAGGGCTACGAGCAGAGCCCCACGTGGATCCAGCATCGTCCTCGTTGCTGCCTGTTTTGCAACAGAGGGAAAGTTTGCCCGCTTTGGGCCTCACAGCTGGACAGAGCCACAGCTGTGCCAAAACCCAGATGCCCTCTGAGCATCTTCTCTGGGGAGTTGGGGCTGGGTGTGGTTTTCCCCATCTCCCTTCCTGGCACCTAGCGCACGGCATGGGAAGGCACACTGGGTGGTGGGAACCGCGAGAATAGACACCCAGAGGCCGGAAGTGAGGTGTGAGGTCTTGAGTGGAAGAAGCATCGCTCATGGAGGCTTTTGTAAACACAGGCTGGCGCGGTCTCTTGGGTGCAGATCCGGGGAGGTCTTGTTTCCCCGTCCTAGAGACAGGGCTGGCTGCCTGAGTGTCCCACCCGTGCGGTCGCAGGGCCAGCACTCGGGAGAGCCCTGTGGTTGGTGTAATGCCTAGTTGTCACTGTCTTGAAATTCTTACTGATTTTTGAACAAGGCTCTGCATTTTTGCTCTGTGCTGTGCTGGGCACATTATGTAGCTGGGTCTGCATGAGGTCACAGGAGGCATCAAAGGTTTTGAGATGCAGAAGGTGACTTTAGGAGCCCTAAGAAGGACAGGCAGGAGTGAAGTCTAGAGGGGTTCCTGCAGGGGACTTTGAGATGGGATGAGGGCCTGGAAAGGAAAGGCCAGATGGGAGGGGCCCCGGGGAGCTAAGCCGGCAGGGCCCTCCCTCCATCTGCCCACCCATCCATCCACTCAACCATCAGTGAATCAGGCAGCTAACATTTCTGAGACCATATGATGTATCAGGTGCTGGTTACAGCGTCCCCACCCTTTGGAGCGTATGGTCCATTGAATACCAGCTCCCATCCACTGCATCCTAGGCCATGCACACTCTGTCCCACTTTCTGTTTTGTTTTGCTTTCTCATTTTCCCTTTCTTTTCACATGAGAGAGTATTTGTTTCTCGCCTGCCTCTCCCACCAGAGTGTGGACTCCTGAGGGCAGGCCTTGGTCTAAAGGTTCTGTCACTACTGAGTTGCTCAGTATGTATTTGCCAAATGAATGAATGAATGGACAAATGAATGAATATGGGTAAGAAGAGGGCTGGATTCAGATCATTCGAGAGCCCTACTTGCTAGAAGGATTACGGTAACCTCTTCATGGGTAATTTAAAGGATTACGGTAACCTCTTCATGTGTAATTTAAAAGATACATACTAAAATAAGTGTAAGAAAATCCATCAAAGTTCTCATTCTTCCCTTGAGGGCTATTTGCTGCTTTCTTTAACATAGAAAATATAACACCCCTCACCCATTTTTCTTTTCTCTGTGGCCCTGCTTTGCTCGCACCTGAAGTTTGACTTCTCCTCCTGGTGGGTGACAGCCCTAGGAAGAAAATGAGTCAAGTCATTTCTCTTGGAGAGGGCCCCTCTGTTGGGGGTTTGGGAGGATCAGAATGGGGGTGCCAATGTGGCAGGGTGGAAGCTCGCAGGAGAGCAAGGCTAGTGGCAGAGGCAGGGCCAAGGCAAGAGGCTGGGAGCCTCACCTAGCCTGGGGTGGGGGCCAGACAGAAGGCAGCCAAGGAAGGCATCTGAGAACAGGTCCCAGGGGAGGGGAGAAGTGGGGCAGGGGTGATGCACGGGTTACAGAAGGAGAGGATTCTGGCGGGGGAAGGGGGGAGATGGGGCAACAGTGAAATGCAGCAGAGGGTCCCAACAGGATGGAACCTGGGGAAGAGGCAGGTGCGGCTGGTCACTGGGGAGCCCTGTTGTCTCTTCATCTGACTGTTCACCTGCATCCTTTATCACATCCTTTACTGAGTTGGTAAATGTATTTTCCTGAGTTCTGTGATCCACTCTAGCAAAGCAAGCAAACGCAAGGGTGGAACCTCTGATCCGTAGCAGGGGGCAGAAGCACAGGTGATAACCTGGACTTGCAACTGACATCTGGAGTCAGGGGACAGTCTTATGGGACTGAGCCCTTAACCTGTGAAATCCGATGCTATCAATGGGTAGATAGTGTCAGATTTGAGTTGATTCTTGGATACCCTAGTGGTGTTGGAGAATTGCTTGTTGGTGTGGGGAAAACATCCACACACTGGGTGACCAGAACTGTCAGAAGTGAAGTGTTAGGGACTTCCCTGGCGGTCCAGTGGTTAAGACTCCACGTTTCCAATGCAGAGGACGTGGATTCGATCCCTGGTTGGGGAACTAAGATCCCACATGCCACGCAGCGCGGCCAAAAACTTTTTTTTTTAATTTTGAAAAAAGAAAATTCTTTCAAAAAAAATAAAAAAGGAAGTGAAGTGTTTCCTGTGAGCAGTGAAGAAAACAAACAGGGAAGAAACACATAGTGGGGAAGAGCTGGGGGTTTCCCTGCACAGGAAGGGTAGACAGAATCTGGTTTTCCTAAATAGGTACAAAACTGGTTAATATTCTACATGGCAATAAAAACACAACTTTGGCGAGTACTTTTTTCCAACTGAAAGAAATCCTTGCATTGCTTTTTCTTTATTTAAAAAAAAATTTTATTGGCATATAGCTGATTTACAATGTGTTAGTTTCAGCAAAGTGAATCAGTTATACATGTATAACATATACCCACTCGTTTTTAGGTTCTTTTCCTGTGTAGGCCGTTACAGAATATTGAGTAGAGTTCCCTGTGCTCTACAGTAGGTCCTTATTAGTTATCTATTTTAATCCTTGCATTTTTGTGGGACAAACATCTACCAGTTACATGTAACTTCATAAGAGTCTGGGGCTTAGTCAAAACACAATTCCCTAGAGAATGAGCCAACCCTTGGATGGGCGGGGTCAAAACACAATTCCCTAGAGAATGAGCTAATCCTTGGATGGGTGGTTAGACGGTGAGACAGTGAAACGACATTCCAGACATCCTTTTGCTTTGTTTCAAAATTTTGGATACATTTTTCTTAATCTATGTGGGTCAGGAGTTGATAAATGGGCTTCGGAAGGTCCAAGACTGAAATTATTTACCACTGTTGACGTGTGTGTGTGTTTTTCTGTAGCTGTCATCAGGTTTCCAAAGGGTCAGTGACTGCCTGCAACTCCCAAGTTTCAAAACTATTGACTCAAGGTATTACCTCCTCATCTCCTTCTGCAAAGGGGAAGAATTAGCATCTTGACACAGAAGTCTTCTGCCGATGCTTATTTGGATATTCAGGCATCGGTTCAAATGTGCTGCGGCCTGGTCACCTCTTCCCCATCTCTGGGGTCCCAGTGTCCAGGCAGGCCAGACAAGATGCCAGCTTCAAGGAGCATCTGCTGAGGTGTCGCCTGCTCTTTGCCCAGCACGCTGCTCTGGTCACAGCAAGGAGCTCAGGTCCTGGCCCGAGCTCACATTCTCCAGGTGGGCTGGCTGGTGGGACCCTCAGAGATGACTGGGATCTGAGGAGGTCATAATGCTGACCTCTGAGCTATTCGGACCTTTCCAAATAGCCTTAGAAAGGTCCCACATTTATCTGAAACGAACCTACATGGATCAAAGTGCGCATGTCGTCTGCCCCTGGCTGGCAGCCCAGCAGGTCTTGGCGATCCCTGCGCTTAGAGGCAAGCATCTCTTGAAGGAATGAATACATCTCATGCTGATTGTAAGATGGCAATTGTGCCCATGTTTCTGATTAATAAATGAGGAAATAAGTCATTAAACGTGCTGTTTATAGACAAAAGCTTTTAAAACATGCGCTCCATAGAGGGAGAAGGATAATCACAGCCAACATTTATATGGCGCCTACTGTGTACTGGGGAACGTCCTAAGGGCTTCCCATCAGCTACTCAGGTAATCTTCATTAGGATCCTCCAAGGCAGTTTCCATTCCTCTCCCCATTTTCCAGGGGAGGAAACCACAGGACATAGAGGTTTAGGATCACTTAGCTGGGAAGCAGCTGAGTCAGGGTTTGAAGGCCGTCTAACTTTGGAGTTCACACCCCTAAGTGACTAGAATTGCTGCTTCTTCAGATAAATAATGGTGGCGACAGACTTAGAAAACAGACTTGTGGCTGCCAAGGGGGAGGGGGGAGGGGAGGGATGGATTGGGAGTTTGGGATTCCCAGATGCAAACTATTATATATAGAATGGATAAACAACAAGGTCCTACTGTACAGCACAGGGGAGCTATATTCAATATCCTGTGATAAACCATAATGGAAAAGAATATGAAAAAGAATGTACATATGTGTATAAATAAATCACTCAGCTGTACAGCAGTCATGAACACATTATAAATCAACTATACTTCAATTAAAAACAAAGGTGGTGAAAAGTTTGCTCATTATCGGCCCAGCCCAACGTCCTCGTTTTTTTCTTTTAATTAATTAATTTTTAAAAATTTTATTTATTTTTGGCTGCGTTGGATCTTCGTTGCTGCGCACGCAGGCTTTCTCTAGTAGTGGTGAGCGGGGGATACTGTTCGTTGCGGTGCGCGGGCTTCTCATTGCAGTGGCTTCTCTTGTTGCGGAACAGGGGCTCTAGGCATGCAGGCTCAGTAGTTGTGGTTCGTGGGCTCTAGAGCGCAGGCTCGGTAGTTGTGGCGCACGGGCTTAGTTGCTCTGCGGCATGTGGGATCTTCCCGGACCAGGGCTCGAACCTGTGTCCCCTGCACTGGCAGGCAGACTCTTAACCACTGCGCCACCAGGGAAGTCCCTTTTTTTTTTAAGTGAAGAAATTGAGGCCCAGATGGGGGAGCGAGGCACCCACAAAGCCAGCCAGGGTCAGACCTGGCCCAGGGTCCAGGCGTGTCCACGCCTGTCCACTGTGATGCCTCCCTGGGAAGGCAACCCTCACCTCTGCCCACCATCCTTGTGCCTAAAAGGGCCCCAGCAGGGCCCTGGGTGTGGTGAGGTGCAGAGGAAAGAGAGTGGAGTCCACGCCCTGGAGAGGAGGGGGAGGCGACAGGACAGGAAGGAGAAGAGGGGCTGGGGCGCAGGCTTCCTTTGCCACTCCTGCCCACAGCCCTGCCACCTCCCTGGCTGCGGACACTCTCCCCGCTGCTCTCCCTGCCGCTCCCCTGCACCAGTGAGGAGCTGGCAGCTGTCCGCACTCTTTCTCTCCTCCCCAGCTCCGCAGTCGCCCCAGGTGACCCAGTGTCTCAGCTTCATCACCTCTTCATTTCATGACCACCCAGATGGCCTCACCCCTACCACCAACAGTCAATGCCCTACTCACCTCTAAATCTTGTTTTAAGTTTTGATTATTAAAATTGAGGCCATGGGAATTCGCTGGCAGTCCAGTGGTTAGGACTCGGTGCTTTCACTGCTGGAGCCCAGGTTCAATCCCTGGCCGGGGAACTAAGGTCCGCAAGCAGCGAGGCATGGTCAAAAAATAAATTAAATAAATAAATAAAATGAAATTGAGGCCTAACATCCGGGAGAAAACACCATCAAGTGTATAATCTTATGCATGTGGAGCAAGGCATTTTCATACACCCCACCTCCCCCCACCCCACCCCCACCATGGGCTCCTTTGTATATTTCTAGGTCAATAGCCATCACCGCTGTTAATATGTCTCACTTGGGACTTCCCTGGTGGCACAGTGGTTAAGAATCCGCCTGCCGATGCAGGGCACACTGGTTCGAGTCCTGGTCTGGGAAGATCCCACATGTTGTGGAGCAACTAAGCCCTTGCGCCACAACTACTGAGCCTGTGCTCTAGAGCCTGTGAGTCACAACTACTGAGCCCACGTGCCACAACGACCAAAGCCCGCGCTCCTAGAGCCCGTGCTCCACAACAAGAGAAGCCACCGCAATGAAAAGCCCGTGCATTGCAGCACAGTAGCCCCCATAGCCCGTGCTCGCTGCAATTAGAGAAAGCCCGCACACAGCAACGAAGACCCAACACAGCCATAAATAAATAAATAAATAAATAAATAAATAAAAACTATCAGAGAGAACAGAAAGAAAAAAAAACTGAAAAAAAAATATATCTCACTTATGTTATTGAAATAATACAGTACATTTATTTGTGTGTGTGTGTTTGGCTTTCTTTTGCTTAACATAAGCTCTGTAAGATTCATCCACCTTGTGTGTGTCAGTAGTTTACTCTTTCTTCTGGCTGTGTATTATTACACTGTATGGAGAAACCACGATTTATTTAACCATTCTACTGCTGATGGGCATCTGGGTTGTTTCTGGATTTTTGTCACCTTGAGCAAATCTTCTGTAAACCTTCCTGCCTGAGTCTTTGCGTGGACGTGGGTTCTCATTTCTCTTTGGTGCATACCCAGGAGTAGGATTACTGGGTCATAGGCCAAGCCCATTCAATTAAGAATTCGTTGTCACTCTGAGGTCCTTTCACTGGCACATGGTCTAGCCGCCTTCGTTCTTTGCTTGCATCTGCATTATCTCATTTTGTCCTCACCAGATCCCAGTGATGCTGGCAGAGCAAACATTGTCACCACCCTGATGTGGAATTGCTACTATTTACTCACTGCCAATGGGGCTCAAGGTCCAGGTTCAGAAGTGCGGAACTCTGCGATTATAAAATTGTTTCCTATGGGAAATAGAAACTGAGTTCCAAAAAGTCTCACACACTTTTGGACCAGAACCTGCTGGGAGCTGCCAGCAAGAAATGAGGTTGGCAAGGGTGAGTGGGACTCAGCTGTGCTCTTCACAGGCCCAGAAGGCTTTACAAGTTTTGTATTACAATTGTTTCTCTATTTTAGGTTGGACAATGGCATTGCCATTCTGTTTTTTATTTAAAAGGACCTTTATCTTTTTTTTAGCGATTCCTACTCAAGAACTTGTGGACAAAACGACAAGATTTCTGGGTTTGCTTTAAAGAAATCAGAAAAAAAGAGGGACTAGTTCAATATCCGAGTAATAATAAAAACATTACACGCATTTTTTTTAAAAAAGTGTTCTTTATGGCCACAATAGGCGGCTGCTACAGTGTGTTCCGATCAAATCCGGGAAGAACTTCAAAAAAACAGAGCTTAAGAAAGATTACTTTCTGAGGCAGACTCTGGGATATTTTTGGCCCCAAGGGAACTCAGGATCCAACCAGGCCGGAGCTCCCCAGGGACCTAGTTCCTCAGTTCTTTATTAATAGCCACCCCGGGGAGCTGCAGTCCCAAGGAACAGAGCTCAAGAAGGGAATGAGGCCTCCACCGCTCGGCTGGAGTCGCCAGCAGGCGTGGGCTCATTATCGTCCCCGGAGAGAGTCCAGCCTCTGGAGCACAGGTGAAAGCGGAGGCGACCGCGGTCCCTGCCCCTGCCCCTCCCGGCCTGCACGTGACACTGAGGCAGCGCGCAGGGAGGGGTGCACCATCAAGGCCACAGAGCCCTGGGAACAGACGGACGCCGGGCGCACGACGGGGCAAGGAGAGAAGGAGAAAGTGACCTTGGGGCGGGGACCTGCAGACAGCTGGGGTTCCAGGAAGAGGAGGGAAGGGCATATGGGGTAGAGCGACAGTCCAACTTGGGAGGCACAACCCAGGAAGGTCCACAGGCTGGTAGAGGCGCGCAGGTGATGCTGGAGGAGCCAGGGTAGGTGCGGTGCAGCCGAGCCTCGGGCAAGTGTGCCTTGGCCCAGACCACCTGCCCTCTTGGGCCACGAGATCTTCGGGGTTCGGGGCCTGGGATCGCTCGCGGGCCAGACAGGAGCCAGCAGGGGAACGAAATCTCCAACTTCTAACTTCAAAGAAATGCGAATGAAAAGAAGGAGAGATACCCCCCCCCACTTCAGGATTGACAGCCAGCGGTGGTGATCTCCTGGAGACCAGGCCGCACTCCCACAACCGGGGAGGCAGGGGCGGGGGGTGGTGGACGCTTTTCCAGAGGGCAGCTCGGCAAGTAGCACCAAAATGTCGCCAAGGTGTCTCACGAGCCCCTTGACCTGGCTGCTTCGCTTCTAGCGATCTACCGAGAGATGCAGGCGCTCAGAGATGCGCACTGACGGCCCGCACAGCTTCATTTGTGCCTGCTGCGGTGCAAGGGGCCTAAGTGTCCATGGGGCGCGTTACATACCGTGAAAGCCTCGGTCATCTCTGTGCCTCCACAGGGGATCCCGTCCACGACATAAGCCAAGTGAAATCAAAGGAGTGTTACAAACTGCGCTCATCCCGTGACTTCATTCAAAACAGCCTGGAGAGTGTGCGCCAACAGTGCACTGGGGGCGGAGGGGGGTGCGGAACTAGACAGGACTTTCATTTTCTCTTTGAAACCCATCTGGAAAGACAGAGGCCAGCAGGGAGGTTTCGCCGCCCGGAGGAGCGGCTGACTTTTAGGAAAGCCCGGTCTTTGTTCATAGAACTGGTTATTTTACGGAGCACCTGCTGTATGCGGGACCACCCGCTGGGGCCTGGGAAGCATTTTCGGCAGAGATAGGGAAGGGGCTGCTCACGCCGCGGGAAGCGCGGACCTCCACCCCGCGAAGTAGCTGCAGGTGGCAGCTACTGAATAGTTTACTAAATCTTACCTGAATAGTTTACTAAATCTTACCAAAGCCCAGCAAGGGAGCAATTTTTATCCCAGTTATATGAAGAGGGGCTCAGAAAGGTCACTGGAATAGGCATCACCGTGTCGGTGTCGCGAGCCACGCTGCCTCAAGATCCTATCAGCTGTCACTCCTGGGATAAGGTCCAATGTGGAGTGTGGGCTCTGAAATCAGACCCGGGCCCAATGTCGAATCCACCTTCTTAGAGTGATTGTGGGCAGTTTAGTGATCCCTCCTCTGACCCGGGCTAGGATCAGCTATTTATAGGGGCGCCGTGAGGATTATACGGGGCAATGCCTATAAAGGGCGAGCTTGAGCTAGTCACTGTGCTAAGCGCTTGTACGGGCATGGCCCTAATGAGTTGGCCCATTTTTCAGATGAGGAAACTGAGGCTCGCAGGGCGAGAAATCTCGTCCTAGGCATCAAGCTGGCAGAGGCGGAGGGGGCCTGCACCCCTGCGAGCCTCAGTTTCCTCGCCCGACCCGCTCCTCAGGGCGCCCCGCCCCTGCTGATGCCCCGCCCCGTTCGTCCAGGTCCCGCCCTTGGCCCGCCGAGCGCCGGGAGTCTCCGCACAGCCCCTCGCGCCTCAGCCAATCGGCCGCGGGCGGCGTCGGGTGCCTTCAACCTCGCCCGCTGTCCTCCCGCCCGGCGCTCGCTCGCTGCCTCGCTCACTCAGCCGCCGCTGCTGCTGGGGCTGTCGACGCGTCTCTGTCCACCGGCTCGGTAAGGCCGGGCTAAGGCCGCGCGCCGCGGGGGGGGGGGTGCTGGCGGGAGCCGGGGGCTGGCTGCGGCGGGGCCCAGGGCCAGGGGCGGACGGGGACTGCAAGGGCCCGGGCCGAGGAGGGGGGCGGGGGGCCGCCGCCTGTGTCGGGGCGCCGAGGGACAGCGGTTCTTAGAGAGCTCGAAACCGGAGCGGGGCGGGACTCCCCATACCCCAAAGTGGATTGGGTCTAGGGTGTCCGCGTCAGTGTCGGTCCGCATGCGGGCAGGTCCGGGGTGGCTGCGGGAGGGATGCTCAACCCTTCGGACTTAGCAGGACGCCTCCGGGCTGGGGCCAGTAGGGCCACCGGCTATCTTTCCCTTCCCATCTCACCGTCACTTCCCAGGAGTGGGTTGATTGGGTCTCGGGGTCTGCCCGAGGATCGGTCGGCCTTGCGAGCAGGTACTGTATGGGAACTGCAGGGACGCTTGACTCTCCGGACTTGGCAGGATGCCCCCGGCCAGGGGACCCCAGGACTGCCGGTTCCCTTTCGCCAGCATCCCACTCCCCTCGCCGAAGTGGATTGGGTCTGGGGATCCGCGGTAGGGCGGTGGAAAGGACGCGACGGCGGGATGGATGCTGAGCCCTCGGGATATGGCAGGGCGCCGCGGATCCTTCCTTTATCTCGCCCCATCCCCTCCCCCTCCGAGAGTGGATTGGGTCTGGGGGACCGTCCCGGGGTCGCGGGCCGGCCCAAGCGGGAGCCAGAGGGACGCTAGGGACTCAGCAGGGCGCCGCAGACCCCCTCCAGGCTCCCGACCCCCTCCAGGCTCCCGCCCCCGCAGCGCCGCCGTGGGGACACGCCCTTGGCGCTGGGACTCCAGGCGGTGTCCAAGCGCCCTAGGTGGATGCGAATGGAGGCGCCAGGCCTGGGTCCCCTCTTGCGAGCATCCTGCATCCCCCCCATGCGGCGCGCGGTCTAGGGCAGGTGGGCGAGGAGAGCCTGCCCAAGGTCGCGCCGGGCCGGGGAGCTTGCCTTGCAGGGGGTGGGAGGGTGTGGGCGCTTCACGTGACCAGGCCTGGGCGAACTTGGCCTGCGAGCCCGGACGGCACGGTCAGGGCGGTAGAGCAGCCCGGGCTCCGGGGCCCCTATTACGGCAGCCCCTAACCCCATCGCCCTGGGCGAGCAGACAGTTCCTTTCGTTTTGGAAAGGCTGTGGATCAGTGTCTTTATAGTGTAAATCGGTGGTTGACTCGCGTTAAAGCCGAACGGAACAAAGATGAGCTTACTTTTTTAACTCCAAGAGTTAAAAATCTCGAGAAATCAGGTTGAATACAGAACTTAATATCCCCAACTCGGAGCTGCTTTCGGTTTCCTCTGTGCTCCATGTGATATTAAAATATTGAAGGGCAGATTTTAGTAGGAAACTGCTAACTTTGTAAGTCACCAAATAAAATCAGTTTAACCTTTTGAAAAGTGTATTTTGTTACACCATTTTCTCACACAGGCTTCCGGTTTCTCGTCATTCCAGATATTCAAGCATGCTTATTTCCTTCTAAACCACAAACCAAATGAATAAAAAAATGGCCGAACACACTGGTCTTTTAATTATTTTTTTATGCCAGCAAGCAATCACCCCCCTTTCCAAATTATTTAAGGTGACTCTTAGTGAGTGTGGCATAAATGAGAACATTAATGCTGATGATAATGCTTATCGTTGAGGCGAGGGAGTGTTTAGTTGTAAGTGATAGGAGCTGAATGCAAAATTCTCGTTGGAGTTTGGGGTGGTTCTGCCCCTGCGTGCCCGGGGGCTGCTTTTCATATGTAAATGAACGGTTTCCTTCCAAAGATGTGTGGCTAGACCTGATCTTGCACATTGAACTCCATCTGAACAGCTGTTGGAATCAGAAAAAGAGCCATCTTAAGGAGTGCACATACTTTGTATCAAGAGTGGCAGAAATTGGCGTCATGCACAGGCCGAAATAACCTTTCGAGTTTGTACTGAAAACAAGCGGCCTAACCCAGAGGTGAAAGGAAGAAAGCTGGCGTCGCTGCCGCCCGGCCTTGGCCCCAGCTCCAGCCCCCGTGGTCACCGAGCGGTCAAGCCTGGGTCTCCGGGGAGTCCTGGGGCGAGGGCCCGGGCTTACGCAACCCTGGCCCCGCGTGCCCATTCATGGAAGCACAGTTAATTGTTCCTTGGGCTGCGCGGTGAGCCCCTTCCGGAGGCGCTCTGGGCTCGCGGGGCGCGGGGCAGCGTTTCTGGTGTGGGTTGCCTTCGGGCACACCAAGCTCTTAACTGTCCCCAAAGTTGACCATGCAAGGCTCGGCCTTCCCACCCAGAGGCGCTGCATTTCGCCCGCTGTTGCCGGAGTGGCAGCGCCACCGACGCGCGCCAGCTCGCTCCGGAACGTGGCTCCGAGCCGGCCCGGTGGAACAGGATCTGAACGCCCGGGGCGCGCCAGGCCGGGGGCGGGGCTCGCGGTAACCTTTCCCCTACTTTTCTCAGCCGTCACGTGACGCCCGGGGGGGGGAGGGGCGGGCCGCGCCGACCGCAGCTGCTGGCATGGCCTGTGAGGACGCGTTCCAAGCGAGCAATTAAAGTTGCAGCCTGGAGTCTAAAGGCGGTGGGAAGGTGGGAGGCGGAAACGCTTTACCCGCTCCGGCCCGGGGCTGCTTCTGCACTTTGATCCAATGCATTTTTTCCTTTGTTGGAAAAATGTTTAGTCACTCTGCATGGTTATTATTGGCAGACCTGACAGTTCAGTTACCGGTGGGCGCCTGCACTTTGAATTCCGGAAAAATTGCTGCTTTTAAGAATAAAATTGTTGTTTAAGCTGGTGTGTTTCAAACGTGTTTCGGAGACTCTCCCTCTTACTTTAACGAGACCTCTACTTTCTTCGAATGGCTTGAGCCCCTCTCGAGCTTTTCCGGCGAGGACTTTTCTGTTTTAAAAATAAGTACTACAGGCACACGGTGCAAAATGAAGGGGGTGCAGGTGGGAATTCAGCACAAAGCTGGCCTCCTCACCCGGTACCCCTCCGCAGAAGCTACCACTATTAAGTTTCCTTGACAACTGTAGAAATAGTCTAGGCTGTACAGGGCATTAAAAAAAATCTGTTAGAGACATCTCACAGCTTCATCAACATCAAATCCTACTGCCAAAGAAACAAACCAATGCTTTATAAAATACAGAATTGGGAAGAAGTAGGGAAGCAGAGGCCAAACTTTCATGGATATGTAAGTAAAATAGCCTTTTTGAGGGGGTTTCCTTTGCATTATATTTGTACACAATGATATTTATAATCTATATAATTATATTTTGAAAGATGTTGCATAAAAATAGGCAATATATGAATAATACTACCAATCTTCAACAGTTCATCCTAACGACATGGTAAAAATATGGATAATCTAAAGGAAGCTCTTAAAAATGTCTGTTACTTAACACAAGGAATATTTTCTGCTTGTTGATTTCTGATATTCTGCTGCGTTTTGTGAATTTCACCTTTTACCCCAAGCAAATATTAGGTGACTGAGAGCCTCAGTTCAGTGGAATGTCCTTTAGTTTTTTTGCATGTGAGCTGTTTTTATGTCCAGGAATGTTTAGGGAAGTTAATAATTGAAAGCAATTGTGCTGCCGAGTGCGGTGTGCCTTTCCAGGCGTACAGTAGGGTAGTGGCCACTATGGAGGGTTGGAAAATAGGGTAGCTACGCTCAGCTTACGAAGGCTTATCGGCTAATTGTTGGACACCGAGTTCTCTACGTAAAAAGGAAAGGAATCGTTCATACACTCCATGTGGTGGTTCACTCACCCATCCCAGGAATCTGAGGGTCATCCTAGATTCTGCTTCCTAAATGGCTTTTTTTTTTTTTTTAATATTTACTTATTTATTTGGCTGTGCTGGGTCTTAGTTGCGGCATGCGGGATCTAGTTCCCTGACAAGTTTGTATTGAAAGCTAGATCTGTCATAGAGTGAAGTCGGAAAGAGAAAAACAAGTACTGAATGCCAACACATATATGTGGAATCTAAAAAAAAAAAAGAAATGGTTCTGATGAACCTAGGGGCAGGCAGGGATAAAGATGCAGATGTAGAGAATGGACTTAAGGACACAGGGGTGGGAGGGTAAGCTGGGATGAAGTGAGAGAGTGGCATGGACCTATATACACTACCAAATGTAAAATAGATAGCTAGTGGGAAGCAGCTGCATCGCACGGGGAGATCAGCCCAGCTAGGTGCTTTGTGACCACCTAGAGGGGTGGGCTAGGGAAGGTGGGAGGGAGACGCAAGGGGAAGGGGATATGTGTATACATATAGTTGATTCACTTTGTTATACAGCAGAAAGTAACAACATTGTAAAGCAATTATATTCCAATGAAGATGTAAAAAAAAAAGCTAACACAAAATAACCTTTCCTTTAAGAAGCCATCATATGCTGTAACTCGGACGTTGCTTTTTATGAAATAATACTTCATTTATAAGATTATACATGTGTCACTGATTTTCCCAAGTGTCGGCCTCTCCGTGCCCTTAAAAAGATTTAATGCACGGAGTTTTGGTTTCTTTCTCCTTTTGCAAGCAGGCACTGTTGCGCAGAGTGAAGTACAGTAATGCTGCTGAAAGTTAAATGTCAAAGACATTGGGCTGGGGTATCAAACGCAGTGGGAAGAGGAAGGATGGAAATCCACATTCTTGGAGGACTGCTGCTGGCCTGTGGCTGCAGTTGGGAAGGTACAGAGTATGTTCCTGCATTGGAGACCTAATGTGAGTTATGGGTAGCGTGCATACTTTATTTGACAGGAAACAGATCTTACGAATGGCGATGACATGTGCTCTAGCCGCCCCCCCCCCACACACAGACGTCTAAGTGGCAGACCTGGAATTTGAACCCGAATCTGTGTTCTCCAAAACGTGTGCCCCCTCCTGCTGACAGGCTGCTTCCCAGACCACGGTGCAGGCAGAGGGCCTGGGTGTTGGCACCTCCCCCAGCCCAGGGCCCACTGGATGTGACATTGAATCAGCTGTGTGTGTTTCTGGGTTTCCACTTCCTCATCTCTAAGGCGGTGCCTCTGACAGCTGTCATCCTGTCTCACAGGGGTTTTCTGAGGATCCAAAAGAGGCCAGGTGTGAGAGTAGCTTTGAGGGTGTGAAATGAATACAGCTTCCAGCAAACAATACCATGGCCGCAGGCAGGCCTTTTTTTTCTTTTGGCTGCATTGGGTCTTCATGGCTGAACGCGGGCTTTTCTCTAGTTGTAGTGAGCGGGGGCTACTCTTCGTTGCTGTACGCGGGCTTCTCATTGCGGTGGCTTCTCTTGTTGCGGAGTACGGGCAGGAGTAGTACGGAGTAGGCGTGCAGCCTCAGTAGTTGTGGCACGCAGGCTCAGTAGTTGTGGTTCGCGGGCTTAGTTGCTCTGCAGCATGTGGAAATCTTCCCGGACCAGGGCTCGAACCCGTGTCCCCTGCGTTGGCAGGCGGATTCTTAACCACTGTGCCACCAGGGAAGCCCCGCAGTCGGGTTTTATGGATACGGCTGCCTTCTGCAGCCCCCAGATTGTAACGTGTGGTTTGACCAGTTCAACTGTACTTCTGGGTGCAAAGAAGAAGCACGTGCGTGGGAAATACGGGGCACCCACCGCAAGGTTTTAGGGACGTTTGAGGGAACCACACCCTGGTGGAGAGGAGAGGTTCGGGGACTTCTCTTGGGTGGACGCATGCCTCTCCCAGCCGTTCTTGCTCAGGCCATTGTCCTGATGTTGGCCAGGCTGGAGGGGGTCCTTCTGGATGGGCGTACAGAGAAAAACACCTGAAGAGGTAGTGCAGGTAATTGGGTTAGACAATTGTATTGGCAGGTTACGCCTGCCAAGACATTCTGTATTTTCTTTCTTTTTTTTTGGCCGCTCAGCACAGCATGCGGGATCTTAGTTCCCGATCACGGATGGAACCTGCGCCCCCTGCAGTGAAAGCGTGGAGTCTTAACCACTGGACCACCAGGGAAGTCCCCAAGACATTCTGTATTTTCTTTCTAAAAATGTGACCCTCGATGACCTTTCCCCAGTTCTTTTTCTTGGTGAAATCACATTTCTCTGTATTTAACTGATTAACCATTACTTGTTGATATGGCACCGTATAAGTGTTACATTTGAGTTTGCTTTATTTTTACAGTACCTCGGTAGGCAGAAGCTGTTGTTTTTCGAGAGCCATAGAAAAAGGGATAATGATTCAGGTTTCCCCTCTAACCTGCCTTGACTCAGCATCTTTACCCTGTAAACGTGAACGGTTTATTATGATATACTTCACTGCGAGAAATGAACCGTGCGGCCAGTTTAATTAATGCGGCTATTCAGTGCTCTGTCATCAATTCAAGATGTAGCCATTCATAAATGAAAGTTCCTGCGCCTTGCCTGTGCACGAAGCCCTCCCCCAAATTTAAAGTGAGTTCTGAGTCTCATGTTCTTGCTTCTAAGATGCTTCCCTCAGATTAGGGAAAGAATAATTTGTATTTGTTTGTGTATACACTTGCTGAACAAACACAAGAGCACAATTACAGAGGATCATGTCTCCAAGGAAATAAGGACTGGCCCGTGGTGTGCAGAGAGGTGGGGTGCCCACACTCTAGTGGAGAGGAGCCCTTTTATTTTTTCTTCCCGTCACTGCTGATTTTTGCCTGCATCTAACCTCTCGCCCTCATTAACAGCAAAATGGCAGGAATACTATATACTAAAGAGCAAAAAGGAACCTGAGAAGACACATGAACCCCTGGGCTGGTGAAGCCTTTCCAGAACCTTCCTGGTACTTTCCTTGATGTGCTTCAGGTGGCAGTGCTGAGGTAAACCTGGGTACCACCTTGGTTGTCACGTATGGCAGGAACACGGTCTCCCCAAGTTGGAGCCAGTCCTGGAGGGCAGAATCAGCTTTGTTAGCTGAACCCTCCCAGGCGTTGGTCACCGGCCCATAGAAGAATATGTGGTAGATGGTAAGATAATTGCTCTGCCCCCCGCTAAAGATGGTGCTGCAGATTCTTTGCCTGCCCTGGCTTCTCACAGGAGGTTTTCCAGGGGTGGCAGTGCAAGTGTCATCCAACCTCACTCTGATGAGGGATACAGGCTGTGCTCCTGGAGACCCTGCCCGGCACTCGTGCTGCGCTAAGCGGTCGCTTCCTGTGGGTGACCTTTTCTCAGAGGATTTCCAGCTCAGCTGTTTGCCTCTAGATGAGGTGGATTTTAATAGAAGGCAGGGTCCGCTCCTGTGGGCCTGTGAACTGTGCAGTTCTAGTGGGAATACTGGAAATACTGGAACATGGGGATAATTTTAGAGTTGGCACCCGCTGTATTTGTAGTTACTGTAGTTTGACTGCTGGTTGCAGTCACATCATTTTGGTTACGACAGAGTGACCTAATTTTATATCTGTGTTGTAACGTCAGGAATCTTAAGTAGAACCTTGTGTGGAGTACTTACCCCCTAACTCGGTAGGTAAGAACGTGAGTTTTGGAGCTGGACCTGGGACCGATTCCTCGCTCTGCTGTTCGCTAGCTGTGACCTTGGGCAAGTTTCTTGACATCCAAGCCTCCGTCTTCTCATTTGTAGGTGGGAATAGCAGGAGTAACCAATTCCTAGAGTTCCAGTCAGAACTAAACGGGTTAATGCAGGTAGAATACGGATCACGTCGGCTGGTACATGCCAAAGACTTCGGTAGAAAGAATATTTTGTATCTTCCTTGTTAAAAGCACAAAAATTAATCTGTACACCTTACCTATCTATCTACCTACTACCTACTTCTCTCCTATCTGTTAATTTCATGACTGTTTTGAAAGGCTTCTGACAACACATAACTTATTATATATTATATTATTATATGCTGTAAAGGCCGTTTTCTTGGAAACCTGCTGTCACATGGCCAGTTTTTATTGTTTGTTTTACATCATAGAGGTGATTTTCACACCTCAATTTTCCCCAGGCCTGTTTTGAAGTCTGGCCCTGTACTTTCCATTGGGTGACCTTTCACCTCCTTTCCTGCTGCCTGTTGAAGAACCTGGGGGGGTGGGTGGAGGAGGACGGCTCTGAAGGAGGCCAGATGCCCTTGAGGGAAACAGGATGTCTTATGGATGACTTTTTAAAAATTAATCAATTTATTTATTGTTGGCCGCATTGGGTCTTCGTTGCTGCGTGTGGGCATTCTCTAGTTGCGGCGAGCGGGGTCTGCTCTTCGTTGAAGTACGCGGGCTTCTCGTTGCGGTGGCTTCTCGTGGCACGGAGCACGGGCTCTTGGCGCGTGGGCTTCAGTAGTTGTGGTACGCGGGCTCAGTAGTTGTGGCGCACGCGCTTAGTTGGTCCGTGGCATGTGGGATCTTCCTGGGCCAGGGCTCGAACCCGTGTCCCCTGCATTGGTAGGTGGATTCTTAACCACTGCGCCACCAGGGAAGTCCTTATGGATGACTTCTTGATCACATGACCAGTGTTACAATTTGCAGGCCACTGACCTCTGAGGTTAAAGGCTTTTGTTAAAAGGAATTGGTTGTGGAGAAAGACGGCAAAGTGAACACATTTGACAAACAAAGTACAGACCAATTTATTGGCCAGGGAGTTAGAGGGTGGCAGTGGGCTGTTAAAACGAAGGTAGTCTCACCAAAATTGAATGAGACGTTGCAGCATTTCCCCCCCAGGTTGTTCACTTCACGTTCACTGTTGGAGAATGTCTGTGGGCTCATGGTTTGTTCAGAGAATTCAACAAGGATTCGTGTCCTGGGGAGCTTTACAGCTTATGTTGGGAGATGAAACGAATAACTGACAGGTGAAGGTCATTCGCCAGGAAGTGCTGCTGAAATGGCTAAATGTAACTGGTAGAATTCCTGTGCTTCCGGAAAGGAATTCCGAGGCAGGCACCTGGGCGAGGGGAGCTGTAAGCTAGGTGTGAAGCAGGAAAAGGGAAATCGAGAAAGGTCCGAGGCATCCCGGCTCTGAGTCGGAGTTCACAGGCCACAGGGCATGACCAGTGGGCCTGGCCAAAGAGGAGGTGACCGGGAGACTGAGCTTGGGAGGGTCTCGGGAACAGCGGCGTAATTCAAGACCAGAAGTGTGACTTTTAAAAACTGCAATAAATAGGTCGTCATTCTCAACCGGGGTATCTTATTCTGGACCTCGGTGTTTTTCCTGGAGCGGATTAGCATAAGGTGCTTAAGGGCTCTGGCTCAGACCTTGGTGACTGACTCCCTCCTTTAGTGGCCCTCCTGGTCTCTAAGGCGGCACCATCGCACGGTTCCCACCACGTTCAGCTGGGCGGGCAGCAGCGCCCAGGTGTGTCCCGGGCCGGCAGGTTTGTGCACGGTCACCGTCAGGTGGGGCTCCAGGTGGGCGCTCTCCACCAGATGTGGCCAGAAGTGATTTCTGTCCTCCCAGGGGAAATAAACGGGTCCGTAGCCCCGCGGCCGACACGCACACAGAGAGGGCTTTGTTTTCAGCATGTTGGATCAATTTCTGGATGTCTCCCCGCAGCTGGGGGGTTGCGGCCACCAGCGGCCACCTCCAGTTTACCCCCGAGCTGGTCTGGCGGAGCACTGCAGGAGGGGCCTCACACCAAGCACAGTCCCCAAGGGGCCTTCTCCCACCACCTAGCCAGACCTTCAGCAGGGAGGAGCAGCCAGCCTGCGCTTCCAGAAGGTTCTTCCACTGTCCCCCTGTTCCCTCCAGTTCAGAATTCTTGTCCGAGAATAGCTGCCCAGTGATGATTTGCGAGAACAGCCCAGTGCAGAAGTGGAGACAGTTGGTGTGTTTTCTTCTCCAGCCTCCCGAGAATCCGGGGCACAGGTGCACATCCTGTGGGTGGGTCCCTGGGGAAGCCACGGCTCTCCACCCAGGTGGAGTGGTACTGGGGGAGAGGGGCAGCATACCTTCCCAGGACAGCAGGTTCTGGTGCTGGCCAGCATGGGGTGAGGGATGGAGTGAGGACTGCCCTAGCCCGTCCGTGACCCGGCATGGCAGGCAGTTGGAGGTGTTTCAAGGAGAGAGTTGGCCGGGAGGATACGGGAAAGATGCAAGGTGGGTTTTCAGTTGACTTGGTTTTGGCATCAGTGTAGATGAGTTTGGAGAGAGACTCATGTGCACAGATACAGGGCAAAGCCCTGGGCAGGGCCCTGTGGGTGGTTGAATCCCGGGTGCAGAGGGGCTGGAGGAGGACCCTCAGCAGATGCACTGGTAAGACAGTCTATGCACCTGGTGACCTTACCTGGAAGGGAGAGGAAGCTGGAGAGGGGGCCGGCGCGTGGACACTCAGGGTTTAGCTGCACGCCATGTGTGGGCATGGCAGAGCCCGCGCCAGCCCAGGGAAGCCGGGAAGGGGGTGCCGCCCGCTCGCCTGACCCTTGGGGCCCTGCCGTACCCCTTTTTTTTTTTTTTTTAATTTTGTGGCTGTGCCGCGCAGCATGCGGGATCTTAGTTCCCCGACTAGGGATGGAACCCGCGCCCCCTGCAGTGGAAGCGCGGAGTCTTAACCACTGGACGGCCAGGAAGGTCCCCTAGCGCGCCCTTTGCCTTCACCCTGGAAGGTGGAAGGGATGCAGAGAAGAGGCTGCCCAGGGTAAGTGGCCCGGATCCAGACACGGGCCCCAGCCTGCCAGCTGGCCCCAGGGCCCTTCCTCTCCTGGTGTGTTGAGGTTCCCAGCGGTGCTGACAGTGACAGGACAGCCGTGCCAGCCTGGGCTGGTGCGCCTCGGGGCTCCAGGGATGCAGGCCAGGAAGGGAGAGCTGGGGACAGGGCAGTCTCCGGTCCACGTGGCAAAGTATTAGTATCTGTTCCTTCCGGGAGGGGATATGTAGGTGTGATTCCTTGCTCTCGTGCGTTGGCAGTATCTCCTGCTGTAAGACAGAAAACATCCTGCTGTGTTAACACAGTAAAGTTCACTGGGGCTCTTTTGCGGTCCTCATAATTCCTGATGTTCCACGAGTTTATTACTGGCGTGCCTCCTTGCACCTGGAGCAGGTCTGGCCTCTCCCGGCATGGCAGGCGGTTGGAGGTGTTTCAAGGGGATCTGCCAGCAGTGGGGAGGCCGTTCGTCAGCAGTGGCCCTTCAGCTCCAGGCACTTCTGCCAGCCCTGCGGGGCTGCTGACCTGATTGACTGCAGGGAAGTATCCGGAGGAACGGCTTGGCTCTCTCCTGGCGAGGTTCGCCCCATTCTCACGGTGGTTTTCAGACTCTGGTCTGGAGCCCTCCACCCCTCAGGGCCAAAGGGAGGAAGAAGAGGGTTGAAAGGCTTTATCCACGAACCGTTCCTGTGTGTTTACATTTGAAGAAAAAGGTCCCCATTTTTAGAGACGTTAGGAACCCTCTGGGCGAGCGACCCAGGGGAGCTGCTTCATGTCCAGCGGCCATGGTCAGCCTTTGGGAAATGATGGTAGCTGTGTCTTCATCAATTACTCCAGCTGCTGCTTCGGGGCGACTCGAAGGTGGGAGAGGCAGGGCAGTGCGTTCAGGCTGCACCCACACCCACCTGGGTTGGGTGGAAGGTAGGAGCTGGGGGTATGACCTGCGAGGGTGCCCCAGGGCAGGGGGCGCAGTGACCCCACAGGCAGCCTCGCCCTTCCTTTCTTGTTGTTTCTGCAGGTGTGGTTGGGTGGGTGAGCACCTATTGAAAGTTGGTCTCTGAGTGTGAGATTTAGCACCGGCTGCAGTGGATACGTGTTTTATTTCCTTAAACATATTTTAAGCAATTATTAGAGCAGATGACAAACATACAGAAGAGACACAGGCGAGAATTCCCTGGCGGTCCAGTGGTTAGGACTCTGTGCTTCCACTACAGGGGGCACGGATTCGATCCCTGGTCAGGGAACTAAGATATCCCGCAAGCCATGTGGCATGGCCCCCCGCCAAAAAAAAAAAAAAAAAGAAGCACAGGCATAAGGATTCTCACTTGGTCACAGCCCAACTTCACCAGTTCTCACATATGGCAGTTCCTACCCCTGTCCATCCTTCCCCCACCTCCAGTGGTTTTGAAGCAAATCCCAACATGATAAAAGGTAAAAGTGCATTGGTAAATATTTCAGTATGTATCGCCAAAAGATAGCAGCTCTTACCATTCAATTAAAAAATAGTTTTCTAACTTTGATTGTAAAATGTGCGCATATTATATTTGAAACAGTTGTTTTCAGGCACCTGCAAAAAGTCTCATCCTGATGAATGATAACATACAATACACCATATATTTATATTTCCATGTGTATTGGTGAAGCAATGCATAGAATTTAATTTGAATCACAAAGTTGGTGATTTGACATTAAAAAACAGCAGCTCTTTCAGAAAATAACCACCATATCACGTGACACCTAAAAGCATTTAATAGTAATTCTTAAGGTTATGAAGTAACAATTGTTTAAAGCGGTCCTTAGCGTGAATGCAGAAGTAGGGCCACATGGGGGAAAGGAGTAGTAATGCACCCGCCTGAATTACATGTCTGAGGAGAGAAGGTTCAGATGCATGAGTGTTAAATAGATAACACTTCTGTTTCATGAGACAGCGGTGTTTTTGTGACAGCTTTATTGGGAGATCATTCACATCCCATACCATCCACCCACCTCAAGTGTACACGTCAGTGATTTTAGTACATTCACACGCATGTGCAGCTGTGACCCCCATCAATTCTGGGACATTTCATCACCCCCCAAAGAAACCCTCCTCTCCTTAACCCCCACCTCCCCCCGGCCCTAGGCAACCACTGCTTTCTGCCTCTGCGGATGTGCCTGTTCTGGACATTTCCCATAGGTGGAATCGTACAATACGTGGCCATCTGTGTCTGGCTGCCTTCACTCAGCATCATGTTTTCAAGGGTCACCCGTGCGGTGGTGTGTGTCAGTGCGTCATCCCTTCGTATTGCCTGTAAGTAGCATCCTGTTGCATGGACGGGGCATATTTTGTTTACCCCCGTTCGTCAGTGGGAGGATGTTTGGGCTGCTTCCACTTTTTGGTTATTATGAATAATGCCGCCGTGAACATCACGTACAGGTTTGTGTGCAGACACACGTTTTCATGAGCATGAGCCTAGGAGCGGAATTGCTGGGTCGTGTGGTAACTCCACATTTGACCGTTTGAGGAGCTGCCAGACTTTTCCAAAGGGGCTGTGCCGTCTGACATCCCGGCCAGACGTGCACGAGGGTCCCGATTTCTCCACATCCTCTCCAGCGCCTGTCATCGCCCATCCTTTTGATTATGGCGGTCCTGGTGGGTGCAAAGTGGTATTTTACTGCAGCGAAAGCTCTGCATTGTCCTGGTGGCTGCAGGGGGCAGTATTCCAAGGCTGAGTGTTTGCAAGTGCGAGGCTGTGGATGCCAAAATCGAGGGTGGAATTTTCACTCGATAGATTTGCAGAGGGAGCTTCTCAAGCCCTTGTCATCCGGTTCACTAACTCCTGCTTCTGGCTCAAATCGGGGGAGGCCGGCTCACGATCGTCATCCTGGCTCCTGCAAAACTAGAAAAACAGATTGTCCACCTGGAGGGCACTTAAGACTCTTCTATTTGGTTTTTAGTCTGAACCAATCAAAACAAGCAAATCACTAGTTAAATTCAGAGTTTTTTCGTTTTTTTTTGAAATAATTTTTAGGGACTTCCCTGGCAGTCCAGTGCTTAAGACTCCATGCTTGCACTGTAGGGGCCATGGGTTTGATCCTTGGTGGGGGAACTAAGATCCCACGTGCCACATTGTGTGACCAAAAAATAATAATAATAATACAATAATTTTTATTGGAGTACAATTGATTTACAATGTTGTGTTAGTTTCTGCTGTACAGCAAAGTGAATCAGTTATACATATACATATTTCCACTCTTTTAGATTCTTTTCCCACGTAGGTCATTACAGAGTAGAGTTCCCTGTGCTATACAGTATAGGCCCTTACTAATTATCTATTTTTCAAAGAGTTCTGATAAAGGCCTCCAGAAACGGAGGCTGTAAATATCCTTGTCTGTGTGCCCCTGCCCAGCAGAGGTTAGCTCCCCGAGCAAACACCGGACACATACCTTTGGAGAGAATTGGCTACAAACACTACATTTAGTCTACTGCCATTAATAATCCCTTCCTGTTCTGCAGAAAGCCCTTGAAAGATTTTAAAAATCATTGAGGGACTTCCCTGGTAGCACAGTGGTTAAGAATCTGCCTGCCAATGCAGGGGACACGGGTTCGAGCCCTGGTCCTGGAAGACCCCACATGCCACGGAGCAACTAAGCCCATGAGCCACAACTACTGAGCCTGCACTCTAGAGCCTGCGAGCCACAACTACTGAAGCCCGCGCGCCTAGAGCCCGTGCTCCACAACAAGAGAAGCCACCGCAATGAGAAGCCCGTGCACCGCAATGAAGAGTAGCCCCTGCTCGCCGCAACTAGAGAAAACCCGCGCACAGCAATGAAGACCCAATGCAGCCAAAAATAAAAATTAATTAATTTTTAAAAATCATTGAAAGGGTAGCCAGTCACATAATTTTATTTGCTGTGATGCATGCTGTGCAGAATTCTTACCTTTGTAAGACCTGCTTCGTGTTCACCCCAAGGCTTTGATGGGGGGAGGGGTTGAGTTAACCTTCAGGTTCTGGAAACATCTTAAGAGCCACCTTGGGTAGCTTTTCGAGAAATTGATTCCAGCTGTTGGTTTAAAATGTCTTCAGCATTTTCAATTTACCTGTAGCGAGCTTTTGCTTAGAGTCGTGCTGCTTTCAAATGGGATCTGTCTTCATAGTTAGCCAGGCTCTGGACGTTTGCTCTGTGCCAGGTAAATAATGTGTAATTTTTTTTATCCTTCTTTTTGCCCACGCCGCACGGCTCGCAGGATCTTAGTTCCCTGACCAGGGATCAAACCCAGGCCCTCAGCAGTGAAAGCACAGCGTCCTAACCACTGGACCGCCAGGGAAGTCCCAAATAACGTGTAACTATTCTTGAATGCTGGACACATGGCACCAGGCCAAGGTTCCGTGAGGGGGATGCAAGTTTCGCCGACTTGCTTTTTTTCTTTCAAGGTCATCCGAACAGCGCTCTCGGGTGCCCATCCCAGCCACTCCCTCTGCCCCAGCATCTCCACATGGGTGCCCCGGTCCATCCCGGGGTGAAGGCTCCACTCCCAGCCCACCCCGCGCTGTGGCCCTTCTGTGTGTGGAGGCTCAGTGGAGCCCACACGGTTCAGACCCCAGCCCCAGGGCACCTCCGAAACCTGTCTGGAGCGGGTCACCCTCCCCGTCCCCAGTGTTCCCACTCTGGGCCACGCTCTCCTGGAGGACCACCCCAGCTTCGTACTGGTCTCACTTCCTCACCCCACCTGCCCCTGGCTCCAAACAGCGGCCCGAGTGGTCTTCTTTGGAACAGACATAGACACAGGAACTGACGTCCCTGACTCACAGCCCTGGGATACTTTTCCATTGCCCTTAGCATGAAACCCGACTGCCTCTGGGACTTCCCTTTCTGAATTTAGCGCCCACCTCGAGCCCAGCCACCCTGCACCTCCAGCCCTTTCCCAGGTCTGCCTTCAGGCCTGAAAGTCTTGCCCTCTGGCCAGTCCTTCTCCTGGGCTTCCGTGTCACCTGGGAGGTCCCCTCTGTCACTCCCTCTTCTTTCCACCCCCTGTCTGAGCTGCAGGAGGGCAGGGGGACCTCCATCCTCCCCACGGCTGTCACATAGGAGGCACTCAGCACACGCTTGTTGAACAAACCAGTGAGTGAAAGTTGAGATCATTCGTCCTGATTTGCTGAAGACTAAGCTAGTTTGACTTTTGTAACTGGGTATCTCTGAAACCGCCTTGCCCTTGATTTTGACGGGTCCGACATCTGCCCCCAGTGGGCTTATTACACGGGTCAAAAAAGGAGACATAGCCTGAGATGGGGATACACACACGCACTCCCAATTTCGGATCTTTATTCTGGTTTGTTCTGGATTTTTAGCTCCTCTTTATCCACGTGTGCTTGGTGCCACACGGTTTAGGAGGAGGTGGCACCATCGCCCGCCTTCAGAAGGTTGGCAGAGGGGCTGGTGCTGGGGAGGCCAGGAGGGAAGAGGTGAGGCGGGATCCCGCCAAGGAAGCAGGTGAAGGGAGACCGGATATACCCAGCAGGGGAAATGCAATGCACTTGCCTCTGCCAGGCAGGGAAGCCCGCAGGGAGGGCTGAGCCTGCAGCGGGGGAGGGAACGTGATACTGGCTGTTGACGGCAGTTGGATTTCTGCAGCCTCTGAGGAGGAAGGCCCAGCCTGTCTTGTCCACACCCCACCTCCCCCTGAGGGTTCTGTGCGTCTGGTTTTCGTGGAGTCCTTTGTGGAGCCTGAAGGGGTTTCTCGGGCAGCAGCCCCACGCGTACCAGGGGCCAAGGTGTTTGGCGTTGGTCCTGTTTTCCCACCGTTGATTCCTGAAGATAAGGGATCAGGGGCCATTGTGGACGCATTTGTGGACTTTCTGTGTCAGCCTCTAGGCTGGCTGGTGGGCGGGAATGGGATTTGCCTGCCATTTGCGGGGCAAGTTGCTAAACCTCCTCGGGCTTCCTGGGTCAGCCGGGTGTAGACTGGGCGGCAGAGTTGGGTGGATGGCGGGTAGTGGAGGGAGGAACGAGGGGTTCCCGCTCCTGGACTCTGCTGACCACCCAGCGCCTCTAAGCAAAGGCCGCAATTGTCTGTATCTGGCTGGACCAGCAGGGGAGGGGTGATGGCTAATCACAGAATCGGGTGTGTTAATGAAAAACTTGTAATCTATCAAATGGGAGGAAACAATCAGATTCAGAATGGATTACACTTCTCTACAAGTTAGAGGTTTTCTAATGTCCGGCCAGTGCCCCCTCCATGTTACGTTCTCCCCTTGTCTTTCCAGGAGCTCGATAACCATGGCGGAGGCTCACCAAGCCGTGGCCTTTCAGTTCACGGTCACTCCCGACGGAATCGACCTCCGGCTGAGCCACGAGGCCCTCAGGCAGATCTATCTGTCTGGACTTCATTCCTGGAAGAAGAAGTTCATCAGATTCAAGGTTTTCAGACACTTGCTTCAATCTGTACAGTATTCCCTTTATTGAAGTTTCAGCGTGTCAGAGTGGTAGTTGACACATCATGTATGTTCCCGTGGTCCTTAAGGCTTGTGAAACACTTTCCCACGGATTGCCTCGCTGAATTCTTGGAGAAATTCTGTAAGGCAGGTAGGGTGAATCGGGGCCCCGTAGGGCAGGTGAGGAAATCAGGACTCGGAGAGGGTAAGTGACCTGCTCGGAAGAAGCAGAATAAAGGCTAGACTCCACGTCTGGGCTCCGAGTCCAGAACCCCCTCTACACCTTGTAGGAAAAGGGTTGTTTTTCAGCTGTGTGAAACCGCAGCGAGTTCAACAGCAGTCTCGCCAATAAAATAGTCCAGCGTTGAAAAACATGCACGTAAATGCAAATACAGCTAACCACTCATGCTCTCCATTCTGTTTACCTGCAAGAGTGGACATTTATTCACTGTTTTTAAGCACGTGTCTTGTTTTTAATTCACTTATGTAACAAATTACAAACGTCATGAACATGCATGTACGCTTCGCTTAAAACTTCCCCAGTTGTGCTGTTTAGGGAAACACTGCTGGGGAAGATCCCCGGGGTGCTCCTTACGTGCTGCCTGTAAGAATAAATCCTTCCTTCTCCCGAAAAAGAGAAAATAAGAATCACAGAAGGACAAATGCATGTTTAAAAAAATTCAAACAAGACGAAAGTGCACCAGAAGTGTCTGCCCCGCTGTTCCCCAGTTTGTGTGTTTGTTGTCCAGTTTTCCCTTCAGAGGGCAGCTCCAAGGCGGGCTTTTGAAAAGGCACTTCCCTGGTGGTGCAGTGGGTAAGATTCCACGCTCCCAATGCAGGGGCCCCGGGTTCGATCCCTGGTCTGGGAACTAGGTCCCACGTGCATACCGCAACTGAGTTCACATGCCGCAACTAAGACCTAGTGCAACCAAATAAATAAATAAATAAATATTAAAAAAAGAAAAAGGCCCAGGAGCTAGGGTGGATGGGAACAGTGACCAGGGAGACAGTGGGCCGGCCCCTGGGACCTGGCCAGGCTGGACAGGTGTTCCCGGGCTCTGCCAGAGGGTTCTGGGGCTCAGGTACATGGCCCCGTCACGCTGGTCCCTTGTGGGCGCCAGCAGCATGACCCACCCGAAGTGGAGGAGGGCGCCACCTACAGGGGAAAGTGCCCTTTGCGCTCCTGACCTTGCTGGACGCCTCCTTTTACCTACAAATGGAGGAAAGTAGAAGCTTGGGTGCCCCGGTGTGGCCGTTGTCTTAACCCAGTGTAGACGTTGTTCCCGGACTTTAAAAACCTTGTGGTACTGCCGCGGGGGCAAAACTAGCGTATGAAAACAGTGCACAGCAAGGGTGCATCCTAACCACGTGGTTCCTTAGGGGACCGTCTGATGCTCAGAGGAAGCGGGGGGGGGGGGGGGGGGGGGGGGCAAGGCTTGCATAGCTGCTGCCGGTCGGGGGGGGGGTGTGGTGAGCAGAGACCTTTAATCTAGAAACGTCCTCCCTCCATTTTAATTTAACGTATGTACCTGTTTATTTTACAAGAACGGTTCAGAGAACACCAGAAGGCCCCCCTGCACCCAACCACTTTGTTTAAAATCTTTTGTGATTCTCCATTATGAGAATAACACGTAGGGATGTGTAAGTCTCTTCTGAGAGAATTCAGATAAAGCTTTGAGAGTTTTTAAATCTATTATCTTAACTATTATCATGGCTTCAGTAAGATTTTTTTTTTAATTTTTATTTATTTTTAAATTTTTAAAATATTTTGCCTGCGCTGCATGGCATGCGAGATCTCAGTTGCCCGACCAGGGATCAAACCTGGGCCCCCTGCATTGGAAGTGCAGAGTCTTAACCGCTGGACTGCTAGGGAAGTCCCAGGATTTTTTAATTGGGCGTTTTGAAACATACGCAAAAGTAAAGGGGGTAATAAAGCCCCACTGCTCGTTTCCATAGCTGTCAACATGTTGCCAATTTGGGGTCATGTGTCTTCCTTCCCCCTCCACTGCTCCTTTTTTTTTTGGAGGCAGGCTGGGGGAGCTTTGGATGAAACATCTTATGACAAATTCTTGACATGAAGTGAGGTTTCCTGGAAATACCTCGGGTTGAATGGTGTCTGATTCAGGAGCAGCAGGAGGGATGGTTTTGGAGTTGGGGGGGGGGCTGTCCAGGCATCCTGGGTGTAGCATGTTGGGGAGAGGACATCGTGGTTGGCAAGGTGGCCAGTGTCCTGAGTCAGTCTGGGTGAAGCTCGGGAATCTGTATGTTAAACTAGTGCTTCGGGTGAGTCTAATGTCCTGGGGTCACTCTCTGGGGGAACTGTTTTAGGAGGGGTTTTGGCTCAGAAGTAGAGGAAGGGAAGGAGCTGGACAGAAGTTGGAGCAGCTGGGGGCTGGAGGCTCTGGGGAACGTTTCCAGTAGTGATAGTGTGGCCGCTTAGCTGCCCCTGTGTGCAGACCCCCCACCCCTCCACTGCCTGCCAGCTCACGGGCCCCAACCACCAGGAGGGACGTTGCTCATGCCGTGCGTGTCTGTGTTTAGAATGGCATCATCACCGGCGTATACCCGGCGAGTCCCTCCAGCTGGCTCATCGTGGTTGTGGGCGTGGTATCAACAATGTACACCAGGATCGACCCGTCTTTGGGAATAATTGCAAAAATCAATCGGACCCTTGACAGGACGTAAGTAATCCTTTCCAATCTCCAACCGTCTAGGGAGTTATTGACTTCTTTGTTGCTGACGTTTTCATGTCTTCTCACACGTCATGGCTGTTGTGGATTCAGTTTGAGGCTTTTGCTGTGGTTGTCATGTCGGCTTTCTCCCCGTTTCCTGGACTGGTATGAAAGTCCCCTCGGGAGTTTGGGGACCCTTGTGGCCCTTTCTCTGGAGACCAGGGACAAGAAGGGCAGCCTTGGTCCTGGGGTACCCGCCAGGACATGTCAGGGCCCGAGGTGGGAGCCAGCAGTGGCAGTCAACTTGGCCTGGCCAGGGGGACCCTCGAAACGAATTTCTGCCCCAGGAGCCGGTTCTGGACAAGGTCTCTTCCCTGCACTGGGGTCCGTCCTGGAGTTCTGGGACCCCGGGGACTGACTGCTGTCGGGGGCTCTGGGGAGACCTCAGCCCCTCAGCTCCCTGTCTGATTGGCTTAGAACACCGGGGGGACCCCAACACTCTGTCCTGGTTGCTGTAGATTTTTCTAGAAGCTTTTTTAATACCATGATATTCGGCCAGGCGGGTCCTTGGGTTGATATTTTTCTTGCAAGGTACGTGGTGCTGGGGTCTCATGCCAGAATGCTGGCCGTGCCCTCGAGGGCATTTCTGGAGCCCCTCTTTCTTCCCTCCGGTCCTGGGGATGGCCCTGGCTCCCGTGTAGCCTCTCCTGCTGTTTGGCCCCTGCGCTGCAGTGACCTCTCTCCCTGGGGTCTCCGACATGAAAAAGTGAGGAAATGTTCAGAGGTGCAGATTCCTGCCCAGAGTCGCAAAGAGGGGAAGTGGGGAGCTGGAATCCAGACCCAGCTCCGCGTGGTTGGACACCTGTGCTTCCTTCAACGTGCCCTGAGCCTCCCCTCGGAGAACCTTCTTGCCAGGCAAACGCAAAAAACCAGCACCTCTGGGGGCTTCCCTGGTGGCGCAGTGGTTGAGAGTCCGCCTGCCGATGATGTAGGGGACACGGGTTTGTGCCCCGGTCCGGGAAGATCCCACATGCCGCGGAGCGGCTGGGCCCGTGAGCCATGGCTGCTGAGCCTGCGTGACAGGCTCTGCAACGGGAGAGGCCACAACAGTGAGAGGCCCGGGTACCGCAAAAAAAAAAACCCAGCACCTCTGCCTTCCTGGTGTTTGAGTGGCCAAATGATGGGACATACACAGGGCTGTTTCCATTACCCCATTTGTGATGGCGGCCGTGGCTCTGGAAGGCACATTTACAATGTTTGTTTTGGCTGTACCAAGCAGCTTGTGGCGGGATCCTAGTTCCCCGACCAGGGATTGAACCCGCGCCCTCGGCAGTGAAAGCGCCAAGTCCTAACCGCTGGGCCGTCCGGGAAGTCCCGTGGAAGACATATTTTTATCTTCTGGTTGGAAAGTACTCGTGCCTCCAGCTCGGCTGTGGCTGTCCCCTGCCAGACCTTTGATCCTATTCCTGTGTTGCTTGTTAACACCGGAGGACGTCGTACGTCTGTTACTAGAGAAATAATAGTCCCCAAGTCCTCGTCCCGTGCTTGGGCTTTGCTTTTTGCGCCACGGGTTTTGGGAGGCAGGTGGGGTCTGTGAGGGATGGGGTGCATCCCAGGTGTGTCTACGGGGTCCCTGGGCCGTAGCTAAACAGATGAACTTCTGGGCCTTTTACTAAATCAGTTGGTTGTTTGGAGTTGAATATCGTTCTTTCAGAAAAGAACAGGAAAGTAACGTGGCCAAACGTGACATAAAGGAAAGCTCCCAGCTCAGGACTAAATTTGATTCCGATCACTCTAAAGATATGATTAAGTGGTTTTAAGCGGAAGGTCTGAATCTTCTTACGTTGCTTTGAGCGGGTGCCCCTCGCTCCTGAAAGCTGCCCCACATTCATGGTGTCCAGGGAGACGCGAGAGTCACCGCGAGTCCAGCTGAGCCCCTCGGAGCCTCCGGCCACCTCGGGATCGCTGGCTCCTGCCTTTATAAGCGTCCGTAGGGCCCAGGATACAAAGCCCTGTCATTGCAGTGGAAGCATGCCTGTGCTGGACGCCTGCCCGACTCCTTGGTCTGCCTGGGGGCCGGGAAGCCAGGCAGGGACCCTGTCGCTCTCACCTCCCTGCCCCAGCCTCTCTCTTCCCCTCCTTTATTTCCAGGGAGCCGCAGGCCTGCGCCCCCTGCAGACAGTTCACCTCCGATTTCCTGTCTGCTTGGGTTTAACACAATTTTTTAATTTACTTTTGAATGGGGGCTGTCTCTTTGCACTGGATTATATTTAGAAGTGTTGCCTATTTAAAGCCCTTTCTAATCTGGGTCTTTATAAGATTTGTTTCTTTGTCCCTCTAAACCAATTGCGGTAAACTGGGCCATCCCTGGCCCAAATTTAGAAAGACCAGGTGAAGGGGCCAGCGTCTTCCAGGTTCAAGGGCTGTTCTGCAAAGTCTTCCTGGAGAGGGTTCCCAACGTCCTGAGGTTGCAGCTTCCCTGAATGCAGGTGTACGTCGTGCTCTGTGTAAGCCCATCCCCTGCAGCCTCGGAAGGGGCATGCCCTTTAACAGAAAACTATTAAAGCTGATGCTTGCTGTCAAAGTGCCTGTGTGCATCTATATAAAAAAAGCTGGGGGACTTCCCTGGTGGTACAGTGGTTAAGAATCCGCCTGGCAATGCAGGGGACACCGGGTTCAAGCCCTGGTCCGGGAAGATCCCACATGCTGCGGAGCAACTAAGCCCGTGCGCCACAACTGCTGAAGCCCGTGTGCCTAGAGCCCACGCTCCGCAACAAAGAGTAGCCCCCGCTCGCCACAACTAGAGAAAGCCTGCATGTAGCAACAAAGACCCAACACAGCCGAAAAATAATTTAAAAAAAAAGAAAAAAATATTTAAAAAAATGCTGAACACATCATTTGTTAATGTAAAAATACTACTTGATTTTTGTGAATCAAGTGGGTGTGTCTTTTCCAAGTTCAGTGACATAGGACTTAGAAATCTAAAGCATAGATTGTCTGAAAGACAGGTTCTTAAATCCAAATTTGCTTGTAGATTAGACCATCAGAAAAGAAGGTAGAGGTTTAAAGTAGAGACTGCAGTTAAACTTGAATGCAAGAATTGACAGGTTATAGAAAGAGACGTTTTGAAGCAGACGTTTTGCCAGTATTTTACTGTTTGTTTCTGTGTTACTGAAGTAAGAGAAGATGTTTAATTGGTGGTTTCCAAATATTGACGAAACCTGTAGGTTAAGGATATAATTGACGTAAAACATTGTATTAGTTTTTAAGTGTATAACATGATTTGATATATGTATATATTGCAAAATAATTACCAAAGTTTTGTTAACATCCATCACCAAATATAGTTACAAATTGAAAATGTTTTTTAGATTTCATGTATAACTGAGATTGTACAGAATGTGTCTTTCTTTTTTCAACATTTTTTAAAAAATTGAAGTACAGTTAATGTATGATATTGTGTTAGTTTCTGGTGTACAGCAAAGTGATTCAGGAATATATACATATATATATTATAGTTTTCTATATCTGTGAGTCTGTTTCTGTTTCATTAAAAAGCTCATTTGTGTCATATTTTAGATTCCACATTTAAGTGATATCATATGGTATTTGTCTTTCTCTGTCTGACTTATTTCACTTGGTATAATGCCCTCAAGGTCCATCCATGTTGTCACAATGGCAGGATTTTCTGCTTTTCTTCCTAGCTAAATAATATTCCATTGTACTGATATATACCTACCACCTCTTCTTTATCCATTCGTTTGTCCGTGGACACTTAGGTTTCCATATCTTGGCTGTTGTAAATGGTGCTGTTGTGAACATGGGGTGATTTCATTTTCTTCAGATAAAAGCCCAGAAGTGAAATTGTTGGATCATATGGTAGTTCTGTTTTTAATTTTTTTTTTGAGGGACGTCCATACTGTTTTCCACAGTGGCTGCATCAATTTACACTCCCACCAACAGTGCGTAAGGGTTCCCCTTTCTCCGCAACCTCGCCAGCATTTGTTATTTAAGTTATTTTTATTTTGAAAATATATTGTGGTTTCCAAAACAGCTAAAACTACAGCCCACAAAGGTGAATGAGTAGCTGCATTTCTTCTCATTTTTGAAGTCCCATCTTTACCAGATAATATATTACTCTCCTTAGCAAACGAAAACATTTTCTTCGTCAGTTTTCGATTTAAATGATCATTTTACGTCATCAGTGTCTACGTGTATTCACGGTAAGTGTTCCTACCCAGATCGAAAACAAGCTCTTTTGATCTAAATGGTTGAAGTAATAGTTGTGCCGGTTGATCTGCGTTTCTTACGCATCCTGGTGAAATCCCAAGGTGTGTTTAAGGAAAAAGCGTCACGAGTAGCAGGAAGGGAAGGTGCAGGATTGCTGCCGGCTCCCAGCCCAGGAGAAAGCAGGTCAGTCTGGGGCTGAGCTCTCATCGTGGACGGGCCACCGTCTCCCCCGTAATCTCCGTCCTCATTCCTGGGCCTGGAGGAGGTCGTCCACGCTCCCCAGTTGTGCAGATTAGCCTTGGTGTGTTTCGAGGGCCAGCAAAGCAGATGCGACTGGTTCATCTCAAATCCAGGAGAAAGATGGCCGAGTCTTCTGAGAGTTGACCTAACACGGGTTGTCGTCTCCCTGATCAGGCCTGACTCCGATTGGGGTCTGTGGCCTCAGCTGTGTCCGCAGGAGACCACCCACCTTGTAGCACGTGGCGCCTCTCGGCGCCGTTGCCCGTGGCCTCCTTTCCACGCGGACGAACCTGTGGCTTGTCTGGTCTTGTCTCGGCAGTGGCTACATGTCCAGCCAGACGAAGAAGGTGGTCAGCGGCGTCCTCTTCGGCACGGGCCTGTGGGTGGCCCTCATCTTCACCATGCGCTACTCTCTGAAGGTGCTGCTGTCCTACCACGGCTGGATGTTCGCCCAGCACGGCAAGATAAGCCGCGCCACCAAAGTCTGGATGGTAATGATGCGAACTCGCCCCAGGGCACAGCTGGGGTGGGCGTTTCTAACCCGCTCTCTCGAGGTATGCCTGACACCTGCGAAGCCGCAGCTCTGTCACAGCCTGATGTGTTCGGAGATAAGTGTGCACTCGTGACGCCTTCATCACTGCCAAGGCCACAGATTTATCCACTCTCCAGAAGTTTCCTCGGGCCCCGCTTAGGCCTCTTGCCTTTGGCCGTAAGAGCATTTAACATGAGATCTGCCCTCTTAGCAAATTCCGAAGAGTCCAGCACAGGAGTGTTGGTTCCAGGCCCGATGCCTTAGGGTAGGTCTCCAGGACGTACTTATTTCTTGGAACCGAAACCTTGTCCCTTTTAACCATCCCGCAGCCCCGTGTCCCCAGCCCCCGGCAGCCCCCATCCCTCCTTGCTGCTTCCATGGTTCCACGGACCTGTGAGACCACGCAGGATGTGTCCTTCTGTGCCTGGCCCATCCGTCAGCTCCACATCTGGTGTGGGAGGCTTTTCCTTCTGAAAGGAAGGTCCTCGCTGGGCCTTTACCCCTGGGTGACTTTTTTTTTTTAATTAATTTTTGTTGGGGTATAGTTGATTTACAGTGTTGTGTTAGTTTCAGGTGTACAGCACAGTGAGTCAGTTACACATATACGTATGTCCATTATACATATATCCATTCTTTTGTAGACTCTTTCCCGTATAGGTCATCACAGAGTGTTGACTAGAGTTCCCTGTGCTCTACAGTCCCCTTGGTGACTTGAGCGTTGCCCTGTAAGTGCCAGACAGCTCTGATTCAGCGTGCCTCCTTGTTTGGGCCAGACGCTCTTTTTCTCTAACGGTCTTAGTGGGTTCTGAACATCTGGTATTAATGTCTGCTGGGTTTCTCATTCATGTCACCCATCAAATAAACGTACCATCCGTCCGCTTCTTTGTAGCTTTTCTAACCTTAGCCGACCAGTTGACCGGGACTCGCTGACTCACCCTTAGCTTCTAGTACCTTCCATCAGCTCACCTCAGCCCTTAGTCCGCCTGTCACTTACCGGCCATGTGCGTGGAGGTTTGTCCCGTGATGGGTTCATCGGTGGCTGAATGCTATCCCCTGGGGCTCCTCGTGAAAGGAGCAGGCACCCTTGTGCCCAAGCCCACCGTACACCCTGGGCTTCACTCTTCCCGAACCGACTTCCTGCTGTTGCTTGGATGTAAGATTTCTGATTTCCAGAGAAGTAGAATTCAACTCCCAGGAGAGATTCTGAGATGGTTTCCACACTTTACAGAGCAAGGTAAACGACCTTCCCCAGGGTGGCCTTCATGGCTGGTGTCCAGGTGAGTCCCACCTGCTCTTCGACATCAAGAATCACCCCCCTGTCCACACTCGCACTGTGAACCCTAGAAGTTCCTTTGAAGTCTGGTCTGCATGAGATGACCAGTCATCACAGCAATTTAGATCATTCCAGACTAGAGCAGGCAAGTATGTGCCGCCACCAGGCTTGATACTGACCGAAGGGGCTGCACTTGGCTCCAGGCCCCGGGAGCCAATCCCGAAACCGAGGGCCTTGCAGAAGTAGGTGGGTGGAACTTACCCGCCGTGCAGAAGTGCAGTCAGACCCAGTGCCAGGGTGCCCGGGGGACAGCACCGCCTGCACAGGGCAGGACGTCTCAGGCATCTGTCAGACGTAGGGTTTCGTTCACCCTGGGTCTTATTTGGGGTTACTTGTTTGCTGAGGCCTGCAAGTGTAGGGGCAGAAAATGGACTAGAGGAAATGAACCAGCACAGAAAATCAGTCCGCGGTCGGCAAGTTGTATATCCTGGAGAACTGGTTTCGGCTCTCTGACAGAGCTCGTCTTTGAGAATGTACCTTTTTTTTTTTTTTTTTTTAAGGGTATGGTCAAGATCTTTTCAGGCCGCAAACCTATGTTGTACAGCTTCCAGACATCTCTGCCACGCCTGCCGGTCCCAGCCGTCCAGGATACCGTCAACAGGGTAGGTGCGGCTTCACGCGTCCCCAGAACGCCCGCTCTGAAACGTGAAGGTCTGTGACTCGATGGGACTTCCCTGGCGGCCCAGTGGTTAGGCCTCTGTGCTCCCAATGCAGGGGGCACGGGCTGGATCCCTGGTTGGGGAACTAAGATCCCGCGTGCCCCACGGCATAGCTGGGAAAAAAAAAAAAAATCTCATGGCAAACCCAGGGCCGAGCAGCAGTTTTGTGTCCCGTAAGTTTGCTTATGCACGTGGTAGATGCTGTTGGGTGCTGTGAACTGCTACCTGCCTGCTCTTACCTGCAAGGGCCAGAGCAGATCGACATGGGGACCCCGAAAATTCTGAACTGGAGGCCTGGCCTTGACCTGGTGGCGTGACCTTCTCCTTCCCTATCATTCTGGCTCCTTTCCCGTCCTGGTGTCCTGAACACACCAGCCTTTGGTCCTACCCTTGGCTCTCAGGGCCTCCCCACCCCCCATCTCACTGCATCTCATTGGCACCTGTGAAGGTGCTTAGGTGAGAATAGAGCTCTTATTAAGGACCAGATGACGGAGAAAAAAATCCACATTGAAAGTTCCTTGTCGATCAAACCTCGATCTTGTCAGTCTAGAATCCACTTTGATGATTTTTGTGGTGATTCAAGATCTGGGAGCTTGTATGCCAGTAAAGGACAAAAAAGTTTACTTGTTGAGTTATCACTGACCTGAAACATCCTTTGGTATTGGAGTTAGCTACCTTGTGTGAAGACCTGCCTTCTTCTAAGGCACGAGGAAGGAAACCATCTGTTTTAACTAGGCTTATGTTTTTTCCATCAACCCCAGTACCTGGAATCTGTGAAGCCTCTTATGAAGGAAGGAGACTTTACACGGATGACAGCTTTGGCACAAGATTTTGCTGTCAATCTCGGGCCGAGATTGCAGTGGTATTTGAAGCTAAAGTCCTGGTGGGCTACCAATTATGTGAGTATACATACACGCTATTTTTCTTGGTGGAATTTTCTGTAGGAGCATATAATCTGTTCCATGAGCCAGCTAGCTTCCCTGCGCATGGCGGGCGGGAGGAGACGTTGGAGGAGAAGGTGTGACCCAGACACACCCGGTGGGTGGGGCTGCAAGTGGGCAGTGGCTGGAGAAAACCCGCCAGAGGCCACGGTGGGTGGGGCAGGTCACCTTCGAGTTTGATCCTGCGCTGGTTACATGGGCATGTTGAGTTTGTAAACATTTTCACACGTACGCTTAGGTTCTTAGATGCGCACTGCTCTGTATGTGTATGTACTTTACAAAGCGAGGGAATCGGGATCCTTGGGTCCTGGAGGTTGTGGATGTGGTTGGGACGAGGTTGCTGGCCTTCTAGGGGACATCGGGAGGACAGCACACGTGGACCCTGTGTGGCTCTGAAAGGGAACCGAGCACGGCTGAGTCAGTGGCTGCCTTGGGGAGTCTTGGCGGCAGAAGGCGAGAAGCAGTCTGTGGGGCGGTTTGGGGTGTTGTTGATGGTCAAGAACTGTTAGCAGTCCGACATTTATTCCTTCTTTTCCGTTTGGTCTTTTTTGTTTTAACTCTCTATAAAATGAAGGTGATCTACCTTCTAGCTATGTCTTGACTCAAATAAAACCACTTTCCAGTTCCTTCCCACTGTTCTGCATTCCATCTAGTTAGGGCTGTCTTGGCCCCCAAGAGAGGGAGAAATGATGTCAAACATACATGACAAAGCACGAAATGCACCCTCCCCGAGCCCCCCGCACCCCGCCTCCGCCCTGGGCAGCCTGGTTAAGCCTGTTGGTTGGTCTCTCCTGTGTGCACCTGACAGGTGAGTGACTGGTGGGAGGAGTACATCTACCTCCGAGGACGAGGGCCACTGATGGTGAACAGCAATTACTACGCGATGGTGAGTCCCGAGCGGTGTCTGATGGAGACGATGCACCAGGGTGGCCTCTTCCCGGCCCTGTGGGCTGCCTGGGGACACTGTGGGTTTCCCCGTGCTCCTCTGGCCCTGCCGTCCCCGTCCGAGGCCTCACGCCCCTAGCAGGGAGCCCAGGACCTGCTTTGCACACTGGAGAGCCCTGTGGATGTCCTTTTGGAATTGCCAGGTAGCTCAAGGCACCCACCAATCTGCTGCAGAGAAATTCGGATCGCACAGGTCCTCTCTTGGCGACTGACTTTCCTCGTGGCAGCGAACCTCTCCCTCTTTTCCTTCCCTCTGTTTTCCTGACGGAGCCTGCGTGGCGGTGAACGATCACATCCCTGCCCACCCCGAAAAGCTCAGGGTCTGTGGGGCGACTGAGAGTTTGTCCACACGCTGAGCTTTGTTCTCCTGGGCCCTGGGACGCCAGGGGTGCTGCACTGAGTGTCGTTTTCACATCTCCTCAGTCTTTCTTGCCTTTTAAGACATAGATGGTCTGCAGAGCACACCCTGTTATTTTGTTAGAAGCACCTCATTGGGGTCTAATAACTGGCCTTAAATAACTGGTGAATCTGTCTTTCCCTTTCTTTCTGCTCTTTGCTTCCTTTGAGTTTTTCCACCTTCTTCTGTCCGTTTGCTTTTTCTGTTTTTCTCCTTTAAAATTTCTACTGTTAAAAAAAAATTTTTTTTCCATTGGAAACAATCGCAAACTTAGAGAAAAATTGTTGGTGTGGCCCAGAAGACTACTGTTTGAGAGTGAGCTGTCCACCTGGTGCCCTTTCGTTCTTGAAGACTTTGGTGTCTATTTCCCACGTAATCAGGGGCAGCCCTGCACATAGGTTCTCTCAGAATATAGTTGAGACAAGCATCCCTTGGACTTGAAAAATGTAGACACTTAGAAATGTGTCCCCAGATTTAGAAAGTTGCAAGCACTGCTCTGTATAAAAGGTTGTTTTAACCTTTGGTTCCTTCTCATTCAGAAAACTTCCTAATTATCTTATTGCTCCTTTTAATTTCTGCTTTCCTTTTTATGCATCTATGAGGATAATTGGGGTGAAGCGCTGTTATCTTTTATTTTTTTTAAGGCTTGAGTTATATTTATTTACAATTCACTTTTAAAATATACTGTTACCTTTCCTAGCCCAAGAATTATTTGGGGGCGTGAACACAATAAAACTGAAAAAGTGTAGAAAATGAAAATGATCTCTTTTCCAGCAGAGCAGATGTCATTAACACATGTATAGAAATATTTTAACTGTGTGTTGAAGTTCGCCTGTCTTTTCCTATGCACATTCTCCCTGCTGTCGTGTGTTTTCTTGTATCAGGATTTGCTGTACATCACGCCAACTCACATTCAGGCAGCGAGAGCAGGCAACGGTATCCATGCCATCCTGCTTTACAGACGCAAACTGGACCGGGAGGAAATCAAACCGGTACGGAAACAAACTGCTTTTTAAACAATTCTTTTCGAGCAGCTTTATCAAGGTGTAACTGACGTACTGCACACGTTTGAAGCGTCCGCTTTGATAAGTTCTGATACACTGATGTGTATCTCTGTACTCGTGAAACCATCGCCATAGTCTCAGTTAGTGAACCGCCCCCAAGAGTTCGCTGGTGTCCCTTTCCACCGCCCCCCACCATCGCCCTGACCTGCTTTCTGTCACTGTAGGTTAGCTTTGCACCTTCTAAAACTTGTGAATGGAATTTGACAACATGCATTTTTTTTTTTTTTGGTCTAGCCTCTTTCACTCAGCATAATTACTTTGAGATTTAATTCTCCTCTGTATCCTAAATGGATATATGTTTGATGTATTTTAGTTCTGCAGTCTGTCCTACGAAGAAACCCTCACTTGCTTGTGAAGGAAATAATGTAGCTGTCTAGCTACTCACGAGAAGGCATTTTTTCCTTCTTTTTCCTTTTTTAAAATTTTTATTAGAGTATAGTTGTTGTGGTAGTTTCAGGTGTACAGCAAATTGAATCAGTTATGCATATACATATATCCACTCTTTTTTAGCTTCTTTTCCCATGTAGGCCATTACAGTGTTGAGTAGAGTTCCCTGTGCTATACAGCAGGTCCTTATTAGTTATCTATTTATATATAGTAGTGTGTATATGTCAATCCCAATCTCCCAATTTATCCCTCCCCCCCGCCGGCATTTTTTTTTTTCTTAAATACCCCTTTGGTTTAAGTGTCAGTTTATAAATGACCCATTAGGGTGTGTTATTTGGGAATAAGAAGCAGGATGTTGTACGTTGGCCTGGTTCTGCAGACTCCAGGGCAGCACGGTGTCCCAGGGAGCCCCCATTCTTTATAGTGTTTGGAAAAGATGAAGTCCAGCCACGCTGTGTGCACAGAAAAGAAATCCAGCATTTAACTGTGTGGACTGGGTCTGCTCCTCGGATTTTTGTTTGAAACTTGCTTCTATTACAGATTTTTCTTTTGGGATCTACAGTTCCGCTCTGCTCCGCCCAGTGGGAGCGAATGTTTAATACTTCTCGGATCCCAGGAGAGGAAACAGGTGCGTGACCTGCTCGGGGTTCCTTTGGGAATCAGAACGTTCCATCCTTATGCTCAGGAGTTGTTGGAGGAGATGACACTGACGAGTGCTGACCTTCCAAGATTTCAGAGATTTCAGGCTCGTCAACCTTCCTTCTGTTGAATTTCCTTTGTCTTTCTGAGGCCTGGACAGTTGACTGATTTTCAGACCTCAGTTTCTCTTCGGTTGAAGGCTGTCTTATGGTGGAGTTTTTTCTGGGTTGGGTTAGGAATATTCCTGTTTCTTCATCTGGATCTTTCAGGGGCGTTTTGCTCTGGCCCCCATGCAGGGCTTATGGTGGAAAGCGCCCTGGATCGTGCTCAGGGAAACCAGATTTGTGGTTCAGCAGCTCACTTCCGGCAGCCTGACCTGGGACACATGACCCGCCTCCTTTCCCACTGCCCAGCATAGGGGGGCCACATCTGTCCCAGCCGGCACACCCTCAAGAATGTAAGGGAGAGCAGTGGCGCCCCCTGGGTCTGTCCCAGGCCCGCCAGGGCTGAGGCTTAGCGAGGGTTGCGTCCTTTGCTCCAGGGGACACGTCCGGTGAGCGGCCGAGCAGAGCTTAGCACTCAGGCCTGTCTGATCCCAGAGCTCTCGATCGGGTGCTCTACCAAGTCCTCTGTGGACCTTCGGGAAGTGGACGCGTGAGCTGAGCGGAGTGATGCGGGCAGAAGAATTGGTGCTGTCACCAATTCAGTCCTCCCCTCCCCTAACCGGGTGCCTCTGGATTCCGTCTCCCCCACCCCCTCCCCAGACACCCTCCAGCACCTCAGGGACACCAGGCACATCGTCGTGTTCCACAAAGGCCGCTACTTCAAGGTCTGGCTGTACCACGACGGCCGGCTGTTGAAGCCCCGCGAGATCGAGCAGCAGATGCAGAGGATCCTGGATGACCCGTCGGAGCCCCAGGCTGGCGAGGCGAAGCTGGCGGCCCTCACGGCGGGAGACAGGTGTGCAGCCCCTCTGTGATGCCGTTGTGTCTGGGGGCCGTCGGGGGCGGGTGCCCCAAGTGCTGTCCTCACCCAGGGTCCCATCTGGCGGGGAGGTGTGTCCACTACCTGCGGTGCTTGGCTTGGCTCTGTCCCCTGGGAGCGGGCTCTGCCCCCACCCTCAGGTCCCCTTGGGCATCTCTGTGGGACAGGCAGGCGTGCATGTGCACGGGTCCCAGGGCACGTGACACGAGGAAGGAGGTAGGCGTCTTCCCCGGGCTGCGGCATGTTTAATCTAGAAACAGACATGTTTAACCAGGGCCTCTGGGTTAGGGTTAACTTCCTGCCTCGTCTGAAGCCTGAGGACCTGGCTTGCGCAGCCTCGGCTCTGATCCCTTTGGGGCTGGATAAGTCTGTTTTAGGTGGCGGAGGGGAGCCCTGTGCTGTGCACCGTAGGGCGCTAAGCAGCATCCTTGGCCCCTCCCACCGGATGCCAGTAGCAGCCCCCAGCGTGGCAAGCAGATCTGTCTTCAGGCTTTGCCAGGGCCGCTGGGGGCAGTGTGGTCCCTGGCTGAGGACCCCTGAGGTCAGCAGTGTGGCCACCGTTAGGGCAGCACCGGGAATGCGGCGATGAGTGACCGACCTGTGGAGAAGAGGAAGATGCCCGGGCGAGGGCACACAGAGGCTGGCAGTGAGCCGTGGGGACCGACAGGCCGCAGAGGCGTCCGGGGAGCAGATGCTGGGAGCCGTGGAGTGGGTCGGGGCGCCGGAACTCCGGGTGGGATGGGTCCCGTGTGCCCGGCTGTACTTGGGCTTGATTCTGTGATGGGCTGCTGTTAAAGGGACCGTGTTAGGCTGGCGTGACCTGAGCAGACTTGGGCGATCGTTCTGGTCCAGGGGCTCCTGGAAGCAAGATCCTCGCCGCTTGAGGACCAGAAACAGGCAGTGTGAGTAGGAAGGGAGGCTCAGTCCGAGAAGCTGGAGTGGTTGGCCATCTCTGGGGGGCAGAGACTCAGCTGGAACAGAGGGGCCGTGTGTCCTGGGGAATGAGCCCTGGGTCCCCAGTGCTGATTGAGTGTCATTGGGGCACCCAGTTGGGCAGAGGTGGGGCGTGGCGGGATGCAGGCTCAGTGACCTCCACCCTGATGCCCCCGCCATGGGGCATCGCCCGTCTCATCTGCCTGAGCGCCGACGCTGTCCCCAGGCACTGGGGAGAGCGGTTGAGGCTGAGCCTGTGATGGGACCCATTGTGTTTATGGCCGTTTTGGCCCCATGGGCGGCCTCAGCTGAGCACTCGGTGCGCGGGGAGAAGAGGGTGGGAGACAGAGGCCAAGTGGGCCTGACGTGGAAGGGTGGGCGGGGGCCTGAGTGGGGGGGCCCAGGAGCCGTTCGGGGAAGCCACGGCTGGGGTGGCTCTCAAGAAGCGGGCGTCCCGTTAGCACTGTGTACCCCACTGTGTAGGGCGGGACGGAAAGGGATCCCTGAATTCCGCTCCCGGGGCGCCCCTTATCACAGGGGTGTCGTGCGGTGTTTGTAGCATGGATGTGTGCACCTGGGGCAGGCTGGCCTGGGTAGGAACCCAACCTGCCACGAAGGAGCTGTGACTTCACCTCTGTGCCTCAGTTTCTTCATCTGAAAAATGGGACAGTGGTGTCGGGGCCCGTGAGCTCGTCCCAGCACCAGGGAAGTGCTCTTGGCCCTCACTGTGGCTTCCGTGGGGTGGTTCCGTGGATGGGGGCTGGGCGCGGGGCTGGGAAGGATGTGAGGGGGGCCCTGCCTGCCTGTGGGTCCGCTGCCCTGGACGGCGGAGCTTGGGGCCCGTCTGGATTCTTGTCCTTCACTCGGCATTTACGGACGAGGTTCCATGCCTGCGACTGCCCTGGAGCAGGTACGAGGAGAAGGCGAGGCCCCTGCCCACAAACAAAGCAGCCCAGCCGGCAGGCAGGTGGGGGACTGCAGATGCAGGAAGTCGCAAACGTGTAGTTTTCCTTAAACCCCTACAACACGGGAAACTGAAAAACGTTGTCGTTTCAAACATCCCACCTAAAGAGATGTCACCAAACTGCTGCAGGTTTTTTTATATGTTTCTTTTTCATTTACTTCTTTTCATTTTTGGCTGCGATGGGTCTTCGTTGCTGCGCAAGGACTTTCTCTAGTTGCGGCGAGCGGGGGCTGCTCTTTGTTGCGGTGCGCGGGCTCTAGGCGCACGGGCTTCTGTAGTTGTGGCACGCGGGCTTCAGTAGTTGCGGCTCATGGGCTCAGTAGTTGTGGCACATGGGCCCTAGAGCGCAGGCTCAGTAGTTGTGGCGCACGGGCTTAGTTGCTCCGTGGCATGGGGGATCGTCCCAGACCAGGGCTCGAACCCGTGTCCCCTGCGTTGGCAGGTGGATTCTTAACCACTGTGCCACCAGGGAAGTCCCTGCTGCAGGTTTAATTGTATTTAATCCTCACTACAGAGTCCCCTGGGCCAGGTGTCGCCAGGCCTATTTTGGACATGGGAAGAACAAGCAGTCTCTGGATGCAGTGGAAAAAGCCGCGTTCTTCGTGACATTGGACGAAACAGAACAAGGGTATAGGGAGGAAGACCCGGTTACGTCGATGGATAGCTACGCCAAGTCTCTGCTGCACGGCAGGTGTTTCGACAGGTATCATGCTTACCTTCTGAAACACAGTGGTTTGCCTGTGGACTTGGAAGAAATGTTACACGTGGCTGACACCCAGCCGCAAGTATGTATCTGCGCTCTTAAGGAATAAGGCTAGCGTGAAAATATGACTGGTAACTCTCTTCTTTCCACCAAAACTGTTAAACACACACAGCTTAAGCAGCAGCTTTGAGGTCCTTCCCCTCTCTGTGCACGACACCTCCACTTGGAGTTGCTCGTGAGGAGTGGCTATGGGTCACCTGGAACCAGGTGGGGGAAGGTGGTACCCGGGGTCTGACCTGGATGTCGGCTCTGGCTTTGCTCACCGAGCGTGCGATTGTGGTGAGGCTCTTCCACCTCCTGGAGGCTCCTTTGCCTTGTCTGTAAAGTGAGGTCCTGCCTGCCTGTCAGGTTGGGGGTGAGGATTGGCTGGGGTGGGGGAGGGGTGCGGCAGGCACAGTTGGTCTTCCGTATCCGCAGGTTCAGCTAACTACAGACGGTGGACCGTTGTTTAAGAGCCTCGGTTGTGGAGCCTGCGGATACGAAGGGCCAACTGTGTGGGGCTGGAGCATCCTCAGGTTTTTGGTATCGGCAGCAGGTCCTATGACCAACCCCCCGGCAGATACTGAGGGACGACTTTGCAGCCTCCTACTTCTCCGCAGTTGCCTTGTGCATCCTTTTTTGTTACAATGATAACGCCCTGTTCTCCTGCTCTCCAGTACCTGAATGCATATCTCTGCGTCGGGAGCAGGGGAGAAATGAACGACTTAGCGTCTTATGTGCTTTTCTTGTCACCTGCGGAGACCCGTTCACCCCTGCGGGTGCCAAGTCAGCGAGCCCATCCAGAGGAAAACAAATACATCGTTTGGGTTTATTTTTGTCTTTGTAAACATGTAAGTTACATAAACATTTTTGTTTCGTGTAGGTGGTTTGATAAATCGATCACATTTGTCATCTTCAAAAACGGCAAGATGGGCATAAATGCGGAGCACTCCTGGGCCGACGCCCCCATCATTGGTCACCTTTGGGAGGTGAGTGTCTGCAGGTTTAACCTGAGTGTGGAAATTGCTGTTGGAATTTCTGAATTTTTAACTTCATAGTATCTGTCTGGTCATAATAAGTGTTTTCAGCAGGTGTCGGCACTGAATGTAAAGTTAAAACAGTAACGGAAGTCATTCCTGTCTTCATTTCCTACGGCTGAGGTTCCTTAAATGGAAACATTTAATGTCATGTCGTGATGGAGCTAAAATACTGAGATGGCCTCGGCTCCAACGCAGTGACATCAGGGTGGAACTGAAGCTCAGTTATTTTGAAATAAACCACCCCTTCTTTGCTGTGTTTTCTAGATTTTCCTATCTGCCAAGCGTTAGGCCAAATAAAGGCAAGGATATTAAAAATCTTGCTTTATAAAAATGCAGCGTGCCTTTTACCACTTCACTTAATTCTTAGAATTACCAAGTTCTAAGAAAACCCACCAAATCCTTGTCATCCTGTCCCTCCACCTAATATTTTATTTTTATTCTTTTGGCTGTGCCGTGCGGCATGTGGGATCTTAGTTCCCTGACCAGGGATCGAACGCTTGCCCCCTGCAGTGGAAGCGTGGAGTCTTAACCACTGGACCACGAGGGAAGTCCCCCACCTAACATTTTAAAATACAGTGCGGGGCTTCCCTGGTGGCGCAGTGGTTGGGAGTGCGCCTGCCGATGCAGGGGACACGGATTCGTGCCCCGGTCTGGGAGGATCCTGCATGCCGCGGGGCGGCTGGGCCCGTGAGCCATGGCTGCTGAGCCTGCGCGTCCGGAGCCTGTGCTCTGCAACGGGAGAGGCCACAACAGTGAGAGGCCCGAGTACCGCAAAAAAAAATAAAATAAAATAAAATACAGTGCATATTGGCCCTGCCACTTTTAAACTGTTTTAAAATTCATTTGTCTCTGAGCTGTTTGACCTGTGTCATGTTTGGCATGAAAAGCTGAGTGAAGGTTTTGTCTTCTGAATTCGCCTGTCAGGTTCTTTTGTAAGGAAATTGCTGAATTCTAGGCCTGTCAACAGTGGACATGACAGAGAAAGACAAGTACTATACGATATCATTTATATGTGGAATCTAAAAAATAATACACATGAATCTGTATACAAAACAGAAACAGAGAATTCCCTGGCGGTCCAGTGGTTAGGACTCTGTGCTCTCACTGCTGAGGGCCCAGGTTCAGTTCCTGGTCAGGGAACCCGAACAAACTTTTTGGCCAATCCAATAGATAAACAACAAGGATTTACTGTATAACACAGAGAACTATATTCAATATCTTGAAATAACCTATAATCTGAAAATATATACATAAGATGGAATCATTTTGCTGTACACCTGAAACTGACATAATATTGGAAATCAACTATACTTCAACTAAAAAAAAAAAAAACAGGGGACTTCCCTGGTGGTCCAGTGGCTAAGACTCCACGCTCCCAATGCAGGGGGCCCAGATTCGATCCCTGGTCGGGGAACTAGATACCGCATGCCGCAACTAAAGATCCCGCATGCCACAACTAAGACCCACGCAGCCTAAATAAATAAACATTAAAATAAATTGGGTGTCTTTAAAAATAAATAAATAAATACAACAACAACAACAACAAAAAACAGTGGACTCGACTCAAATTGTGTATCATCCCATTTGACCAGACTTGAGGTGACTTCGTTGAAGAGATAAGCCCCTTTTGAGAGTCACAGTGAACACAGTATTTCTGCAATCTTTATGTTGCCGCTGCCCTAATAAATGGAGTGGAACACAGCGACTCACTGTCACTGCCCATGTGGGAGACACACGCCCATGACCGTGACCGTGACCGCAGGCCGATCGCCTCACTGTCCTGCCCAGGGCGTAGAGCCCGGGTCTTGTCCCTGAAATCAGATCGTGTAGTGCACTTGTGATGACATCCACAGGGGAGCTCCTGCTGGGTCTTTTCCACTTTACTTGACTGTCTTCCCTGTGGTTAGGGTCTCAGCAAAACCTAACCTGCCGTTCCTTCAGCCAGGGGAGGTTTTCTATGTGGGAAAACCTTTAAAAAGGGGGAAAAAATGCTCCAGTCTAAGACAACAGCAGCGTGGTCCTAAGACATTTATCCGTGGTAAGAACAACCGGGTATCCATAAGGCTCATCACCACCCTGGTCTTTGCTTCTGCCGACAAAGGCTTAGAGACCCTTTCAGCTGCAAATCAAGCAAAGATCAGCCCCCCTTCGGCACCACTGGACACCACAAGACCTTTTAAGTCTGTTGGCACAGGGTAATGATCTAGGTCTGTTACACCCTGTTCCAAGGACTCTCCCAGTAATAAGTGCACAAGAGCTGTTCTTTGGTAAACGGGAAAAGACTCTGAATCCTAGGCAGTCTGGACTATGTAGGGTACATTTACCAAACAGAGAAATCTACTGGATGCTGACCAGGCCAGGCTTATTTTTTCAGTACTCTGGATAAGATAAGGTAAAGGGATTTAGTCGCAGACCAGGGTGACCGGTTGGAAGTGGCAGTGTTTAACTGTTAACTGCCCAGTAGACAGAGTGGCCTGTGACTCCAGGGGTCAGACAGGAGCCCAGTTGCTCCCCGCACGGATGGGAACTGACCCACTGTCTTGTCGTGGAGGCCCACGCCAGAGCCAGTTAAGGGGCCATTACAAGGACGCCACCCATGCCAGCTAAAAACAAATCTGGTCCAAGCTGAATCCTGTTGGCTGTTGGTGTGTTCCTGGTGTTTAATTGTGTTGGACTCTTTAGGGGCTCTGACACGGTGCAGACACAGATAGGCTGGGCTCCCTCACCTGCCCAGCTCTGCAGGATGCCAACCGCACATGCACGTGGCCCCGCTCCACGCTCCCTCATCCTGGAACCCCCCTGCCCCCCTCACCATTTGACAGTATCACCATCTGACCTTGGGTTGTTTTTTTTAATTTTTAAAAAATATTTTAAATTTTATTATTTATTTTGGCTGCGCCGGGTCTTAGTTGCAGCATGTGGGAGCTTCGTTGCAGCATGTGGACTTCTTAGTTGCGGCATGTGGACTTCTTAGTTGCGGCATGCATGCAGGATCTAGTTCCCCCACCAGGGATCAAACCGGGGCCCCCTGCATTGGGAGCACCCACTGGACCACCAGGGAAGTTCCTTGAGTTGTTTTTTGTTTGTTTGTTTTGCTTCCCCCACTGGAATGTAAGCTCCCAGAGTGCAGAGATTCCTTTTTTAAAATATTTTTGTTACTGTTTTATTGGATGTAATTCACATACCATGAAATTCACCCTCTTAAAGCATACAGTTCAGTGGTTTTTGTACATTACAAGGTGGTTATCTATCCATCACCACTAATTCCAGGACGTTTTTATCACCCCCCTAAGGAAACTCCCCACCCTCAGCCTCTTGCCGCAGCCCTGGGTAACCACTAAGCTCCTTTCTGTCTCTGTCAGTTTGACTGTTCTGGCCATTTCATAGAAACGGAATCACACAGTACGCAGCCTTGTGTGTCTGGCTGATGTTCTCAAGGTTCATCTACATTGTACTGTTAACGGTATTTCATTCCTTTTTATGGCTGAATAGTGTTCCTTCGTATGATTAGAGCACATTTTGTTAATTCATCACTCAGTGGACATCTGGATTCGTTTTACTTTTTTTTTTTTGGCGGTACACAGGCCTCTCACTGTTGTGGCCTCTCCCGTTGTGGAGCACAGGCTCTGGACGCGCAGGCTCAGCGGCCATGGCTCACGGGCCCAGCCACTCCGCGGCATGTGGGATCTTCCCGGACCGGGGCACGAACCCGTGTCCCCTGCATAGGCAGGCGGGCTCTCAGCCACTGTGCCACCAGGGAAGCCCTTTTTGACTACTATAAATAATGCTTCTGTGAACATTAGCATACAAGTTTTATGTGAACATATGTTTTATTTTTCTTTTCTTTCTTTTTTTTTGCCGCACTGCGTGGCTTGTGGGATCTTAGTTCCCTGACCAGGGATTGAACCCAGGCCCTCAGCAGTGAGAGCGCAGAGTCCTAACCACTGGACTGCCAGGGAATTCCCTATTTTCATTTCTTTTGAGTACATACCTAGGAGCCAAATCGCTAGGTCATGGCCACCTTTAACCTTCTGTAGAAAGGCAGACATTCTTGTCTGTTTTGTTCACTGTCCTGTCACTGGTGCTCAGAAGCATTGCTGACCCGTAGTAGGTGCTCTGTAGATACCGTTGAATAAGCTGACTTAGGTTTACCTGCCAGTGAACAGGAAACATCCACACCTGGGCCCACATCCTGGCTCTCTGAGGAGTGTGAACTGGGACAGGCTCTTCACCTCTCTGAGGCTGCTTTCTCATTTATACAAGCGGGAATGATAGTTAGTACTTTACAGGCTCGTGTAAATATTCAGTGGGGTAGCACCCAGAGGGCACTAGCGCACAGCCTGGGACCTCGAAGCAGGCTCTGAGCTGCTTTCTGTGCGTCAGACGCTCTGCTCACATCCTGGCTGTGCTCTTTACCTGTCCAAACGCTGCTGAACCTCTCCAGGTCCATTTTTCTTGCCCCTGAAATGGAGGTAAGAATATCTCATTAGGTGGCTGTGCAGAGGATGTCAGATGCACAGCAGACTGTAAGCAAGTAGTTATGGTTAAGTCTTTTTTTTTTTAAATAAATTTATTTATTTATGTATTTTTTAAATTTTTGGCTGGCATTGGGTCTTCATTGCTGCGCGCAAGCTTGTCTCTAGTTGTGGCGAGAGTGGGGGCTACTCTTCATTGCGGTGCGCAGGCTTCTCATTGTGGTGGCTTCTCTTGTTGCGGAGCACGGGCTCTAGGAGTGCAGGCTTCAGTGGTTGTGGCACGTGGGCTCAGTAGTTGTGGCGTGTGGGCTCTAGAGCGCAGGCTCAGTAGCTGTGCCACACGGACTTAGTTGCTCCACGGCATGTGGGATCTTCCCGGACCAGGGCTCGAACCCGTGTCCCCTGCATTGGCAGGCGGATTCTTAACCACTGCGCCACCAGGGAAGCCCTATGGTTAAGTCTTGATGTTATCTCTAGAAAGAACGCGGGTTTGTCTACTTTGGGAGGTCAGATAACTTTTATGTAACGCTATTAGCTGTGATGATCTCTGACTTCACAGATGTATCTTTTTATTTTCGACAGTACGTACTGGCCACGGACAGCTTCCAGCTGGGTTATGCAGAGGATGGACACTGTAAAGGGGACACCAACTCAAACATCCCATACCCAACCCGGCTACAGTGGGACATCCCGCAGGAAGTAAGTCCCAGTGATCAGGCACTTGTTAATTATCTTGGGTGGGAAACGAGTTTAAACTCTAACAGTCGACTTTTCCAGCTGTCCTTCCTAAGTGTTCACGAGGTCAGTTGAAGACCCCCGAGACGGAAATCTGTCTGCCTGGGGGTTTCTTACTGGGACCTCGGAGTTGCTACAGCTCCAGTTGCCTGGGAAGCCCCAGTAAATATTTCTTCTTTTGTTTAAAGCATTTGGCTAAGATTGTCAGTGAAAATTCCAGCTCAAACTTAGCTAGACATCACAATGAAAAAGTGAAAACCAAAATCACTTGCTTTGGAGTTGGAATACTCTAAATCACTAATTTGTCATTTTTGTTCCTCTAAGTGTTCTCCAATGCAGTTCGCTCAGTGGAAGCCATTTCCGGAAGGAATTTAAGGGTTGGAAATACCAAATCTAGCTTACCCAAGCCAAGCAGGAATTCCTGGGGCCTGTGAAGTGTTTTTCTTTTTTTTTCTTTTTTTGGCCGTGCCGTGCAGCATGCGGGATCTTGATTCCCCAACCAGGGATTGAACCCGCACCCCCTGCAGTGGGAGCACGGAGTCTTAACCACCAGACCGCCAGGGAAGCCCCAAGAAGCCTTTTTTTTTTTTTTTTTTTGCGGTACGCGGGCCTCTCACTGTTGTGGCCTCTCCCGTTGCGGAGCACAGGCTCCGGACGCGCAGGCTCAGCGGCCATGGTTCACAGGCCCAGCCGCTCCGTGGCATGTGGGATCTTCCCGGACCGGGGCACGAACCCGTGTCCCCTGCATTGGCAGGCGGACTCTCAACCACTGCACCACCAGGGAAGCCCCCAAGAAGTCATTTTGATGTGGAAAATATTGCATCTAGTCCTGCAGTCTTGCCCATCTGCACTTTTTTTGTCCAGTCTGCCTCCCTGGGGCTGATGTGTGTTCCTCAGAGAGATGTAACCTCTGCTGAAGTGTGTGGTTGAGGGTCCTTTTAGCTAACCAAGTCACTCACCGTTTATTAAAAAAAATTTTTTTGATGGACTTTATTATTTAAAGCAGTTTCAGGTTCACAGCAAAGTTGAGTGGAAGGTTCAGAGAGTCCCCACGCTCTCGCTGCCCTCAAACATCACAACCTCCCGTGCTACCAAAGTCCCCTGCCACTTGGTGTGTCTGTTACAGTCGAAGAAGCTGCACTGACAAGTCAGTATCACTAGAGTCCGTAGTTCACGTCAAGGCTCACTATTTTTTTTCCCTCTGTCCGTGCCGTATGGCTTGCAGGATCTCAGTTCCTCGACCAGGGATTGAACCCAGGCCCTGGCAGTGAGAGCCCAGAATCCTAGCCACTAGGCCACCAGGAAACTCCCCAGGGTTCACTCTTGGTGTTGTGCATCTGTGGTGTGGACAAAGGTGTAATGACATCATAGTATCATACAGAGCAGTGTCACTGCCCTAAAAAACCTTTCCTCTGTCTATTCATCCCTCTCTCCTGCCTCACTCCCAGCAACCAGTGGTCTTTTCACTGTCTCCATCATTTTGCCTTTCCCCGAGTTTCATAACTGGAATCGTACAGTGTGTACCCATTTCAGATCGGCTTCTTTCACTTAGTGGTAGTCATTTAAGATTCCTCCATGTGACTTCACGGTTGAGGGCTCTTTCCTATTGTACGCCTCGACCACAGTCCCTTTCCTTTTTACTTTATTTTTCTAATTTTTTGGCCACACCGCATGGCGTGCAGGATCTTTTTTTTTTATATTTATTTTTTTGGCTGCGCCGGGTCTTAGTTGCGGCACATGGGATCTTTGTTGAGGCATGCAGGATCTTAGTTCCCCAGCATGGCTCGAACCCATGCCGCCTGCAGTGAAAGTGCGGAGTCTTAACCACTGGACCACCAGGGAGGTCCCAGTCCATTTCCTTTTTAAAACTAGTTCCTCAATGGCCAGCATATAACAAGAGTGGATCTCACGAAACAGAACCTGTGACACTTTGAAATGCCCTTTGGGGTCCCACTGGGAGCCAGGAGTTCCTCCTGCTTGGGCCACCCCACTGCTCTTCAAGGGCAGGGGGGTTGCCACGTTGCTAACTCATTGCAGCTCTTAAGTTAGAAAGGTTGGGGAAAACCGAGAAGAAAAAGTGATGTGTGTATTTCCAAGCAGCAAGTCTGTCAGCTGTGCTGAAAGCCCGCTTGCTCTTTTCTTCAGAGTATGTGTCAGTATTTTCCCTCCCATTAAGTGAAAGCTTTTCTCCTTTTTTCCCAAGTGTCAGGAAGTCATAGAGACTTCCCTGAGCAGCGCGAACCTCCTGGCCAGCGACGTGGATTTCTGTTCTTTTCTGTTCAGTGCTTTCGGTAAAGGGCTGATCAAGAAATGCAGAACCAGCCCGGACGCCTTCGTGCAGCTGTCCCTCCAGCTGGCTCATTACAAGGTGAGGAGACCCCAAGCTGGGGTTTTCATCCTGAGGGCTTCTGGGGTCCCTAAGTGCAGGTCCAAGGCCGTTTGCCCAGCAGATAGGGAGGACCCATCATGGGAGCAGGTCGTGCCTGTCATAGTGGGGGGGGGGCTCCTCCCACAGACAGATGGGACAAGCGTCCAGCAGAAGCACCTGGAGCAGCGGCGGTTTCCTGTATTGCGCAGGAGTAGAGGGAGAATGTGGGGGGTGGTAGCCAAGTGAGATCTCATTGCTCCACAAAGTGGGAAATAAACCTTTAAGCTCCCAGTCCTAGGGTTTGGTAAAGCAGAACTACTTAGGGCAAATGACTGGGTGTCTCTGACCTTTGACATCCTCTTTCATAAAAGTGGATATGCCAGGCCCTGGGAGGTGCTCTGGGATAGATGGGGTCCCTGCAGGATCAGAAGCTTGTGGAGTTTCCACTGCCTCTCTGGGCCTCTGACACATTCTGGCTTGCACGTGACGGCCCCATCAGAGACATAGTCCAGGCCCCAGGAGGACCTTAGTGGGATTTTTTTCTGTTGGAGGGAGCGTTCCACCCTGAGAGGGCACCCCTAGTTTCCAGGGCTGGCAGAAATCCTAGTGGCATTGGCTCAAGATATGCCCTGGTTTTCTGTTGTTGCTGTTTGTTTGTTTTTAATGTTTTTTGTTTTCATTTTTGTTTTTTCTTTGGCCATGCCAAGCAGCAGGCAGGATCTTAGTTCCCTGACCAGGGATTGAACCCATTTTGTTTTTTTTTTTTTTAAGAATTTTTTTTTGATGGAGAACATTTTTAAAGTCCTTATTGAATTTGTTACAATATACTGCTTTTGTTTTATGTATTGGTTTTTTGGCCACGAGGCATGTGGGGTCTTAGCTCCCTGACCAGGGAACGAACCTGTACACCCTGCATTGCAAGGCAAAGTCCTAACCACTGGACCGCCAGGGAAGTCCCAAGATGTGCCCTGTTTTTAACAGAGAACTTTCGTTTTAAAACTTGAGTGCTGTGCACAGATGCAGTGCAGCATCCCTGGATACCGGTTCTGCCCTTGTGAGTTTTGCTTTGTGCCAGGCACTGGTCTCAGCGCTCTCACAGTCCCCTCACTAGGGAGGAGCTATTGTTCGCCCATTTTACAGGTGAGAAAACAGAGGTTCAGAGAGATGAGGTGACCTGCCAAGGTGACATTGGAGTCGGATGGATCCAGGGGGTGGCCTGTAGGTTCGATTCCTCTATAACTCAGATAAACAGATGCAGAAGAGCACAAGAGGCAATGTTAGTATCAGGTAAATGAGAACTGATGGGCCACAGTTGTACCTAAAATTAACTGTAATACAGTTCTTAATAAAGATGGTCATGATCGAGTCCCTCCCATCAGGGAAACTTGCACAAGCCTCTTAGATAGCCTAATCCACGAGAAGGCAGACAGCAGAAGCAAGAACTATAGTCCTGCAGCCTGTGGAACAAAAACCACATTCACAGAAAGATAGACAAGATGAAAAGGTAGAGGACTGTGTACCAGATGAAGGAACAAGATAACACCCCAGAAAAACAACTAAATGAAGTGGAGATAGGCAACCTTCCAGAAAAAGAATTCAGAATAATGATAGCGAAGATGATCCAGGACCTCGGAAAAAGAATGGAGGCAAAGATCGAGAAGATGCAAGAAATGTTTAACAAAGACCTAGAAGAATTAAAGAACAAACAAACAGAGACAAACAATACAGTAACTGAAATGAAAAATACACTAGAAGGAATCAATAGCAGAAACTGAGGCAGAAGAACGGATAAGTGACCTGGAAGACAGAATGGTGGAATTCACTGCTGTGGAACAGAATAAAGAAAAAAAATGAAAAGACATGAAGACAGCCTAAGACACCTCTGGGACAACATTAAACGCAACAACATTCACATGATAGGGGTCCCAGAAGGAAAAGAGAGAGAGAAAGGACCCAAGAAAATATTGGAAGAGATTATAGTCGAAAACTTCCCTAACATGAGAAAGGAAATAGCCACCCAAGTCCAGGAAGCGCAGAGAGTCCCATACAGGATAAACCCAAGGAGAAACATGCCAAGACACATAGTAATCAAACTGGCAAAAATTAAAGACAAAGAAAAATTATTGAAAGCAGCAAGGGAAAAACGACAAATAACATACAAGTGAACTCCCATAAGTTAACAGCTGATTTCTCAGCAGAAACTCTACAAGTCAGAAGGGAGTGGCAAGACATATTGAAAGTGATGAAAGGGAAGAACCTACAACCAAGATTACTCTACCCAGCAAGGCTCTTATTCATATTCGATGAAGAAATCAAAAGCTTTACAGACAAGCAAAAGCTAAGAGAATTCAGCACCGCCAAACCAGTTCTACAACAAACGCTAAAGGAACTTCTCTAAGTGGGAAACACAAGAGAAGAAAAGAATCTACAAAAACAAACCCAGAACAATTAAGAAAATGGTAATAGGAACATACATATTGATAATTACCTTAAACATGAATGGATTAAATGCTCCAACCAAAAGACACAGGCTCGCTGAATGGATACAAAAACAAGACCCATATATGTGCTGTCTACAAGAAGATCCACTTCAGACCTAGGGACACATACAGACTGAAAGCGAGGGAATGGAAAAAGATATTCCATGAAAATGGAAATCAAAAGAAAGCTGGAGTAGCAATACTCATATCAGATAAAACAGACTTTAAAATAAAGAATGTTACAAGAGAAGGAAGGACACAACATAATGATCAAGGGATCGATCCAAGAAGATATAACAATTGTAAATATATATGCACCCAACATAGGAGCACCTCAATACATAAGGCAACTGTTAACAGCTCTAAAAGAGGAAATCAACAGTAACATAATAATAGTGGGGGACTTTTAACACCTCACTTACACCAATGAACAGATCATCCAAACAGAAATTAATTAATAAAAAAATTAATAAGGAAACAGAAGCTTTTTTTTTTTTTTTTTTTGCTGTACGCGGGCCTCTCACTGTTGTGGCCTCTCCCGTTGCGGAGCACAGGCCCCAGACGCGCAGGCTTAGCGGCCATGGCTCACGGGCCTAGCCACTCCGTGGCATGTGGGATCTTCCTGGACTGGGGCATGAACCTGTGTCCCCCCTACATCAGCAGGCGGACTCTCAACCACTGCGCCACCAGGGAAGCCCCGAAACACAAGCTTCAAATGACACAATAGACCAGATAGATTTAATTGATATTTATAGAACATTCCATCCAAAAACATCAGATTACACTTTCTTCTCAAGTGCGCACAGAACATTCCCCAGGATAGATCACATCTTGTGTCACAAATCAAACCTCGGTAAATTTAAGAAAATTGAAATCATATCAAGCATCTTTTCTGACCACAACACTATGAGATTAGAAATCAATTACAGGGAAAAAAAGTAAAGAAACACAAAACACATCGAGGCTAAACACTGCTGTACTAAATAACTAAGAGATCACTGAAGAAATCAAGAGGAAATAAAAAAATACCTCGAGACAAATGACAATGAAAACACAATGATCCAAAGCCTATGGGATGCAGTAAAAGCAGTTCTAAGAGGGAAGTTTATAGCAATACAATCCTACCTCAGGAAACAACAAACACCTCAAATAAACAATCTAACCTTACACCTAAAAGACCTAGAGAAAGAAGAACAAACAAAACCCAAAGTTAGTAGAAGGAAAGAAATCATAAAGATCAGAGCAGAAATAAATGAAATAGAAACAAAGAAAACAATAGCAAAGATCAATAAACCTAAAAGCTGGTTCTTTGAGAAGATAAACAAAATTGATAAGCCATTAGCCAGACTCATCAAGAAAAAGAGGGAGAGTACTCAAATCATTAAAATTAGAAATGAAAAAGGAGAAGTTACAACAGACACCACAGAAATACAAAGCATCATAAGACACTACTACAAGCAACTCTATGCCAATAAAATGGACAACTTGGAAGAAATGGACAAATTCTTAGAAAGGTATAACCTTCCAATACTGGACCAGGAAGAAATAGAAAATATGAACGGACCAATCACAAGTAATGAAGTTGAAACTGTGATTAAAAGTCTTCCAACAAACCATAATTCAAAAAGTCATGTACCACAATGTTTATTGCAGCTCTCTTTACAATAGCCAGGACATGGAAGCAACCTAAGTGTCCATCAACAGATGAATGGATAAAGAAGATGTGGCACATATATACAATGGAATATTACTCAGCCATAAAAAGAAACGAAATTGAGTTATTTGTAGTGAGGTGGATGGACCTAGAGTCTGTCATACAGAGTGAAGTAAGTCAAAGAGTAAAACAAATACCGTATGCTAACACATATATGTAGAATCTAAGAAAAAAAAGTCATGAAGAAGCTAGGGGAAAGACAGGAATAAAGACAGACCTACTAGAGAATGGACTTGAGGATATGGGGAGGGGGAAGGGTAAGCTGGGACAAAGTGAGAGAGTGGCAAGGACATACATACACTACCAAATGTAAACTAGATAGCTAGTGGGAAGCAGCTGCATAGCACAGGGAGATCAGCTCAGTGCTTTGTGACCACCCTTGAGGGGTGGGTTAGGGAGGGTGGGAGGGAGGGAGATGCAAGAGGGAAGAGATATGGGGATATATGTATATGTATAACTGATTCACTTTGTTATGAAGCAGAAACTAACACACTATTGTAAAGCAAGTATACTCCAATAAAAATGTTAAAAAAAAAATCTTCCAACAAACAAAAGTCCAGGACCAGATGTCTTCACAGGTGAGTTCTATCAAATATTTAGAGAAGAGCTAACATCCATCCTTCTCAAACTCTTCCAAAAACTTGCAGAAGAAGGAACACTCCAAACTCATTCTATGAGGGCACCATCACCCTGATACCAAAACCAGACAAAGATACCACAAAAAAAGAAAATTACAGACCAATATCACTGATGAATATAGATGCAAAAATCCTCAACAAAGTACTAGTAAGCAGAATCCACCAACACATTAAAAGGATCATACACCATGATCAAGTGGGGTTTATCCCAGGGATGCAAGGATTCTTCAATATATGCAAATCAGTCAATGTGATACACCATATTAACAAATTGAAGGAGAAAAACTATATGATCATCTCAATAGATTCAGAAAAAGCTTTTGACAAAATTCAACACCCACTTACAATAAAATCTCTCCAGAAAGTGGTCATAGACGGAACCTACCTCGACACAATAAAGGCTATATATGACAAACCCACAGCAAACATCGTTCTCAATGGTGAAAAACTGAAAGCATTTCCTCTAAGATAAGGAACAAGACAAGGATGTCCACACTCACCACTATTATTCAACATAGTTTTGGAAGTCCTAGCCACGACAATCAGAGAAGAAAAAGAAATAAAAGGAATACAAATTGGAAAAGAAGAAGTAAAACTGTCACTGTTTGCAGATGACATAATACTATACATAGAGAATCCTAAAGATGTCACCAGAAAACTACTAGAGCTAATCAATGAATTTGGCAAAGTTGCAGGATACAAAATTAACGCACAGAAATCTCTTGCATTCCCATACGCTAATGATGAAAAATCTGAAAGAGAAATTAAGGAAACACTCCCATTTACCACTGCAACAAAAAGAATAAAATACCTAGGAATAAACCTACTTAGGGAGACAAAAGACCTGTATGCAGAAAACTGTAAGACACTGATGAAAGAAATTAAAGATGATACCAACAGATGGAGAGATATACCATGTTCTTGGATTGGAAGAACGATTATTGTGAAAAGGACTATACTACCCAAAGCAATCTACAGATTCAATGCAATCCCTATCAAATTACCAATGGCATTTTTTACAGAACTAGAACAAAGAATCTTAAAATTTTTATGGAGACACAAAATATCCTGAATAGCCAAAGCGGTCTTGAGGGAAAAAAATGGAGTTGGAGGAATCAGGCTCCCTGACTTCAGACTATACTACACAGCTACAGTAATCAAGACGATATGGTACTGGCATAAAAACGGGAATATAGATCAATGGAACGGGATAGAAAGCCCAAAGATAAACCCACGCACCTATGGTCAACTAATCTATGACAAAGGAGGCAAGGATATGCAATGGAGAGAAGACAGTCTTTTCAGTAAGTGGTGCTGGGAAAACTGGACAGCTACATGTAAAAGAATGAAATTAGAACACTCCCTAACACCATACACAGAAATAAATCCAAAATGGATTAGAGACCTAAATGTAAGACTGGACACTATAAAACTCTTAGAGGAAAACATAGGAAGAACACTCTTTGACATAAATCACAGCAAGATCTTTTTTGATGCACCTCCTAGAGTAATGGAAATAAAAACAAAAATAAACAAATGGGACCTAATGAAACCTAAAAGTTTTTGCACAGCAAAGGAAACTACAAACAAGACGAAAAGACAGCCCTCAGAATGGGAGAAAATATTTGCAAACAGATCAACGGACAAAGGGAAATCTCCAAAATATATAAACAGCTCATGCAGCTCAATATTAAAAAAAAAATCAACCCAATCCAAAAATGGGCAGAAGACCTAAATAGACATTTCTCTAAAGAAGACATACAGATGGCCAAGAAGCACATGAAAAGCTGCTCAACATGACTAATTATTAGAGAAATGCAAATCAAAACTACAATGAGGTATCACCTCACACTGGTTAGAATGGGCATCATCAGAAAATCTACAAACAGCAAATGCTGGAGAGGGTGTGGAGAAAAGAGAACCCTCTTGCACTGTTAGTGGGAATGTAAATTGATATAGCCACTATGGAGTATGGAGGTTCCTTAAAAAACTAAAAATAGAATTACCATATGATCCAGCAATTGCACTACTGGGCATATACCCAGAGAAAACCATAATTCAAAAAGACACATGCACCCCAGTGTTCATTACAGCACTATTTACAATAGCCAGGTCATGGAAGCAACCTAAATGCCCATCAACAGATGAATGGATAAAGAAGAAGTGGTACATATATACAATGGAATATTACTCAGCCAGAAAAAGGAACGAAACTGGGTCATTTGTAGGGGCCTGGGCGGATCTAGAGACCGTCATACAGAGTGAAGTAAGTTAGAAAGAAAAAAACAAATATTAATGCATATATGTGGAACCTAGAAAAATGGTACAGATGAACCGGTTTGCAGGGCAGAAATAGAGACACAGATGTAGAGGACAAACGTATGGACACCAAGGTGGGAAAGCGGCGAGTGTGGTAGTGGTGTGATGAATTGGGAGATTGGGATTGACATAATACACTAATATGTATAAAATGGATAACTAATAAGAACCTGCTGTATAAATAAAATTCAAAAAGACAAAAAAAAAGATGGTCGCGATCATGATGACACTTTCTTTTCCCAAGTAACACATTCCCTGAAATGAATGCACCCCAAGCGGTTGGAGAGAAGCACAGTCATTGTAGGGGACTTGAGCTTTGTCTGACAGATCAAGTGAATAAAAGATATAACGGGATTGAGGTCCTGGATCTTAGATTTAATTATCTTGATTTTTAAAAATTGATAAGCAAATGGCACGTAAGTCTGCAGCGTTAGGAACTGAGGAGGTGGTGACCCTTCAGATACAGAGGCGATTTTAATAAGAGGATCCCAGGTTCCATAGCAACACATTTGAAAATCTCGATGAAATGAGGATTTTCTGCAGGAACACAAATGAGTAAAGTGGGCCCCAGACAAGGTAGGCAGTCTGAGAAGGTCGGTGTGCATGGATGACAGACAGGTAGTTGGAGAGCTGCCCGCCCACCAGTGTGAACCGGCAGGCAGCAGCTTCGCGGCTTTGAAGAGTGGGCAGCTCCAGAGGCTTCAGGAAGGAAGGAAGCTGCCTGGTGGCCTCCCAGGACTAGCCTCACTCTGGTCGTGACAGTGACCTGCACGGAGCCTGCCCAGTGCCGGGCTGAGTGCTGGCAGCAGCCGGTTAACCCTCATAGCAACCCCGAGGAGGGTACTTTCTCATCTCCACTTTATACTCGAGGAGGTGGGGTATCCTGCCTGCAATCTATAGCTCGTTTGTGGCAAAGCTGAGGTTGGATCCAAGCAAGCTAGTTCTAGAACCCATGTCCTCAGCCGCTGTGATACAGCTTTTCAGCTGATGGTTGCACGAATAAAGGAAGCCACGGGTCAGTTTTGCTCACAAGTGCAGATGCAAAAAATCTGAGTATAAGAAGAGCGAATAGCATCTACCAGTACAGGGAAGATATAATCACCAGCATTAGTTGATCCCAGCGGCAGGAGGACGGTTTGGTATTAGTAAATCCGACAGTAGATTAAATCATATTACTAGATCAGAGAAGAAGCCAGTCATTGTGGCAGATGCTAACACGGCATTCAAAATGTAGCATCCTGTCTCGATAACTCTTAGTATGAGGGCTGTTTCCTTAACACAGTAAATCCCATCCTGTATCAGCCACCAGCGTATTCCTCAAAGGTAAAGCGTGGAGGCGACCCCATTAAAACAAGGATGAGGAGGCCCCAGGAGGCTGTTCCCAGACAGCTTTCCGTGAAGTACAGCAAGTGCAGCCGACAGGCTCATGGGGCAGGAGGAATATTCGCTCATCTGCTCAGAAGATGGAGCGGGCAGAAAAGCTTAAGGTTAAGAAGCGTGTTCAGGAAGGAGGGCCGGTGCAGAATGATGCAAAGATCAGCATCTTCCTCGTAGAGCCACAATAGCCAAGCAGGAAACATAGTAGGAAAATGTGATGCAAACTGGAAACAAAAATCTGGGACCCCAGGTGTTTCTTTCTTTCTTTGTTCCTTCATGCAGGCAGGCGTGCTGTGCCACGCGGCTTGTGGGATCTGAGTTCCCCAACCAGGGATCGAACCCGGGCCCTAGGCAGTGAAAGCGTGGAGTCCTAACCAGTGCACTGCCCAGGCGTCTGTTTATAAAGCAGACGGGACCTTTGGGAAGGAAGGCCCAGAGCTGTCGAGAAGGGATGGACTCTCGGAAAGGGAGAGAAGGCTGTGATTTTGGATAGAAAGACTCGTCACCGTGGAGATAGATGTTCCCGGTTCACGCGTGCAATGTGAACATAGTAAGAGGTCCGGAGGTGATTGTAGGAAAGGAGCTTGACGGCTTCACCTTCAAGTTCATCTGGAGGGCTAACGTTTATATGAGAATAACCAGTAATATTCTGAAAAGGAAAAGTGGTCAGGTGGACACGGGGCAGGCTGAGGTGGTGACTTGTTCTTTCAAAGCCAAAAATATAGGAATCAGAAGCTTACAGTGATTAATATGGTGTCGTTTTGGTACCAGAATAGTTCTGTGAGATCGTATAGCGATTCATTTAACATTGATGGGAAGGAATGACTTGAGTCATCAGTGGAGTTGGAAAAACTGGCTAGATGGTTCCATTTCGGGAAAATAAACCGCCCAATAGAAAAACATGGAGTCAGAGCAGAAATTGGTGGTTCACAAGAGAAGAAAAATACCAACAGTCAGTGAATGTACAGCAAGAGTTTAATCTCACCAGGAATCTAATAAGTGCAGCTTAAATAAGACTGAGTTTTTGCCTGTGCAGTTTGCAAAGAGCTTTTCTACATTCTGTGTTTGGAAGGGTGGCCTGAGAAAGGGGTGTTCGAACTCAGCAGTTGGGAATGGTCATCTGTGGGGCGCACACAGCCTGAAGAATCACTGGGAAGGCACACCTGTTTACCCAGCAAATTCTACTCTGAGAATTGTATTCAGTGAAAGGACAGGTTGACAAAGATGAGTTTAAGCTTGCCCCTCTGTAAAAATTTGAAGCAATCTAAAAGGTTCTCAAAGTGAAATTTGTTAGACTGTGGCATTTTTATACATGGAGTATTATGTAACTATTAAGTGATTTCTATGGTGTATTCTGGGAAAAAACTTAGTCATAAAACAAGATGTTATTCATTGTTTACAAGTGATCTGCAAACTCTGGCCCACAGGCCACAGGAGCCCTTCAGCTAGTTCACATGGCCCTTGAATGGAGAATGGTCTTACTTTCTTTGTTGTTTTTTTGGCTGCGTTGGGTCTTCGTTGCTGTGCGCGGGCTTTCTCTAGTTGGGGAGAGTGGGGGCTACTCTTCGTTGCGGTGCGCGGGCTTCTCATTGCGGTGGCTTCCCTTGTTGCGGATCACGGCCTCTAGGCGTGCAGGCCTCAGTAGTTGTGGCACGCGGGCTTCAGTAGTTGTGGCTCGTGGGCTCTAGGCGCATGGGCTTCAGTAGTTATGGCGCACAGGCTTAGTTGCTCCGTGGCATGTGGGATCTTCCCGGACCAGGGCTCGAACCCGTGTCCCCTGCATTGGCAGGCGGGATTCTTAACCACTGCGCCACCAGGGAAGTCCCTGGTCTTACAGTTTTAATAGTTGAAAAAAATTAAGACTGTTTTGTGATAGGTGAAAATCAAATGAAATGTTAGAGAGCAGAGATCAAATTTATTGGCACGTGGTCATACCCACTTTTTGGCGTATTGTCCACGGTTGTTTGTGAGCTACGGTGGCAGAGCCGAAAAGTTGCAGCAGAGACCACCTGGCCCACCAGGACGATGATATTTACCACCTGCATTTTACAGAAAACGCTTTCTGACTCTCACTGTATTCTATGCAAAGTCTGGAAAGGAGAGAGGGGAAAATATTGGCAGGCAGCGCTCTGAAGATTGATCTTCATTTTCTTATATTTTTCTATGTTTTAATTTTTTGCATAAGCATGTATTACAGTGACTCTTAAATCAAGTTACTCTTTCAAAGTTAAGGATTATTTGTTTTTTGTGGGTTTTTTTTGCGGTACGCGGGACTCTCACTGTCGTGGCCTCTCCCGTTGCGGAGCACAGGCTCCAGACGCGCAGGCTCAGCGGCCATGGCTCACGGGCCCAGCCGCTCCGCGGCATGTGGGATCTTCCCGGACCGGGGCACGAACCCGTGTCCCCTGCATCGGCAGGCGGACTCTCAACCACTGCGCCACCAGGGAAGCCCAAGATGGCCATATTTTAAAATTGTGGCTATAATGCATGATTGCGCTGACCACTTATACAGTTGAAGTTTGATGTTGGAAAGCTGACTTCAAATAAATCATTGCATCATCTATCCCAAGTTAACCTGTATTAAATGACTAAAATACTACATTTATACTTCTTCCTTGTCCCCTCCTTCCCTCCTTCCCCCCCAGTGTTTCATGATGAGCCCATTGGAAAGCACCCCCATAGTAAGCTCCCCTCCTGTAGGGAGTTCTCCCAAAGGCATATTTGGTAAATGACCTGGGACCCCCTGCTGACCGTAGGCCAGAATGAGGAGTTAGAACCTCTCGGACCCCATCCAAGGGAAATTTAATAACCGGTGTATTAAAGGACGAGTGTTGTGAGCTGGTAGGTCTTTATGCTGGGCGCTGGGGGCCACCAGAGGCTGGGATGGCACTCAGACCCCATGGCCGGCTGGCTTCATCCGTGTACGTGCAGGATGGTGGGAACAGCCAATGTTAAGTCAACCCTACTGGCCTTGGGGGTCGGGGGAAGAGCCCTGCAAGGCTACTCACGGGTCTGGCTCACGCACCGGAGGTTCAGCCTTGCCCGCTCCTGAATTTACTTAACAGTATCGGCCTATTGCAGGGTGTCCCCTGTCACCCTGGGGCCACCAGGACCCAAATGCCCAGAGGGGTGTCATCTGGTCAGGAATCATCTGGGTCTACAAACTGCCGCTCAGCACTTTTCCCGTCCACGTGGGGGAACTTGGTTGTCTTCGAGCAGGTGGTTTGCAGATGGTTTCCTCCCATGGCACGGGTGCTGGGCTGCCCCGAGCTCCCGTGGACCTGACCCAGCTCTCATGCGTCACCTGCTGTACCATCCGCATATCACCTGCAGGGTCCCAGCCCCAGGCGCCTCTAGCCCTTCCCGTCATCCCGTCTCCCCTCTGCTCCCTGACACCAGCATTCCTGGACCCCATGAGGGCCTCCACCCTGCCCTTCCCTCTGCCCATCTTGCCTCCCTCTTTTTCTCTCTGGACTTGGATTCCACAGCCTGTCACCATCACCCCGACCTCGGCCCTGGGGCCCCAAGCACAGCAGACCCATCCCCAGCGCGGTCCAGGTGTCTGCCTGCTTTGGTCCTGCACGGCCGGAGAAAACCCCCAAATCGCTGGCTCATCTTCCTTAATTCATGAGCCCTGACTCTGATGGCCCCAGACCACCACTCTCTGTGCCCTTAGAGCCTGTTTCACACCCGCTTTCTGACTCCGGTGCCGTCTCCCCATCCTCACTCTGAGTAGATGAACTTATTTCACCGAGAAAACGTGAACATTCTAAAGAGAGCTCCCGTCTGCCTCCCACCGCCTCTGCCAGCTCCCACACAGCTGTTCCCTCCTGCTTTCTCTCCCTCCTGTCTACCGGGGGCGGGGGGCAGGGGGCTGTGCGCTGCAGGCGCCGGCCACCCACCCACTTCCCGCTCCCTGGAGGAGGACGTTCCCAACCGGTCCCCTCTCCTGAAGTTAAATAATTTCCTACTCTTGCATGCCGATCTCCCGGTCCTGTCCTGTATCCCTCCGTAGTCACGTCTGCACTCGGGCAGGTGTGTGAAACTCAGGAAATCGGGTCATGGCACCAGCTGCATTTGGAAACAGAAACCTGGACCGCCCCCTTCCTTTGCAAAGCTAATGACGTTTCCACCTGCCTGCTGCATAAGCCCGAGTAAAAATTGACGATGACTATAAACTGCAGCTGACGGTGAAGTGTGTTTTTCCCGGCTGATCTTAAGCGATGCCCTCTCATGCTTTAGTTTGTCAACATGCCCTGCCTTGTGTTAAAATATTTTTCCTCTCCCAGGACATGGGCAAATTTTCCCTCACCTACGAGGCCTCCATGACCAGGCTCTTCCGAGAGGGCAGGACGGAGACCGTGCGTTCCTGCACCACTGAGTCGTGCAACTTTGTGCTGGCCATGGTGGACCCCACGCAGACGGTAGGTGCTGCCCGGCCGGGAGCGGGACAGTGCTTTTCACAGAACAGCCCCTGAGGTTGACACGCAGCCTTCCCTGATTAAATCCCGTGCGTACTTTCTCCAGCAGGTCTGTATCCAGCATCTCCTCTCCTTCACCCCTCTCGAAGGGACAGAAAATATTAAAAGGTGACTGTCGGGGTCTTCCCCGGTGGTCCAGTGGTTAGGACTCCGCGCTTCCACTGCAGGGGGTGTGGGTTCAACCCATGGTCGGGGAGCTAAGATCCTGCATGCCTCGTGGAGTGACAAAAAAAAAAAAAATTTAAAAGAAAACCGTCAGGACAGACACAAAGGTTCATGTTTGCATCAAGCTTCTGTCCTTCTGTAACTCCTATAAATCAGATTATACTTCCTAAGAGTCTTCAAATCAGAGCAGTACACAGCCAGTGAACAAAGGTGCCGCTCAGCACTTTTCCCGTCCATCTCCCTTGCAGGGAGATGCTGCAAGACAGTGCAAGTAGTCGGTGTCTGGGTGGGAAAACAGTGACTATCACAGGAGCCTTGTGCTCGGGGTTCCTGAAGCCCGCTGCCCGTGCTGGAGCTCTTGAGCAGGCTTGGGGCTCCAGGTTTTCCGTACGTGGCCTTTGACAATCCTAGCGGTGGCCCATGAAGTCTCATCAGTTCATTTTTGTAGGTGAAGGAACAGAGACTTAGATGAATTCAGCAAACTGCTGGGCCGCACACCTAGTTAGGGGCTGAGGTCCATCCACAGCCAGTTCTGCCTGACCCGGAGGGCAGGTGCCTGCTGACCCCCGAGGAGACATGGCCCAGGGCTCGTGCTCTGCCCTGGAGGAACCTCCGTTCTGGAAGGGCTTTCGATTCTGTGGGAAGAGCTCAGGAGGTCTTGTGACGGATTGCTCTGGTCTGTCATTAGCTGCCTTCAGAATCAGCCTTGAGGACCGGTTCTGGAGTGGGTGGGCCAAAGCCCGATGGGCCTCCACATCCCACGGAAGGGTGCCGGGTCACCTCGTTCTGTGATTGACTGAACAGGGCCCAGACGAGCTGAAGCAGGCTTTTCGGGTCCAACCTGAAGGCCCCGGAAGCGCTGTTTTAGTAGAGCTTCCAGACCACTTTGGAGGGTTATTTATGACCCGCAGGAACATTGCAGCCCACTGAGAGGGACAGACCGTCATTTCCACATGATGAGGCTTGGAGGCTGGAGCCTTCCTACCTGCTTGGTGGTCTCATTTGTATAAAAGGTGGAATGATTGATGCCCAGTGGGCTGCACACAGGACCCCGAAACTGCCTCTCCAACAACTTGTCCCCCTGCAGCCTCCACGCCGCCCCGTTCGCAGCGTATCTGCGGAAGCGGCAGTCGGCCAGTGGGGTTTCTGGTCAGGTCGCCTTGGCAACCACCCAGAGACACCCCACACACACACCCGCACCGCCACCAGTGACCTGCTTTCTCAGCACCCCGTCGGACCGCTGGAGAGAAGGGCCGTGAGCCTCATCCTGGAGCTTAGCCCATGATGCACGACTTGAAAGTCCCCGTCTTTTGTTATTTTAGGTTGAACAGAGGCTCAAGTTATTCAAGATTGCGTCCAAGAAGCATCAGCACCTGTGCCGCCTGGCGATGACCGGCTCCGGGATCGACCGCCATCTCTTCTGCCTCTACGTGGTGTCCAAATACCTCGCTGTCGACTCCCCTTTCCTGAAGGAGGTGAGTCACTTCTGTGGCAGCCCACTCAGCTTTCTTGGCTAAACCAAAACTTAGTAGATCAGTAGTACAGCTTTGCCAGTCGGAACCGGCCTCACAGGTGGGTCTTGGGGCTCCATTGTCCTCACCATGGAAAATTGGAGCCGCATTTCTTCAACCCCTGGGATGCCATGGCTTGTACTAAAATAATTAGCAGGGGATGAGCTCTGAGTGTTTTTTTTCGGCCGTGCCACGCAGCATGTGAGCTCTTAGTTCCCCAACCAGGGATCGAACCCAAGCCCTCTGCAGTGGAAGTGTGGAGTCTTAACCACTGGACTGCCAGGGAAGTCCCAATAAAATTTAATTTTTTAATAATGGCTGTGTTTGGGCTTCCTGGTGGCGCAGTGGTTGAGAGTCCGCCTGCCGACGCCGGGGACGCGGGTTCGTGCCCCGGTCCGGGAGGATCCCACATGCCGCGGAGCGGCTGGGCCCGTGAGCCATGGCCGCTGAGCCTGCGCGTCCGGAGCCTGTGCTCCGCAGCGGGAGGGGCCGCGACGGTGAGAGGCCCGCGTACCGCAAAAAAAGTAATAATAAAAAAATAATGGCTGTTTAACAAGCAGCTTGGAAAGTTCCGGAAATTTGGCAGCCATCTTAGGGGAGCTGGTACCAGTCAGCTCCAGCACACCACTGCCCCCGTTCCGAATCTTACTGCACTTGTTTGCCACCTTCCCTGCCTTAAGACCCCATCAGCCGGTGTTGGCCCCTCCAGTCCGGGTGTCCTCACCTGCTCCATCCCTCTCTGCAGACCTCCTGCCCCGAGCCGGCGAGGCCTTCAGGGACATAGGCCTCTGGTGTCTGAAACAGTGCGAACACCGAGCAAGCCCTTTCTTGTCTTCCACCCGGGCTCCTCGGGGCCAGAAGAGGATGGAGTTGGGAAGTGTTGTTGGAACATTTCCTTGTTTTACTCCACAGGTGCTATCTGAGCCTTGGAGATTGTCCACCAGCCAGACCCCTCAGCAGCAGGTGGAACTGTTCAATTTGGAAAGGAATCCAGAGTACGTGTCAAGCGGAGGCGGCTTTGGACCGGTAAGTGGCCCAGCGTCTGCAGATATTGATGGCAGCCTCATAGTGAAAATGTCAGAAATCCCCTTCGCCCGTGGCCTCGTTGCCCAGGGTTCTATTGGTGGATCGGCCGTGCCCCGCGGCATGCAGGATCTTAGTTCCCCGGCCAGGGATGGAACCCGTGCCCCCTGCAGTGGACGCGCGGGGTCTCAACCCCTGGACCGCCGGGAAGTCCCCCCACGGATCCATTTAAACCTGCTTTTCCGTAGGTTGCTGACGACGGCTACGGGGTGTCGTACATTCTCGTGGGTGAGAAGCTCATCAGTTTCCACATTTCTTCCAAGTTCTCCTGCCCTGAGACAGTAAGTACAAAACAAAAGTTCTCTTTTCTAAAGTTGGGGTTTTTCACTGTTTTCTTTTGAGCACATCCTTGATTTGACAGAAAATTTCAATTCAGTTATGTACTCTTGCTTGGTTGGGACATTTTCAAAACAAGGATTTTGAAAGTCTCTTAATAGTTTTAAAGGGATCGATCTTATTTGGTTGAAAGTGTGTATCTTTGCTGGTCACAGTGGTTTTAGATCGTAACGTTGGAGTGCTTCTGCAGCTTCCAGACTCTCTGTAACATTGGAGGGTGGATTAAGATTCGTGTGCACGTGCTAAGAAATACATATACACATTGAAGCAGCGGTCTGCAGTGTTCTCTGTGAATGGAACCCGTGACCACCTTCCTAGCATGGCACATTTAATCCTTATTTATATTCTCTCCTTTCCACATTGTACATAGCCTGACAGGCAATGCCAGGTTCACCTTTAACAGAGAAGATTGGAATTCACTTGCTTATTGTGTTTTATGTAACGCATTGACATTAGGGGAAGCCTTAGATTAGGGGAAACCACACCCACACAGAATGTAAATTGGTGCAGGCACTATGGAAAACAGTATGGAGATTCCTTAAGAAACTAAAAATAGAGCTACCATATTACCCTGCAATCCCCCTCCTGGGCATATATCCAAAGAAAACTCTTAATTCAAAAAGATAACATGCACCCCAATGTTCATAGCAGCACTATTTACAATAGCTAAGACGTGGAAGCAACCTGAATGTCCATCAAGAGATGAATGGATAAAGGAGATGTAGTGTGTGTGTGTGTGTGTGTGTGTGTGTGTGTGTGTGTACACACATACACACACAGTGGAATACTACTCAGCCATAAAAAAGAATGAAGTAATGCCATTTGCAGCAACATGGTTGGACCTAGGGATTATCATACTAAGTGAAGTAAGTCAGACAGAGAAAGATAAATATCACATGCAATCACTCATATGTAGAATCTTAAAAAATGATAAAAATGAACTTATTTACAAAACGGAAATAGAGTCACAGACATAGAAAACAAACTTATGGTTACCAAAGGGAAAAGGGGGTGGGGAGGGATAAATTAGGAGTTTGGGATTAGCAGATACACATTACTATATATAAAGTAGATAGTCAATAAGGACCTACTGTATAGCACAAGGAACTCTACTCAATATTCTGTAATAACATGTATGGGAAAAGAATATGAAAAAGAATGGATATATGTATAACTGATTCACTTTGCTGTATATCTGAAACTAACACAGTTTAGTGTTATAACTATAATATAAAATAACTATAATTATATGTTATAACTATAATTATATTTTATAATTATATATTATAACTATAATATAAAATAAAAATTAAATTAAAAAAACAAACTCAGAGTTATTTCACTGCAAAAGATAAAGTGTTGGAAGCTAATGGAAACTTCAGCAGGTGTGTGACAATTAGCTGAGGCATGGAAACGATGTTTGCTCCATACAATAAGTTATATGACAAGAATAAGACAAGTACTGTTCAAACTACTCTTTTTTTTTTTTTTTTTTTTTTGCTGTACGCGGGCCTCCCACTGTTGTGGCCTCTCCCGTTGCGGAGCACAAGCTCCGGACGCACAGGCTCAGCGGCCATGGCTCACGGGCCCAGCCGCTCCGTGGCGTGTGGGATCTTCCCGGACCGGGGCATGAACCCGTGTCCCCTGCATCGGCAGGCGGACTCTCAACCACTGCACCACCAGGGAAGCCCCAAACTACTCTTGATAAGTTGTTTTTACAAAGAAATAAAGCACCTTAGTTTTCAAAAACAAAACAAATATACACTACTATATATAAAATCGGTAAGCAACCAAGTCGTACTGTATAGCACAGGGAACTACATGCAGTGTCTTGTAATAACCTATCATGGAAAAGAAAAAACACACACACTCACACAAACACGTTTGCTATCTTTTTTAACCCTTAACATCTCTCCAGACGCTATAACTTAATGATTAAGTGACTAAGTCAAAGCTTAGAGAATTGGTAAAAAGGAATGTTAGTTCTTCGAGTCAGATTACAAGTGAAAAGGCTTGAAATGTGAGAATTTCCACGTTGTAACCTGTTTCTGTTTTTTGTTTTTAAATGAAAGGATTCTCATCGCTTCGGGAAGAACCTGAAACAGGCAATGATTGACATCGTGAGTTTGTTCGGGCTCAGCTCCAATTCCAAAAAGTAAATCCCTTAGCGCTGCCGGGAAGGAAAATGAGCTCTTCGGATGAAAAACCAAATGAAAACTAGCTGTGAATCCTGATTGTAGTTCAGGATGAAAATTTGCTCTAAAAGACTCAGACGTTTCCTTTCCTTCGAGGGTTTGGTGTTTTTGCTTTTCTAGATGGCAGGCTCCACCCCATGAAGTATAACCCTACTCCTTCCAAGCAGGTCCTAACCTGGGGGACATTGGATAAAGTCCCCCCTAAGGTCTTCCCATCGCCTTGTGTTTCTTAAGGGGTGAAACTGTCGTTGAGCGATTTATGGAATGAGTGGGGCTGTGGCTTCATACGCGTTGGAAACGACCGACCCGGCACGCTTCCTCGGCGGCCACTGGACACTTGGTACTTACGGGCATTTAATTTTATCAGAGCGATGTAAACATTTGTTTCCTTCCGGGAGAAAAGCATTGTTTAAGCTGCAGATGTTAGCAGTTAATAGCCAACGCACATGCAATGCACTAACCAAGAAAAGTTGTGCTTTTGGAACCCATTCTGTCCCTGTGGTAACTCTGTCACTGTCTAGTTTGGTCGTCTGCATTTGCCTCCATGTTTGAAGCATGTAGTATGTCTCATCTTTAGTTTTCCTGACCTTGCAAGTCTTCAAAACCCAGTGCCTTAAAAACGGGAGGCCCTAAATGTAAGGGAGACCACACGAGAGATTTATTTTGTAAAGTCTTTAGGTGGAATTGTGGGTGTCTTACTCCTTCTCAACTTACTGGGTGGATAACCCTATGTAGGCATTTTACTGTGGTGTCCCTGTATCCCAGAAGGACCAGTTCCCTTACGAGGGCAGCTGTGCTGCATTCCCCCATCAGACTGCCTTCCTTATGCTTCCTCCTTAAGCTGCAAAAGAAGACGTGGGCATGCCTCAGAAATGGGGAGCGAGTGATGTGGTGGTCGAAGATTATGTGTCTGGAGTACTCACTGAAAAAGCAAACATCCTAGGTACCTCAGGATTCCTGCTTACCCAAACTGGCGACATTTGCCACTGAGGAAGGAACAAAACTTGAGAAAAGCAAACCTCAGGGCAGTCAGGGTTGGGCATCCCAGCTGGTGAGAGAGGAGACCCGCTCCCGTTTCCAGGGAGACGGAGGGAGATGGGTTATCGGTGACTTCCTAGAATGTCGCAGGTGACAGGTGCTGGGTTTAACACAGCCTACCCTTCGGATGGGAGTGCCTTGATCGAGTGACCAAAAAGCGATGAGGCGCTGAATCGTCTTCAGTATTTAAAAAGAACGGATCATGGAATGAAATAGTACCCACTGCCTCTGGGCTGTAATGACAAGCTTAGCTGTCCGTCTGTTAAAATCATGTATTTATTTTTCTGACCACTATGTTCTGGTGGGGCTCGCCTCTCTAAGAGTTCTGAACTCCACTGATGCGGTGACGAGGCCGAACCCTCGGAGCCGGAGGAAGGCGCTTGCTGCAGAGCACGTGCATATTTGATTCCTGTACATGTTGTGATGTAAAAACCCCACCTAAATGGGCCAAAGACTTTTTTTTTCTTTTAAAAGCAAGCAGAAATGAGAACAGACAAAAAAACGCAAAAAGGGATATCTAACCACCACAGCAACAAAAGGCCCTGTTCATCTGTGTTATGTAGTCAAGGAGGCGTGAGGGGTACAGCCCCTCTGCCTCAGCGAGGCGTAGCTTCCAGTCGAAGCCAGGGCCACTGAAATCATACACTGTTGACCACTGAGCAGTCTGTATTATGATTCACGGGTGAATTCGAGCACAGACGTGTTAGCACTCAGACTTACTTGGGCTTGTCTCTCAGGTTTTAAGTGTTTCAAATGTAATCACTGCTAATCCGTGCAGTTATCAATGCAATTTTATATTCCCTAAAAGGAGGAAGAGTGGGTTTTTACTGTACATGTTGAAAGCAGGAGGTAGGAGTGTGATGTATTTAATTGGATTTGGAATAAGCCATAGTCTTCACGGAGCTGTGGTCTGAATTTGTGATCTTGAATTGGCCATTGCATGTAAATACAATATGCTTTTTTGGATAAATCTTAGAAATGCAGTATGAATGTTATCATTAATAAAAACATTAATCCCAGTCTACCACAGTATTGCTTTCTGTCTCTTTTGTTATACTGATAAGGAGGCTGTAGGTCAAGTACCAGGCTCAGGCACTTGGGACAAAGGTGACCGACCAAGATATGCAGAAAAGGCCTCGGGTTGGGCAGAGTGGACATCGCTCGATTCACACACCTGACAGAGAAGGGTGGCTGCTAAGAAGGGCTGTGGATTTTGCTGTGTTCATTTGTGCATCCTCACCCTTGCCCCGGGGCTTAGAACAGTGCCTGACACATAATAGGTGCTCAATAAATGCCTGTTAAATACATGAATTCTGTTTTCTCCACAGTTCTTATTGAACACCTACTGTATGCTTAGCTCTGTTCTAGGCACTGGGAATACAGCGGGGACCCCAAAAGGTTCTGGCTGTCGTGGAGATCAAATTTCATTGGGAGGAGGTTGAGAACCAAGGAAACCTCTCAAAGGATCTTAAGGGTTCCTGGGCACTTGTATGTGTGTGTGTGTGGGGTGGGGGAAGAGTAGCTGGCTTGGGGAGGAGGCTGATTTAGAAATGGGTTTGGGGGAATTCCCTGGTGGTCCAGTGGTTAGGACTCCTCGCCTCCTCTGCAGGGGGCCCGGGTTCCATCCCTGGTCAGGGAACTAAGATCCAGCAAGCTGCATGGCCGGAAAAAAAAAAAAATGGGTTTGAGCTGAGGCCTGAATCACAAGACAGAGCCGGCCTTGGCCAACCCAGCAGGGCAGGGCCAGAGGAGCATCTCGGAACTGCGGGTGCTCAAAGGTTCCAGGCCTTTGATCCTGCCCGGCATGGTGACACACAGGTGGCCACGCACGCCTGACCCATGGGGACTGCTCACTAGAAATGTCTGATGTGTGAAGGAGTGAGCGGTCCGGCCTGAGGGTTGATGTGCTTCTCAGGCTATTCAAGCTCTTCACGGTTTTTCACTTGGGTTCTTCAGTTTATATTGCCTACGGTTTGGGAAGCCTGAGTTGCATTCTCAGGCCTGCCCCCAAACTCAGCTGAGTTCAAAAAGGTGTGGCTTTTCCAGCCATAAAATTAAGAGTAAGGAGATCCAGGGCTTCCCTGGTGGTACAGTGGTTGAGAATCTGCCTGCCAATGCAGGGGACACGGGTTCAAGCCCAGGTCTGGGAAGACCCCACATGCCGCGGAGCAACTAGGCCTGTGAGCCACAACTACTGAGCCTGTGCGTCTGGAGCTTACGCTCCACAACAAGAGAGGCCGCGACAGTGAGAGGCCTGCGCACTGCGATGAAGAGTGGCCCCCGCTCACCACAACTAGAGAAAGCCCACGCACAGAAACGAAGACCCAACACAGCCAAAAATAAATAAATAAATAAATAAATAAAATTAAAAAAAAAAAAAAGAGTAAGGAAATCCACATGCACATGTGTATGTTGATCTCCAGAGAAAGGGCTGGAAGGATGCACCGCAGACTTCACAGGGATTCCCTCTGAAAGGCAGTGTGATCGCGGATGGTAGGGAACCCAAGGGGACTTCAGCTTTATCTGTAATATTTAATTATTTCAGGAGGAGGGTTTATGTACTGTACAGGTCTTCATCGACCTGTGATAGGGTTAAGTCCTGATAAACCCACAGGAAGTCATAAATGCATCTAATAAACCCACCCTACCAAACAACATAGCCTAGCCTAGCCTACGCTAAACGTGCTCAGAATACTAACATTAGCCTACAGTCGGGCAAAACCATCTAACACAAAGCCTATTGTATAATAATGTGTTGACTGTCTCATGAAATTTATTGATACTGTCCTGAAAGTGAAAAACAGAATGGTTGTAAATGTATCGGTTGTTTATCCTTGTGATTGCGTGTCTGAGAGCTGCCCAGCATCACTAGAAGGGAGCATACATATCCCTAGCTGGGGAAAAGAGCAAAATTCAAAATTTGAAGTTTGGGTCTTCCCTGGTGGTGCAGTGGTTGAGAGTCTGCCTGCCGATGCAGGGGACATGGGTTCGTGCCCCGGTCCAGGAAGATCCCACGTGGCACGGAGCGGCTGGGCCCGTGAGCCATGGCTGCTGAGCCTGCACGTCCGGTGGTTTCTACTGAATGCATATCACTTTCCAACCATTATAAAGTTTAAAAATCCTAAATGTCCATTGACGGATGAATGGATAAAGAAGATGTGGTACATATATACAATGGAATATTACACAGCCATTAAACAGAATGAAATAATGCCATTTGCAGCAACATGGATGGACCTGGAGATTATCATACTAAGTGAAGTAAGTCAGAGAAAGACAAATATCATATGAAATCGCTTATATGTGGAATCTAAAAAAAATTAAAATGATACAAATGAACTTATTTACAAAACAGAAACAGACTCAGACTTAGAGAAGGAATTTATGGTTACTGGGGGGAAGGGTGTGGGGGAGGGATAGATTGGGAGTTTGGGATTGACATGTACACACTGCTATATTTAAAACATAACCAACAAGGACCTACTATAAAAAAAATCCTAAATTAAGGACATTCTGTATGACTAAAGAAAAAATCTGTCCTAATTTTAATCTGAAGAAGCAACTAAAGCTTTCTATGGAGTCCTGCCCTATAGATCATAGGCACACAGGAAATGAATTCTCCAAGAACTGGACAGTATTTCAAGGCAAGTATGTTTGCAATGAACTAGTGGCTGGGAATATATTTTAGATCGTTCACATGGTAGGAAAATTCCAACAGTGAGAATTTAATCACATTATGTTCTTTTAATGTCAGCTTTTAATGTCCCATTATAATTTTTCAGATAAGAAAGTCCCAGCAACTTAAAGCTGTGCCTTAAATTTCCGGATTGTCGACTGCAAAATTTTCTTGCGATTTCTTGAACGCTGAAGTGTACAGACAAATAGTGCATAGTGCTGGTGTGCCTTGGTTACTACTGTTTGATTTAGGAACGTATTTTTTCAGTGAGATTAGAAAGCGAATGTCTTACTTTTTTTTGTTTTTTATGGCCGCGCCGAGGGTCTTGAAGGATCTTAGTTCCCCAACCAGGGACTGAACCCGGGGATTGAACCCTGGGCCTTGGCAGTGAAAGCCCGGAGTCCTTGGGTTGCTTACATTGACAAGAGACGCCTAGTCTTCCTCCCAAGCTCCGGCACCAAGGACCTGAAGTGCACGCTAGGTTGGGAACTTGCATGTGCCGATCCCTGGCCGTCCACCCACCCGCGGTGCTCCGTGGCTGGGCGGGCTCTGTCCTGAGGAGCTGAAGGGCAGAAAAAATACACGGTCAAGATTAAGGTCTGAGGTCAAGCCAGGGAGTCCCAGCCAGCGCTGCCTCAGACTGGCCTGGGGGCTTCTGGTTCCCCACCTGAGCCTGGAGCTGCTGGTCCCGGGAGTGTCCTTCCCCGTCCACCTCCCTTCACTGGCCGGTCCCTGGCCTCCGGCCCAGACTCCGCCCAGCTCGCCCCGCCCACCACCCTCCAGCACTGTCACGGGGGCCGCCTCCCCCGCCCCCATCCCTGCTTATCCCCTCGCACTTCCGGAACCCGCCCATGCCCCCACTAACTTCTGCGCCCCGCCTTCGTATCACCCCCAACCTCTCCCACCCTCTGACCCCGCCTCACGTGCCCCGCCTCCGCCTCCGCCTCTCCCTGGCCCCGCCCACCTTCGCGAGCCCCGCTTCCGCGAGCCCCTGGCCCTGCCCCAGTCCGTGGCCCCGCCTCCTCCCCAACGGCCAGTTGCTCGGCCCCGCCCTCGCGCTCGGCGCTCTGCCAGCTCCTGGGGCCACAGGTGCGCCGTCTGAGGAGTCCTGACTCGGCGCCCCTCCGGTGCCTGAGACCCCGGCCGCCGTCGGGTTTCCCCGCGGTCCCCGGCCCGGCCTCGGGTCTGCAGAGGGGAGGGGGACGGTGGGCCCCCTAGTCAGCCTCGAGAGGGCGGCGGGACCCCCCTCTCCAGTCGTCCCCGTCAGGGGCGGCGGGACCTCCAGGTCTGCCCCTCGGGAATGACGGACCCCCGCCCCTTTCAGCCCCAGTCGGCCGGTCGGGCCAGCAGGGCCCCTTCTCCGGTCGGCCTCGCCGGTGCGGGGTGGGGGCTGGCCCCCTAGGCCGGCCTCTCGGGAGCGGCGGGCCCCCCCGGGTCAGATCCCGGGAGCGGCGGGCCCCCTGGGTCGGCGGCCGGGGCGGGTGGGGGCCGCCGCCTGACTGGGCCGCGTCGTTGCAGGTGTGCGGTTCCCGCCGGATCCCCCTCGCGCCGGGTGCGGGGCGATGCCCGGACCCGGGTGCCCCCAGTGGACATGGAAGAGGCCCCTCTGCTGGGCGGCATGTGCAGCCCCGAGGACGAGATGGTGACAGACCTTTTCAGCGCCGAGAGTCAGTTTGTTCCTGAAAACCTTCCCCTGAAAACCCCGGTGGCGGTGAAGCACGAGGCAGACGAGTTCCACGTCTTCAAAGACGCGTACCTGGGCTCCGCGGACCCCAAAGAGCCCCTGCTGCACGCCTTCAACGCCCCGCTCGACGGGGACTGCAAGGGCAAAGTCAAAGTGGAGCTGCTGGTGGATGAGAACGGAGATGAGGAAACGCGCGGGGAGTTCCCGAGTCTTCCCAAGCTCAATCCCCTGGAAGACGCCGTTCTTCCCGCCGCCCAGCAGCCGCAAGCCTACAACCTCTACTTCCTGTCCTCCCTGCTGACCCCGCACAGGAGTCCTGCCGTCGGGCCCCTGGGCACGTGGGCCAGGGAAGGAGCCGCCCACCCCGGCGTCCGCGTGATTCCAGTAAGATCCACGTCGCACAGTACCCCCTGCACCCCTGCCCTAGTGGAGACGGGAGACTTCCTGCTTCTACCAAGATTTTTCTCTTGTCCGTAGCATCCCTGATCGGATTCACTCGTTCCCAGCAGGGCGCATCCCTTGCTAAACGCGAGATGCATTATCCAGCCAAGCCATTCTACCTGAAGGTGAATTAGGTCCTCGGTCTCTGGTTCAAACCTGGCCTAACCCAGCAGAGATCATACAACAAAAGAGGAGGGAAACAAGTAGATTTTTTTTTTTTTTTTTTGCAGCCAGGCATGTGGGAGCTTAGCTCTGTAGCCAGGGATCCCACCTGTGCCCCTTACAGTGCAAGCGCGGAGCCCTAACCACTGGACCACGGGGGAAGTCCCTAGAAAGTTTTAGAAGCGGCTTTAGGAAAGAAACCCTAGTGTCTGTGAAAACAAATGCAGCGGGAGTCTTCACGTGCCCAGCTGTTACATTTCTCCCCTTTAGATTGATAAGGGTTGTAATTCACAGCCGGGACTCACAGTTAGTACTTGTGTTTGGTGAGCCTTGAAATCAAGGTGTTAGGGCTTCCCTCTGCTAATAAGTGGCTGTTCCTCAAGCGTATGTAATATGACTCAGAGTCTACACGAATTCATGGTAATTGTCGGCCAGCTACCCTCTTTGGCTGCGGATAACTACTGGCAATTTTCTGCTTTGTTTGTTTATCTCTTTATTTTGAACCCAGACACTGGGCAGTGAAAGCACAGAGTCCTAACCACTGGACCGCCAGGGAATTCCCCTTTTCTGCTCTGTTCTTGCTGAAGCTAAACAAATCAGTTTTTAAAGGAAACAAAGGATTGTAAGGACATGTGTACTGGCCCCTCAAAAGGATCTAGTTTGGAAAACTAGATTACTCAGCTGTTAGATCATTTTAGTAAGTCATAAATTAAGCTTTTGTGGAACATTTTTGAATTGGTGTTGAGACGGCTGGAGCCTGACTTTGTTTGCATATCATAAGCCGTAGCAGCAGGAGCTTAGATTTGTTGTCTGGTGTTCTTTGAGCATAATCACTGCTCCTTAGTGCACAGGAAAGGTGGGGAGGAGAGGCTGAGGCCTAGAGAAACCAGAGAGCACACCTAGTCCCACCAGCTTTCAGCTGGTGCAGAGGTCTTCCTCGGAATCTTTTTCAGATGGCTTGAAATGTCAGACACTCCATTTTGCTACCAGACCAAACGTGTGTCCCAGCATCGTTTGCCTGTTGGTTCTCGCACGGCTCCCTTCCTGTACCAAGGGGACTCAGTGAGCATTCACCAGAGGAGGAAAGGAACTAGCTCACGTTAAAATAGTAAATTCTCTTTAAATGTAATTCAATTCTAGCAAAATAAAGGAGAGACTATTTGGATGATATTTCTTTTTCTTTGAATTTTTATTGACAATTTCCTAATTCATTAATAAAATGAAAAAGATTTAGCATGGACATGTTTGTCTTTTAAACAGAGTGGAATTGTTTTTCAGTAAATATTCAGGGTTAATTGCTAATTTCCTTTTTCTAGAAATTCATTCCCACATATTGACCTCTGTTTATTCTGTAAAAATAGGATTTCACTATACTGTAAGTAGTTCAGATATCAGTTGCATGGGGCTGAGGAATTGATATATTTACTGTATAAGTATTTGTTAATTACAGGGAGATAAGTTAAATCTAAACTTTGATGATGTGGGACTTCCCTGGTGGTCCAGTGGGTAAGACTCTGTGCTCCCAATGCAGGGGGCCTGGGTTCCATCCATGCTTGGGGAACTAGATCTCACATGCCTGCCGAAACTAAGGGTTCCAACGCCGCAACAAAGATCCCGCGTGCTGCAACTAAGACCCGGCACAGCCAAAATAAATAAATAATTTTTAAAAATAAAAATAAACTTTGATGATGTGTACATGACAAATTCCCCAAAGCAGAAAGCAGAGGAAAATTGAAAACTTTCTACGTTTCTATAAAATTTGAAATATCTAAATAAAGTTATAACTTGAAATATAGCTAAACTTTCCTCTGTCTTTTGAAACAATGATACCTAGATGCTAGTCTGCTGTGCTAAGGGATTTGGCAGTCCATGAAAACTATTAATTGTTTAGATCCCAGATTTTAAGTTAGACGATCTCCAAGTTTGGAGTCAACACCCACACTTCGAAAGATAGTTGTCTGTGCTGTGATTTTATATGAGGTCTTCAGAAAGTTATCATAGAATCACTCTTCTTTGAAGGACTTTATGACCTGCCTCCTGGCCTCTGGGGAAGCTCACCTGTACTCTCTAATAGGCAGTCTGGGCAGGTGGAGGTTAAGGAGGGGAGGGAGAGATGATGTGAGTGCAGGTTGACTGCTGCTTCCCAATCCTCCGCACATTATCAAATCTTAAAAAGAAGCACCCTGATTTTAGAACACTTAAATCTAATGGTTATTATTTTTTTAATCATCGAGACTTTTTAGTTTTTTAAATTCTATTGATTTTCAGTAACATCATTGGTATCTCTCATCATTGGTATTTTTGGTAATTTTGCCGGTGTGTCACTGAGTCGTTGCAGAGGATAGCTTAAAAACAGAGTTAAAGTTGGCAGTTATTCCCTACCCTCACTGTTTTCATGTTAATTATTGTCCTACCATTCAGTTAGGGAAGCGCTACTATTTAATTATAAACATTACTCTAAATACATTGTAAGTTACAATATAAATATTACTGAAACATCAGCAAGGATGTCAGGCTTCTTGATGGAAAAGCCAAACAATAGACTAGAACATTAATACAGCCTAGTGAGTGTGCTCCGAAAGTGGCCATAGAGGAGCAGCATTTCACGCGGTTTTAAGGAAGGTCCCATGAGGCAGCCAGCTCCTTTGGAGTAGGGGGCTGTCGAGGAGCTCAAGGGGCAGCTGACCAACTGCAGAATCTTCTCAAGCTACTTGTACTGTGTTTTTGAAGCAGCAAGAGGGCCACGTTAAAATCACATCTCCACACCTCGTGGGCAGATGGTCCTTGTCCTCGGGGTCCTTGATCCCCAGTGAGGCTGGTCAGAGGACTTGTCACCCCATCTTGCTGCCCCAGAGAGAGAATAATAGTTGGGGAGAGAGGACACTAAGGGTAAGGCTGCTCTTTACTTAAAAAATGTAACTTCTAGGGGGCTTCCCTGGTGGCGCAGTGGTTGAGAGTCCGCCTGCCGATGCGGGGGGCACGGGTTTGTGACCCGGTCAGGGAGGATACCACGTGCCGCGTGAGCCATGGCCGCTGAGCCTGCGCGTCCGGAGCCTGCGCGTCCCGAGCCTGTGCTCCGCGGCGTGAGAGGCCGCGGCAATAGGAGGCCCGCGTACCGCATAAAAAAAAAAAAAAGTAACTTCTGCAAAGAATTTTCTGTATTATGCAACTGTAAAGTACAACGTCCAAAATGTGATTTCTAAAATAACGTTTGCTTTTTTAGGTTGAAATCAAGGAAGCAGGTGGTACTATCGCAAGTAACAATCTGGAGGAAGCAACTTTTCAGAGCCTTCCGGCCCAGGAGTCCTGTTGCAAGTTCCCAACAGCACAAGAAGCAGAGGATGCCTCTGGCTGCTCTCATAAGAAAGACTCTAACCCAATGGTAATTATGCCAAAGAAAATGTGTCTGACTAACATATCAAATGTTTGACCCTTACCATTACTAAGTCAACAGTAATATATTCTCAGTCATTATTTTTCATTCTGTTTACTTGTCGTATCAGCATTTTTGGTTGTCTTATCTATGAAAAGAGGGATATAATTAGAGCCTTTGTAATGTTTCTGTCACGTCTAAGATTCTCATTTCTACTTGATCTTAGCAAATCAAACAAAGATTAGGACACCGCTCTCTTGGTTAAGGAGAGAAGCCGTAAGTGACATCAGTCCGTGCAGACCAGCGGTTGGCCCAGGAACGGGGCAGCTGGCTGAGCTGCATGGTTTGGCCTGTTGCTGGGATGGTGAAGCTCCGGTCCTGTGGCTGCAGCACAGAGGCTGCTTTCCTTCCTTCCTGCCTCCAAATTCCTGATACTAACATGCATGTAAGATAGGTAATCAGTAACATTTGCGGTTTATGCGATATCTTTGCATGTTTGTCATTTCATTTAATCCTCTATCAACTCTGCAGGGTATGCATTGTTTTTATCTACGTTTTATGGATAAGAAAACAGAGATGTTACGTAGTCTTCTTGTAAGTGGTACGTTGAGGACTCCAGGTCTCGGTGTCATGAGGACTGGGAAGTGGGGGGAGCTAGGGAGCCCAGCCCCAAGCTTTATTTTAGCGGAGCCCGGAGAACCAACATCTGCTGTCCCCCCATCAGCTCCTTATTCTGATAAAGGAGGCCTTAGCCCTAAGGCATATACTTTAACTAGAAAACACTTGAAAATGAGCTTAGCTGTGGCATACACCAGTACTCGCCTCTGTCCATGGTTCTCAGGCCCATGGGTTCTGAGAGCAGAGCTGTTCCAGGACACCTGGAGCAGGTGAGCAGGATGAGAGCTCCTCCAATTCCACCAGCCTCCTCAGTAATGTTAGAAGGCTCCCAGGAGGGACAGGGCAGAGCCCAGAACTGTGCAGTAGGCAGAGGCCTGGAAGGTCCACTCTGAGCCTTTCCCCCCAGTTTGTGCACCTGTGTGTCTGTGGCTATAACTTTATCCTCCACATACAAATAAAATTCCAACCAAACATGAATGCTGGCCTCTTATCCACCGTCAGGATGATCTGAAGGTTTGACCCAGTGATCAGCACCTCATTAACGTAGGCTCTGTGTGTGTTATTTTGGTAACATTGATCCTTTACGGTTATTTGGGTTTTCCTGTCTAGGAAACCCAAAGGCAACCTAACAGCAGAAGCCATAGCTTCTCTGGGTATCTGTGGTTTTACCGTCAGAATCAGAAGCTATGTGCAAGCAGAAACAGTGACTTCTCTCACCTTCACGTTCAAGCTGCATCCCTGTGCACAGGGCTGACTGGTGTGGTTGACCGGCCAACTCACCCGGCTCACTGAGGACGTATTTATGGTCGGAGCCCAACTAGGTGATCTTAGGGTTAACCTTTCTAAAGCGCACTTGTAGGAAATGAAATAAGTGGGTATTTTAAAAACACCCTACATGTTAACTAATAACATGTGCATGTGGCAGGAAAGAACAGCTGCCGTAAAACTGACGATTATTCTAAGTATCTGGTCAGCTACAGAGATGGAGTCAGGGGGGCAAAGTCCTTCGTATAGTTCACTGGACCTGAATGGGGCCGGGTCTGGATCGGCACACTCTCTCCGTTTACGATGACCACGGAGCACGTGGACAGGTGACGGAAGCTCGGGCTCACAGTCACCTGTTCCCTACCCTAAACCTCAAGGGCCAGACACCCGCAGAGAAAGGCGTGAGCAGGAACTTCTCTTAACACACTAAGCACATCTCCCAAGACATTTCCCAGGGGTTTTGCCCTGTGGTACCTCCAGAGAGCACGTTATTGCAGGGTAGGAAACTGAGAACATGTCTATAGTTAACCGCTTTCCATGAAAACTTAAATTCTGGATTAAAACTGTGTTCTCAGATTTAAGTTTACTTAGGTTCATATTACTGGATATCTTTTGAAAAATGAAACCTGATCATTATTTTTCATTTTAGGTGATATATCAGTTGAAAGGGGGTACACAAATGCTGTGTATAGACAATTGTGGCACAAGAGAACTAAAAGCACTTCATTTGGTTCCTCAGTATCAAGACCAAAATAATTATCTACAGTCAGGTACAAAGTAAATTAATAGAAAAATATGTCATATATCACATGGAAGTTGGTAAGTGACTATGTTTGGCTTTGTATAGAGAGTAAAAGTGAAATTGGCAGTGAGGCAATTTGGCAATCCCCATAGCCCATATGAGTGAGCTAAGAATAGAAAAAAATAACTTTAGAGATTAATTTATGTACATTGTACTGACAATCTCAAATTCTTGGATAGCTTTCCTCTCCTTCTGCTAGTTGCAGAGAGCTTTGTGATCCTACCAGGTGACTACTTGTACCCATGAGTGCTGTGGCTAGAGGTACCTGGGTTGAAACATCAAGCTTTCGCAGATTGGGCGGCGGGTTGACTGTTCAGATGTGGTAAAAACTGCATATGTTTCAATGTAAACATTTTCATGTAGTCAGTGAGAACTGCCACCCTGCTTTAATCACCATGAGTTCTGAAATGACTATATCAAATGCTGATTTATCTGCCATTCAGTTACTCAGAATCGTCTTTAAACTGGTGCGATAGTAATAAATGATCTATAAGTATTTGATTACCATCAAATGACTTAGGAATGATTAAAGAAAGGCCAAATGACACAGTTTTAGGATTGCGTTTACAAAGGTTAGACATTAATACTTGAAAACTGGGCACCTATGTGTACTGTATACATAATTGCGTTACTCTAAAGCTTGGCCTAACCAGAGCCTCTCATTATCAGATGATTCATGGACCTTGTCAATAATTTAAATCAGTATTACATCCAAATGTCATATCAACGGGCCTTTGGAGCCCAGTGCAAAAAGAAAGAGTGTGACTCCCATTCCATCCCGGTGGTCTCTTTATCCAGGGACAGGGAACATGCCTTTCAGACATTTACTTTTCTATGGTGCAGAGCGCCTTCAGGAGCGCTTTGCTGCACACCAGCCACGGCTTCTCCGGCTCCGTTCCCTGCGGGTCAGAGCTGCATCTGCTCCTCTACAGGCAGAGAAGGGTTCTTTCCCAATTCCCTTCCTTCTGGAACATGACAAAATCCTAATGCCTTTAGATCACCTACAGAAGGAAGATTTACATAATGCTCTCCAAGTCTATTTCCTTGTCATGTCATCATAACTGCCCCCCCCAGCCCAGTCTCCTTTGTTTTGCTGTGCACACATTAAATATCACCATAAAATAAATGCATTCTGTTACCGAAGTCTTAAGGTTACATCATTCAAAGAATGCACAAACCTGGAGCAGGAAATGTGTTCAGCTGGTGGTCAGTCAGGAGACTAAGACACATTTCTCCGGCCACTTTGACTCAAACATAGAGTTTCACAGGGACCTTAGTGTCTCAGGGATGTTTTGCACGGCACCCTGAGGCCAAAGAAATACCTATCGGTTCCAGTCTTAAGTAGTTTGGTCCCAGTAGCCTAATAAGTATTTACATCCTGATTAGTTAGTAACCATTTGAAGAAGAGTGCAGGTAAATTGAAAGTAGTTCATGTGGCGTCCTACAGATGGTGCTGTGCTCTCCTTGAAAATGTGACATGCCTAGCGCGTCCCTGGTGAGTTCGGGGCAGCACTGGAGGGCACCTTAGCGCACAGCTTGGGAACCTGGGCACTGACAGCATTTTTTATCATAGCTATCCCCAGAAGCTCGAGTGAAGTAGCATTATGACAAAGAAAAGGGTGTAATAAGTAAAAACAACAACAAAAAAACCCAAAAACATTGACCAGAAAGGTTTTATAGAAAACATAAATAGGATCAAGATAAGTGTCAATGACTTTGCACATGTCCAGCTCAGGATACATGATCATTTTTGTACTTTCTTCCATGTGCAAGTGGGAGAGGAACAATATATGCTATCAATTAATTGTAATTGTCTTCCTTACAGATGTCCCTAAACCCATGACTACTTTAGTAGGAAGATTTTTGCCAGTACCAGCAAATTTAAATCTCATTACACAACAAGTGAGTCATTGTTTTAATTAAAAAAAATACAATAGGGGGCTTCCCTGGTGGCGCAGTGGTTGAGAGTCCGCCTGCCGATGCAGGGGACACGGGTTCGTGCCCCGGTCCGGGAAGATCCCACATGCTGGGGAGCGGCTGGGCCCGTGAGCCATGGCTGCTGAGCCTGCGCTTCCGGAGCCTGTGCTCCGCAATGGGAGAGGCCACAACAGTGAGAGGCCCGCGTACCGCAAAAAAAAAAAAAGTTTAAAACGCTTTTATGATTACACCATAATATGCATAGATTAAATATAATTATAAGAAAAATGTGCTCTTTTCCTTAAGTCTTGTTTTTTTTTTAATTTTTCAGTTTTGACAGTCTAGGGTTGTATTTTTTTTAATTAATTAATGTATTTATTATTTATTTTTGGCTACGTTGGGTCTTCGTTGATGCGCGCGGGCTTTCTCTAGTTGCGGCGAGCGGGGGGCTACTCTTCGCTGTGGTGCGCGGGCTTCTCATTGCTATGGCTCATCGCGCAGAGGTGGCGTTTAAAGCCACGAGACTAGAGGAGATCTCTGAGGCAGTGAGTATAAATAGAGTGAAATATTTGCTGAGTGAGTAAATAAATACTTCTCGAATGATCCATTAGCCAGGAGGGGCAAGGAGTTAATCAGGGCCGGAGATGAGTGTCAGCCTGATGCTATGAGCGCCTGATGCAAGTCTCTGTTGATGCTGCACGTAGGCCTCTACCTCCTTGCCTCCTCCACACCACCGGTCTTGTTTTGCTAATGGTTTCAGCCCCAGTCAGCAAGGCACACGTTGGACTTGCTTTTCTACCACTGAACTCATGCACTGAAAGGCCCCTTTGGACCATAGTCTCCCTCTTTCTGCCCCTCCCCTCTTTTCCTTGGCTGTGTTTAGACCTACCTCATTTTGGCTCCCCCGACCTCTTATCCAGTGTGGACCTTGGGGTAATTATTTTAGCAATGCCTTTGCTGCAACCCTAGAACCCTGGCTTCCTTGCCAAACCCCGATTCTGTATATTCTTCAGCTCTTTGCTACTCAGAGTGCGTGCGGTGTGTGGACCAGGAGCGTGGGCATCACTAGGAAGCTTGTTAGAAATGCAGGATCTCGGGCTCCACCCCAGACTCACTGACACAGAAACTGCATTTTAACAAGATCCCCAGGTGACATGACGGGGAAGCACCCCCTTAGGTTTTATTTCTTCCATCCTAGGCAGTTCGACATTGCTGAGGAAAGTCATGGATTCTAGTATAAAGCTGCCCTAGATTTACCACCTATGTAGTACTGAAAAGACATCTCTCTTTCTCTGCTTTACTTCGGGGCTAAATAAGCAAAGGAGAAAAAGAGCAATTGTATCTGGTTTATGCAAAGAATTGTCTCAACCCCAAGAACTGTGAAATCCTTTCTTCAAAAGAATGCAAAACTTTGGACTGCTACCTGGAGATGTTGGCCCAATAATTAGGTGTCTGGGTGACTGCAAAGGAAACAGCTGCAGTAACCTGTGAACGCTTCCCTCCAGTAAAGTGAGTGAGAGGAGAGCAGAGCCCCCCAGCTCTCGGCCAGACCCAAGAGGGCGGGTCCTGGGGGTGACTCCTCAGTGGGACTCGGGGTTTGGGGTGGGAGGCAGATTTGTAATGAAGGAGTTGGACCCAGAGTGGTTTCTTAGTGTCTTCAGACCCCAACAGGGATTACACACTATTTAAAAACAGGCAGAAGAGAGAAAAGAAGGAAGATGAATAAAATGTGTTTTTCCAAGACCATGCTTTTTCTTTCTTTCTTTCTTTCTTTTTTTTTTTTTTGGCCTCACGCTTGTGGGATCTTAGTTTCCCAACCAGGGATTGAACCCAGGCCCTCGGCAGTGAAAGCACGGAGTCCTAAGTCCTAATTCCCTGGACCGCCAGGGAATTCCAAGACTATGCTTCTTACATAAAGCTTATTTTTAAATTTCAAGTTTTCAGGGACAAGGATAGGATGTTTAACTGTGATATATACAAATAATCTCAAAACCTAAATTTATTCAACACTTTAAATTTCTTCAAGCTTCTGATAAGAAGAAAATTAGGTCAGTGTTGATTTTGCTACCCTTTCCTTTCCCTGTGAGCCATGCTAATGGATAATATAAAGGAAAATGAGAACGGAGAAAGCAAAGGACATGGATAATGCAAAGATTATGACATTGCTTTTGAATTTGTTAAAATTGACTACAAAATTTTTTATGACTAGATGAAAAAGTAATGGTTGCCAATGAGACTTCAGATGTCAAGATCTCTTGTGTTGTACTAAGAATATAATAATAATTAAAGAACATTTTTAGCTTACAGAAATTTGTAGTTGAATTTATTTCACAGTTGGTAGTTCATCAAAATGAAAAAGATGCCCATTGCAATGCCGCCTGCCAGCCCACCGACAGCTGTGTGTACTGCTTGCCAGCTTGTGGATGGCCCGGCCCAGAATCCATAGCCCACTTCTGTCTCTGTCCACAGTCAGGGCTTTCTCACCCCAGGGCATCCTGTGGTCAGGCGGGGTGAGATGACTGGGCTGGGCTCCTCCCACTTCTGCTGAAAAGCCTCGGCTGGAACCTGCTCAGGTGTTAGCAGAATCATGGTGGTAATAAGGCCTGGATGAATGTAAAGGGATTGTGATGTAAACCTCTAGAAGAAAAAGAATCATTTTTATCTGTACCTAGGGGCTGACGGGAATAAACTCAAAATGTATACTAATTCAAATCATGCTTGCCTTTGACTTTACACAGCTTGATAATGGAGCCTTACCATCCGTAGTCAACGGGTCTGCTTTCCCTTTGGGATCAACTCCTCCAGGACCACCAAAAATGACTTCGGCTAGGTAAGGATTAAAAGCAATCAATTGTCACTTACTTTAATGTAAGAGTTTAAGAGGCTCTTGGGTACATTTGTGATTTTTTTCCTGAGTTTTAAAATTAGTTTTACCTGAAAACTTTTATGACTTCTAAAATATGATGTTTATATTCAGCAGTGCACTAACAGTGTTGCTGCGCATGTCTGGTTTGTGGCTGCTGGAAAGACTGGTCTGTAACCTCCATTTGCTTCCACTCTCCGTCCACCGTCCGCTGTCATTGTTTCAGAGACTTGCTGCCGTTCCTAGCTCTGTCTTGAGTTCACGTTGATTTAAACTTAGCTGCCGTTTCTTTTTTGCTGTCATCAACATAAGTAATGGTGTGGCAGTACTTAATGTCACTTAATGTCGACGGCAGTCTTTATGTGCCTTTATGGCTGCCTCTGCCCGCTGCCTTCCCTGTTCTGTCAGTTCACGTTCAATGGCAGGGGCCGAGGCACACAGTCTCCAGGTGGACGTGGCTGCTCTTATCTGGGGCTTCGTCTTGCCATTTTAAAGTCATGTCTATAATTGTAACTAATTAAACTAACCAAGCCGGTTGAAACTCTTTGTTGAGTTAAAGAGTAACATTCATGTGCTATTAGTAGATGGGGCAGCTCTTTCTGTTCACGGAACCCTTTCGTTGGTGATGGAGATCAGTCTCTTCCTGCCTTCCGAAGTTTTGGGGCACACAGCCTAATGCAGATGTACATCTGAGGACCCGAAAGAAGTCAGGGCAGGCAATTTAGGAAACGTAGACTGTAGCCTCTGGAGCCTCCGGGCTCCTGAAGTGTCCACCATCAGGCACATCCCCACCGCGGCGCTGCTGAGTGTGAGGACGGTTGTCCGGGGCAGTGAGAGGCTTAGGTGGAGTTCTGGAGACTGGCTGGGATTCAGTCACACTCCACCTCCGCGACGTCGCTGAAGAGTGTCGGTTGCTCGTGTGACTTGCTGCTTCGGTCTTAGCTGTTGGTTGCGGAGCTGGTCAATGACTCTCACTTAATTTGATGGACTAAGACTATAGGAGCCTTTCTCCTGCCTCCACTCTTGCGCCATGGATCAGCGAGGGTATGGCTGCTGTTGCTGTAATTGGTTCTAGAATCACGGCTCTTAATGTTTCTGGACAAAACAACTCTGTGGGCAGCCTCTAGATTCTGCTGCTATGTAATACTGCCAGCATAGTGTTACACCGTGTACCCAGGGCGTTACTGTCCTGAAGATACTCACTTCATCTTTCTTGTCATCTGGGAGCATCTGGCCAACAGTATTGCACCACCATGTGCTTTAGCGTGTCTAGCGCATTCAAGGGAATTTGGTGTTTCTAACACTTTAGTTCAAGTGTGTGCTCTCAGAGCTACAGTGCCATTTGAGGTTTCTCTGTGTTGCAGCTGGTACACGTTTCCACAGAGGAGCAGTAGTGAGGAAGTTTTCACTGCAGTGTATTTCTCCTTTTTCCCACCCTCCCCCTGCCTTCTTCCCAGTCTCTACTAGGTTTTCTCTAGTGTGAAGGAATTATGCAGGTCATAAAATATTTTTCTATTATAAATGATGTGCCAGGAACAACATGAGCTTTGTTTTTGTATTTTTTTGCTGCAAATAATTACTTGATGTCACACCACTGAACCAGCCACATGATTTTCATCTCAACATCCATGGTACTGACAGTGTGCTGGAATCTCTACCAATTTATTATTTGTGGTGAGGGAGCTGTCAGAAAACTGTTTGCTGCCTGTCTCATTCTGTATGAGTTCCCAACCACAACTAATTGGCTAGACCTCTTTATCTCTTTGTTAGGCTTTTTTTTTTTTTTTAAACTTCCACGAGATAAGAGGGTCAAGCTAGGTCTGAAGACATCAGAAAAGAAATTCTGTCAGCCCAATACTGTTTAAACGTTCTAAAATAGTAGATGACGTAAAAGCAGGCCAACTTGGGCCTTACGGCCAGCAGTCCATATGGGTGAATTCACCCAATCGTCATTCTTTAGAGATAGGTGGTGAACTGGCTAACTTATTAACTACCTTATCATATGAATAAAAATTCACGTCCTGTCACTCTGCATAGCTTTAATAATCTGATTATCAGTCAGGCGTTAATGTGAATTTTGTTACATCATTGAGGCCTTTATTTTTGGTGACATAATGAACATTATAATATGCAAGAGTCCGCTTCTCTGGAAATTTTTTCTTAAAGATAAGGTCATATCTCAACTGTGGTACAGTTTATTTATAATACTTTTCTGAGGCAGAGTTGTCCAGATCTCTTCTAACCCTTTACTCTTCAGATTGGCAAAAAGAGTAGTCAAACATTATTAGAGCCATGGAAGTTTTTTCCCAGTTTAGTCCATTACAAGGAACTTGTCCCTTTACTGTCCCCTCAGGCGCTCTGTGCTCATCCCTGATGTGGTGTCTTTGCTCGTGCTGTTATTTCAACTGAAACATCCTTTTGTTGAATAACAAAAAACTTCACACCCTTGAAAGTCAATGTCAAGTTCTACTTCTTACAGAAGTAGTTTGTTTTGTTTTTACATCTCTATTAAACTGCCCCTGAATTTTGTGTCATTTACAATCAGTATCATATAATTTGATAGTTGATTATATAATATCTTCTGTTCTCTAATTTTTCAATTGTATATATCATCTCATGTCCCAAATTATTTGGTGGATTCCTCTAGAACAGGCACTGTAAATTTAAAAATATATATATTTTTTGGTGTTCCCCTGAAGCTCTTATGACAGTCCTGGCCACATGGTGATCTCTTAGTCAGTGCCTGTTGGCATCTTCCTGACACTGTAGGTACTCAGTGACTTGTCCTCTCTGCTTCCACAATTGTGGCAGGTCACCACTGGAGTGTCTCCATGGACCTCCACCTCATTCTTAAAGAGAAGAGTTTTGGTTCCTCTGGACAGGTAGTGCCAGGCCACCCCGTGCCCCATTTTAGAGGCAGGGCTGAGGGCAAGAGCAGTGAAGTCTGTGCGCATGTCCCCTTCCCCTGAACAGCCCATGTGTGATCCAGGGTGGGTGGGCCAGGAGCAGTGTAGCCAGATCTGCCACCTCCAGGCACCCATGAGAATAGAAGGCTGCAACTCTCCTCTCTCTAAAGGAGAGAACTAGACTAGGCGAAGAATAAATTAATATAGCATTCAGTGACATAGTATGGGGACATTATTTTAAAAACGAGAGACATCTCCAGAAGAAGTAACACTTAGCAGCTCACCCAGGAGTCAGTTACCATTTGCTGTTTCAAATGGGGGAGGACGGGGTCACGAAACAGAAGCAGAGCCGGTGAGAAGAGTGGCGGAGCCCTGATGAGCGAAGCAGCCAGAGCAGAGGGGAGGGTGGGCTGAGCTGAGGCTTAGACTGACCTCAGCCCTGACTGGAGACGGTTGTGTTTGTGAGGGCACGGAGCACAGGCCGAGGGTAGTTCCCATGCTCCGTGGGGTGACAGGGGACTGTCAGCAAGCCCTGTGTGTGCCAAGCACTATAGCAGCTCCTGTAGGAAACCCGAGACCAGGATGTGTCCCTGCCCGGAGCAGCCAGTGGTTGCAGAGGCGAAGGCTGCATACGCCATCTCGGGGAGCAGGTGGCCGAACTCGAGGGAGGGAGGGAGGGAGAGCCCCAGTCACAGCCGGGGTTTTGACACGTGTGCTCCTTCTCGTCCCCAGATCTACCCACCGCCTCACGTGGCCAACATCCCAAGTCCCCTCAGAAGCAACACTTCTAAGCAGCCCTTGGGAACTTGTCCCGGTTTCTTAACCCACAGCCGCCTCTCAGGTTTAGCTGCCTCCAACGCACACTCATCTCTCCTCCTCCTGTGCCCTTGGAGATGGCTTCTAGGCTAATCCCCAAAGGAATGGTGAGGAGGGAGGTCCCCAATGCCCACATGACACATTCCAAACACGCTTTGATACTGGTGGTAATCCTAGCTGGACAGCTCTAACAATGTGAACAGCCGTTTATCTGCTAGTCTTTAATTCCTACTTTTCGTTAGTGTCTGATTTTGGAAAATACAGAAAATAAAACTAAAAAGCTATTTGGTGTGGGGAGCCACACACAGTAGAGGTTTAAACAGATCAGTGGAAGAAACTCGGGGAAGGCTTCTCGGGGAGCAGACAGCGATAGGGTCCCTGGACGTGCAGCTGGACCTGGCCAGGCTCGCGCCCCCACGTGTGAATGTGCGTGCCACACCCCCTCCTGATCAGGCACCGATAAATAACACCTATAACTCTGTGGTGTTGAGATTTTCAGTATTCGTTCAAAAACACCAGATGCTTAGCTAATTCTCTTTTTAAAGAGTAACGATCTGAATACATTTTCTTTTTTAATCTTTATAGAGTAACTATTAGTTCATGGGACACAGAGTCTAAAAAGCCATGTAACTGTACCAAATCACAGTGTCTGAAATTGTAAGTAATCCCAAATCCTTCATTATTAAATAGAAATAAGGTCATTTAGATGTCAGTAAGTGGAGCAGAGTCCAGACGGACCTGAATGGCTAGTAGCGTATAGGTTACAGTTAAGACTCCACAGCTGGGTCCTGACGCTCCTTGTAAACCAGAGCAACAAGAAGCCACACTTTCTGCATAAACCTGGCTGGGATCTTTTGGTGTTATCTTGACCAACTAACCTAGGAAAGGACCTCAAGTGGTGTGATTTTCTTGGATTTAGGTTTACCTTGTTTAGCACCCCAGACAAGTGCTAAACACGGCATCCTTGTTGAGCATTAACTGTAACATTTCCACCTCCTAGTTTTTAAAAGTTTGATGCATTGGTTTACTCTATATTGAATTCCTCTTAGAAACATTCTCCCCCAGGGATGCCAGCTCCCTGGAGGCTCGCTCAGCAGCGTGGTAGGGCAGGTTGTGAAGCAGAATCATGGGCTGGGGTGGGTGGTGTGGCTGAAATAGGAAGCGGACCAGCCACCCCGACTGACGGCACCGTCCCCACCCTGTCACGCGGACACTCTCACTGGTGTGGTCTGCCGCTCTCAGCCTCTGCTCCGGGCTGCTGCCTTCTGCCCTGAGTGCCTGCCTAGCTTTGTTATGTGATGGAACGGGAGATGCCGCCCCGCCCGATGTCTAACAACCCTAGCCACCATCTCCACGTGATTCTTCCGTTGCAGAGCTTCTGCTGAAGTCACTGAGAGCTCCAGTGATGGGACAGTGATGTGGGGGTGCAGACGTGGCTAAAAATCCAGAAGTCCATGAAACTTGGTTCACAAAACAAAATGGAGAAAAAATCTGATGTTTTAAAGTTAATGTTGAAATCTAGGGTTGACTGTATGTGAATACTGAGTTGTCATTGGTTTAGTCTGTGAATGCGAGGCCTGTACCTGTCTGAACGTTGGAAATGCCACGAGACCACTGATCAGGAGCTCTAAAAATGCAGCTGGGTGAGGAGGAAGGAGAGCAGAGGGCAAAGCCCGGACCACACGACACTGTCAAGCCGGAGTGGCCGGCCCAGATGGAAGTTCTGATGCGGTGGAGGACCAGGTGGTAGAGTCTAGAGTGGACAGAGCCGGGGGTGGGCGCGGCTTCCTGTGCACAGGGGCTGCCAAGCTGCTGGCTGGGCTGGCGACTGGGGAGCCTGTGAATAACCCATGAAGCCTAGAGCAAGGTGTAGACTATGACGGGGGACGGAATGAGGTAACTCTTAAGGACGTGGAGATAAGATGAGTCTCCAGGAAGGGTTTAACTTATTGATTACCTCATAATGGAAAAGCACAAGAAAGAGCTTCCTGCCTAGAGGCAGCTTTCCAGATTAATTGGTGACTTGACACACTAAAGAAAGAATTTATGATCACAAGGGGGCTCGGTCAGCACTGGAACAAAGGAAAAGGACGCTCAGAGCGTTTCCAGTGCTGTCCAGGGAAGGGAGGCAGTGTTGCTGGGGGCCACGGGTGCGGCCTTCTCCAGAGACGTGCTGTGTGCTGTGTGCCGTGTGCCGGGGGGCTTGCACCCTCCCGTTGTGCCCCGTGACTCTGCGCCTCTGTTACCACGCTCAGCGCCGCCGTTTAGCTTCCTCAGTAGCTCCATCCCGAGGAGCAGGGGGCCCTGGGTAGAGGCTGCAAACGTTATGGGCACCGGAGGGGTTATTTCCACCATAAATTAACACACAGCATTCTGAGCAGTGCATCGCGGTTTGGTTGTTATCAGTCTGTCACTGAGAAACCAATTATCTCTGGAAATACTGCTTTTGGAAAGGCCAAGGAATGGGCAAATGTACCCCCGCGGAGCTTCTTGGAGAGACCCGTGAACTGGTGCTGGCGGCAACACCACTCTGTCTCTCAGTGTGCCACAGGCACTCGCACTGGAGCGAGTCAGGGGTGGGTTCACCGTTGCCTGCTTCGCTAGCAGGCTTCACTGCTTCGCTAGCAAGCATCACCACTGGCTTCCTTTAGCTCTTTACTCCCCGCAGCTAAGCCACGTTCAAGGCAATGGAATCTAATTTTCTTGGAGTGCATTTGTCCTACTTTATTTGGGAGTCTCTCCTGGATAAAGGTTAAGAATGATTACTACTAATTGGCCATTAATAAAGAGAAAAACACATTATTGTATTTTTTAGAAATCAAAGTGATACATACACGTGGGTAAAAATCAGTGACTATATCTGATTATGATGGAAAGTCCTAGTACCCTGCTCCACCTCTCCCCACTCTCTGGACTCCTCCCTAGAAGCTACCATTTTAGTGACTTCTGTTTTCAGGCTTTCTGAAGTTTGCTTCCGCGTCTGGAAAGGTTATCTATTGCCTTCTTGCTGTGGGAGAGGAGGGGCCCACTCTGCACTCACCCCCTTTGCTAGAGCCGCTCTTTGTCGTGCCTTTGCTGATTATGCTCGAAACCTGAAATCATGTGCTCCAACCTTTTGTTGTTGTTGTTCCATTAGCCAAAAAAAGCTGAGAATTATTTTTAAATGATAAAGTTAATCTGTATAATTAAAATGGTGTTGATGTAAACTTAATTAAAAGGTAGATAAATGTTTTGTGATTATTTTATTGAAAATTTATCGATTATTAAAAATTGATTTTAAGATTTTATAAGTAGTTCATGTCTACCTTTCCATCACTGTGGGAAATGATTTTCTTAATAATTTTTATGCATTTTAAACATTGATTTACTGCATCATGATTAGGTTATTAAAACACTGATTTGTAACCCACTTTTGTATCAGGATGTTTTTTGATACAGGCAGTGACATGTGTTAAGTTCTGAACCTTTGGACAATAATTTCATAGAGTGATAAGGAACCCTCTGCAGTGGAGTGGAGAAAGGGCTCTTCTCTTTCACGAGCACGCTGAAGGAAGGAATTGGCTTTATGTTATGGGTATAGGGTTTTTCCATGGCAGTTTTAATTAGCCCTTTCATGTATCGACTTTAAAGAAATCCAAACTCAATTTTTTAAGCATCTTCCATTCCAACTCAATTTTTGCTGAGATACTGGGTGGGACTTGTTGGGAGAAGTTATACTATCTAATTTTTCACCCTAATCAAATCTAAATCAAGATTTTAATCATAGATTGGGTAGTCTCCAATATTGCTTCTTCAAATGGCCTTTGCCTCTGCCTCAGGTTAATTGGATTAATTAATTAACTAGAATGAATTAACCAGAATTCTGTGGAGTAGAAGGTCAAATCTGGATGGTCATTTTTTTATAGTCTCTTGTTCCTTACTTATACTTTTGATCCCTTCTTTTATATTTTAGAATAATAAATACTTAATTTATATTCTATAGCTTATAATTCTAATATTAAAGTCTCTGCTTATCTGATTCTGGTGTTTGTTTCTTCTCTCGATCTTTCACTCATTATGGCTTGTTACCTCATGTATTTTGTGATTTTCTGTGTGTGTGTGTGTGTGAGAGAGAGAGAGAGAGAGAGAGAGAGAGAGAGAGAGAGAATTATAATCACTGGAACTTTATATGTGGGAATTCTTTGAGGTTGGCTTGAGAGTACATTTCTTCAGAGAAAGTCTGAGTTTGTTTCTACTTGGGACTTGGTGGCCCCTTCAATTTGGACAACCTAAAATTTTTGGCTAAGACTTTTTTTTTTAGGCCACACAGTTAATATGAATTCAGGTCTCAAACCCAAGTGAGCCCCCTCCTCTCAAGGCAAGGCACACATGCATTTTTCTTGCCCTTTCTTTTGCAGGGCATTTTTCCTAGTTCATTCTTCCACTGGGTACAGACCTTCTACCGTTCCAGCTTTATGTGTAGATCTTGGAGCTGATCCCATGCCTTGAGCATTAATGTATGTAAATATATTAAATATATGTAAACACATGTGTGAGTGTATAGAGCACTTAGAGCAATGCCTGGCATATTGTAGATGTTCTGTTTGCCATTATTATGGTTGTTGTCCCCCACTCTTCCTCCCTGTAACAGTTAAAACCAAAGCCTTTGGTTGTTGGGATCAGCGGAGCCCTGAGATAGCTGCAGGCTTCAGCTTCAGCTTCCCCCGCTGAGTGTTTGCTTCTCTTTCATTTTTTGGTCTCTGAGGCATTTCTTTAATTTTTTTTACCAGTTCAAATATGCATCTAAAGCGTTTCAAATATTTATTCCAATGTTTTCAAGTGTTCCTAGCTGGGGATTTGTCAGGGTGCCAATAAATGAAGAGTGAGTTTCGAATATATATCATCTCAAATCTCTTCAAACACTACAGCTAATTCTAGGATACAATGTGCTTGTGAGAAGTGACTGTGCCACGGGGTATCGCAGGTATTTTCTTGACAGTATTATCACCTTCTCGTTAAGTGACAGAGTAAGATTACCCACAGAGTGCTGGAATGTTGCCAGCCTGCCAGCACTGAAACTGTCTGTACCTCAAGGACAGCATCTTTAACAGATGGTGCTCACTTGGTATTTCACAGCCAAGAGAGGGGCCACCAAACCTCAAGTGATGGCTGTAGATGTGGTTTCCTGGGCAATGGTGAGAGTAGACTGAAGAAGGGGGACAGCACGAATACCTTGTACAAGAATACCTAGACTGCAGATGGCATGGTGACAGAGCGTAAACTCACAGGAATGAGGCATGCCCTGAAAGACCACCATCCACTCTCATTCATCAAGCTGCAGGCAGTCAGATTTTCTTCCACTGAAGACTTGGAACCCTGACCTCTGTCTTGACTGACCCACCAAGCGGGGGAGCCTGAGACCAGAGAGGGTGATGCTTTTCCAGCTCTCTTCGTGTGGCTGCCACTATCGCTGTTACCAACAGGAGCAGACCAGTCTGAGCCTACTAGGAGAGGAAAGCAATTCTGCATGGAGGGGAAGCCCACGTAAGTAGTAGAAGGGAGTGGAAGTTTGGCTGGGGGCCAAGGTGTATATCCCGGCCCTGGACATGGGTTTTCGACCCTGTCTGACCCTCATTCTAACCCCAAGAGAGAGCACGAGCGTAAGTCTTATGCCAAGGAGGACTGTGTCTTATTTACGACTGTATCACCGTAGCAAGAGGTCCATGTCTCCTGGGCCCTCAATACGTATGGCTGAAGGCGAGCAGTGACTTTTGATGAACAGAAGTTTTAAATTTAATGTAGTCAAAATTATCACGTGTCTTTATTAGTTTTTTTACATGTCTTTATTATTATTGCCTTTTTGTGCCCTGTTTAAGAAATCTGTCCATATCCCAAGGTTACACAGATGTGTCATTAGACTATTTCTAAAAGTTTTAAAGGTTTGCTTTTTGTCATTGAGGCCTTATTGCACCTGAAATGGATTTTTCTGAGGGTATTAGGTAGGAATCTAATTTTTTTTTTCCACAGGTACAATTAATTTTATAGCACCACTTCTTGCAGAACCGTAATATGGTCCCCCACGAACTGCAGTGTGTTCCCTGTCAGCTGTCGAGGTCTGAAGTACACATGTGGGTGTGGTTCTGGGTTCTTAATCCTGCTCCTTGCGTGGATCCCGCTTCTTAGTTGTAGTGAGTCACCTGTGAATTTCCTCCACCTTTGCATTTAAACAGTCATCTTGCCTGCAGAGAAGGACCATGGTATCTTTCCTATCTCATCCTTTTCCTTGCCTTGTAGTCTTAGCTCGGACCTCAGCGCGGTGATGAAGGGAAGTGCTGGTGCTGGCATCGCCTTGCTCCTGATTTTATTAGAAACACTTCTAAAATTCCCTTACCCTGCCCGAAATAAGATATTTGCTGGAGGTTTTTGAGAGATGCTCTGTAGTAGGTAGAAGACATGCTTAGACACTATTTCAAAGACTCTAAATGACAACCATTTCAGGGCTCTGGGGCAGCTGATCAGTATCAGTGTCTCCACCTCCTTTATCAGCTGCTCTGCCATCCTCAGGTGAGTGGTTCGGTTCTGTGGGCTAAGAAGCCTGCCCCAGCTGCCACCCTCACGTTTGCATTCCACCCACTGGGGAAGAAGAAGAGGAGGGCGAAGGCACACTCCTTACCTTCCAAGGCGTAACCAGAAACTGCCACAGTCACTTGCACTCGTATCCCTTTGGCCAGAACCTAGTCATGTGGTCAGACCATACCGGGTAGGAAGCTGGGAAGCGGAGTGGAAATTGAGCGGAGTTGACCACATGCTCAACCAGAGTTGCTGGCAAGGGGCAGAGTAAGGGGAGGGTGGGTCCTTCTCTGCCACATGCTCACTTCGAGCTAAGGAAGTGTCCTTCTATGCCTGGTTTCCTAAGAGGTTTTCTTTTTAAATTCTTATTATAAATGAGTGGTGATTTTATCAAAGCCTTTTTGCCTGCATTCATTGAAATGATCAGATTGTTTTCCTCTTTTAATCTTACAGTTTGATCTATTACAACATTTTCTAATGGTCATCCACCCTTGTAGACCAGGGATTAAACCCAATTTGATCATGATGTACTAATGTTATCTTTTGTATGTACTGCAAGATTTAGTTTTCAATATGTTGCTTAGGATTTTTGTATCTTTTTCATGAGTGAGATAGATCTGTACTTTTCTTTTCTCATATTTTCTTTGGTTTTTGTTTTAGTGCTGAATTGCCTAATAAAATGCATTAGCAGTCTTGCCCATTCCCACTGGACCCTCTTCTTTTTCTCTAGCCTCTGAAAAGGTTTGGGCAAAGTAGGACTTACTAGTTCTCTGAATAATTCCATTTTGGTTTGTATATTTTGAGTCTATAGTGAAGGGTTATACAAATTCATGATTGTTATATCTTTTTTGTGAATTATTCCAATGACTGTTAAATATATCTCTGTAACCTATTGCTTTTTGTTTTATATTTGGTTTTTTTTTTTTTGGTTTCATATTAATGTTGCTATACCACATTTTCTTTGGTTAGTATTAGCAGGTTGTGCTCATAACATCCCTTTATGTTCATACTTTCTGTGTGGTAGTTATGTTTTAGGTGTGTCTCCTGTAATCTAAATATAGTTGGCTTTTTAAAAAGCAAATCTAATAATCCATGTTTTAATAGACTTTAAAAATCCATTTGCATTCTTTGTCTTATTATTGGTATACGTGGAATTATTTGTACCACCTTTTTTTGAAGGCTTTTTTTTTTAACATCTTTATTGGAGTGTAAATGCTTTACAAGGGTGTGTTAGTTTCTGCTTTATAATGAAGTGAATCAGCTATACATATACATATGTCCCCATATCTCCTCCCTCTTGCGTCTCCCTCTGAAGTCTTAAAGTTTATTTATTGAAGTTCTTTTCTTTCCCCAGTAAAATGGCAGCATTTCACGCATGCTCTCTGCACCTTTTGCTTTTTAAAATCGTGGTGAAATATGCAAAACATGAAATTTACCATTTTAACCATTTTTAAATGTATAATTCAGTGACATTAATCACAGTCACGATGCTGTGCAACCATCACCATCATCCCACATGGAAACTCTGCCCACATCAAGTAGCTTTCCGTTACCCCCTTGCCCCAACCCCTGGTAACCTCTGTTGTACTTTCTGTCTCTTAGTTTTCATATTCCAGGCACCTCATGTAAGTGGTTTCATGTAATATTTGTCCTTTTGAGTCTGGCTTCTTTCACTAACATGATGTTTTCAGGGTTCACCCATGTTGTAGCGTGTATCAGTACTTTATTTTTTTTCAGGCTGAATAATATTCCACTGTATGTACAGACCACGCGTGTTTATCCGTTCATCTGTTGATGGACACTTGGGTTGTTTCTGCCTTTTGACTGTTGTGAATAATGCTGCCTATGAACATGGGTGTGCAAGTATCTGCTTGAGTCCCTGCTTTCATTTCTTTTGGGTGTATACCTAGAAGTGGCATTGCTAGATTATATGGTAATTCTATGTTTAACTTTTTCAGGAAACACCTTACGGGTTTTCACAGTGACTGCACCATTTTACATTCCCACCAGAAATACACAATACCACTTTTGTGTTTTCTGATTACCGCTTTTTCTTTGCTTCTTTTTGCCTGATATATGTTTTAGGAAAGTAGCCCTAACGGCAAAGTGGAGGAAGTTGAAAGTTAAGAGGCTATCACAACAGTATAGACAAAAGATGATGATGACCTGAACTAGGGCAGAGATGGTAGCAACAAAGAAAAAATCCACAGATTTAAGAGACATTTCAAACATACGCATTGTAGCATTTTTTCCACTCATCATTTATTCATTCCACAAAGTATTTTTGAATGCCTGTGATTTCAGGAATAGGGAAGACAGAAATGAGCAAGAGAGTTATGGTCCCTGCCCTCTCAGCAGTCACAGTCTAGTGGGGGAGACAGACATGAATAAAACAATCACACACGTGGAGGTCATGGTGGAAAGGAGCAGCAATGGGCAGAGGGCGATGGGGGGAGCTGACCAGGTATGACAGCCAGGAAAGCTTCCCAGAGGACAAGAGGGGTGTTGGATGAGGGGGCAGAGGTAGATTGAAAGTGGGTTGATAAGAGTGTTCTAGGCAGAGGAAGCAGCAGGTGCCAAGGCCCTGTGGCAAGAGAGAGAGGGTACACGGTTCTTGGAACAGGAAGGAGGCCAGTGCCACTTGTGTAGTGTTGTTCATTATTCCAAAATATATAAGATAATCTGAATGTTCAGTATAAGGGGAATTATTAACTAAATTATGATGCCACTGTAGAATGGGGTATTGTTCAGTCATTAAAATGGCATGTAAATCTATTTACATGTAATATTAACACTCATAACATTATATTGATAAGTAAGTAATGAAAACAAACTGTCACATTGATTACTGACATTGTTACATAATAAAAGCACATTGAAACAGTGTATAGAATACGATCTGTTTTTTATATATTATATGTAACCAAACAACATGTATTTATTTTAATATGTATAGTTTTACAGAAAAACTCTGAAATATATTTGCCAAATGATCATCTCTAGGGAGTGGGATTCTGGGTGATTGTAATTTTTCCTTTTTGCTTATTTACATTTTTAAAAACTACAACAAATGTGATTTACTTGTATCAAGAATAAAATTAGCAAAGACATTTCTGAGCCAGAATCAGTAGACTTGGTTAACCCCTTGGATGTGAGTAAAGAGAGAAAGGTAATCATCAGAAATGACTCAGGGGTCATGTTACTGGGTGGATGGACACCATGAATGCAGAGAGAGACTACAGAGTGAGCACAGTGAGGGCTGAAGGTGAAGGTCAGGAGTTAAGGTGTGGACACGCTGAGTTGGAGGTGGAAATGTCTGATAGGGTGGAAATGTCTGATAGGAAGTGGGGAATGTGGTTCTGGAGCATAATAGTGTCACACGCTGCTGAGAAGTAAATGCAGTGAAGAGGTCCTTGCCTTTCTGGTTAAGGAGGTGGTTTGAGAGTTAGGGGGATGGAGAAGACGGTCCAAGCACAGTAGGTTAAAGAAAGAATAGGAGATGAGGAAGGATAAGCAGCAAGCGTAGAAACCCTTTCTTGATGTTTGGGGAAGAAGAAAATGAGTGTTCGGTGATACACAGCTACAAATCTTCAACATAAAGTTTTAAAAAGTAGAGGGGACAGAGTTAATAAATAAAAGCACCCAGCAAGGTGTGGGTGCAAGAAAAGAAATATGCCTAGCTTGGACCTTGGTGAGTAAGCGTAGTTTGACTAGGTATAAAATTCTAGATTGTCAGTTTTTCTCTCAGTGCTTTGAAGGTATTATTCTACTGTTTTCCACTATTTCTAACATGAAGTGAGTGGTTAGTCTAGGTAATGTCTTTTCTTCTGGTCTTTTTACAATTTTGTCTTCAATTTTTCTTTTTATTTGCCTTTTTGGGGTTCATTAGGTTTCTGAAATCTGAGGATCCACAACTTTCAACAGCTCTGGAAAACTCAGAGATATCCTCACTCCAAATATACCTGTCTTCCCTTTTCTCTTTTCTGTCCTTCTGTAATGCTAAGCAGACATACGTGAGCCCCTCTAACTAGCGACCATTTCTTTTCATCTCTCTTCCATATTTTTAACTTTTTTGTCTTTTTATGCTGAATCTGGATCTAATTTCTTTATCTTTCAGTTTATCCTTTCTGACTTTTCATTTAGTTATTATTTTTATCCAGCTCACATGCACATAAAGAGCCGAATAGTTATACAAGGCTTATGACAAAAAAATGTAGTTCCCTGACAATTGTTCCTTATTTTCTGATCCCCAAGAACTTTTAGCCCTTAACCAAATCTTTTAATATTTGCCTCCATAAATCTAAATAACGTGCTTGTGTTGCTACTTCTTGGCTTTTCAGTTTGGGCATGATCTCTTGTATTTGTGCCATGAAAGATGTGGATTTAGCTCTCTTCCCTCTTGCTACTCACACGTAACCCCCCTCCCAACACACACATGTCCTGTTCCCAGACATCAGATGTACTTGGTTGGATCAGTAGTATTTACTTTTTATGACTATGAAAACACTACTCACTGCTGAGCCTTGATTAATTTTCTTCCTGTACTTCTTTACCTTTTCCCTTGAGTCAATACTCAGTTTTCTAATGTACCTAACACTAACTTAACCCTTAACTTTCCTCCGCTTGTGTAACTGTTCTCTCAACGTGCTCCAACACACTAGGTACTCAGTGAATTGGTCTGGAGGAAGCCTTTCCTGCAGCCGTCACCGCCCTGCTCTTGGGTGGTTGGTTTCCAGGCCTGCTGCACAGTTCTCTTGGACCCTCCCTCCAGCATCAGGCCCAGGGTTCCCTTTGCTTCTTCCTCAGGTTTGAACCCCTGGCTCCTGGATTCCATTATCTTCCTCATTTGATTCACTGCATCATTTTGGTGCAGCATGTCCTCCAGTAGCTTCCCGAGCAAGAGTGATGGGACAGAATGTTTTCAGACCGTATGTGTCTAAAGATGTCGTAGTCTGTCCTCTCACTGACATGATCATTTTGGATGGACAATGGGATTTCCACCTTCAACTAGTGGAATTTTCCTTTAAAATTTTGAAGGCTTTGCTGCATTTTCTTCTAGATTCCAGTATTGCTATGAACTTTTTTCTTGCCCTTTGTATGAAACCTATTTTATTCTTTCTAGAACCTTGTGGGAGCTTCTCTTTGCGCCCCATGCTCTGAAATTTGGTGAGAGGTGTCTTGTTCTGGCCATTTGGCAGTCCCTTTCACTCTGGGAACCCATGCCCCTTAGTGCTGGGAAATGTTCTTGACTTACTTTCTCCCCTTCATTCTTAAAATTCTGTCTTTCTGGAACCCTTATTTTTTACATAAGTGTTGGACCCTCTGATGCTCCTCTACATTCTTCTTTCTCCTATTGTTTTCTACTTTTTTGTATGTGTGTTCTGTTTTCTTATCTTCTGTTAAGTTTTTCATCCCTGTGATTACTTTTTTATTTTACATAATGTATTTTTTGTACTCTGAGTGTTTTTTAGCATTGTGTTCTTGTTTCCTGGATACAATAACTTTTCTTAATCTTTCCAAGGCTATTGATACCCCCTTGTCCCCCGCCCCCTTTTCTTTTCCCTTCAGAGTCTGTTTCTTTAGGCCTCTGTCTTTCATATTGGATGAGTCCCTAAAATGTCTGCAGATCTTGGCCTGCCACTCTGCTCATGGTTAAGAACAAGGCAGAAGGGAGGGGGCTCTTGGTACGTTGGTGGGAGCTTGCTCGCTGTGGCTCCACCGTAGGGTGATCTTACCAAGCCACTTATTGGGGAATCTCAATGTCAGACTCTCTATATTTTCTCTTGGGCTAGTGGGTCCTCAGAGAAGGCCTTTCCAATCTCCTGCTAGAATTCTAAGGGCTGAGTGGAAAAACCTGGGGGTCTCAGATTCACCTTTCCCCCCTTTTGTTCTTTAGAATACCCCAGTCCTCAATTGTTTTACCCCAGAGAGTAATTTCAGTCTCTTGCCATGGTGGTGGAGGAGCAGTCAGGTACTGGAAGGGAAGGAGCCTGGGGACCTCCTACCTCCTAAATAGAATTTCAGCCACCTTCACCCCACTTCAGAGCAGCCTGGTACCTACCACCCATTTGTGCCTTCAGAGCTGCTTCTCCACTCTCTCTTGCTAGCTCGGGTTTCAGTGTTCTTGAAACTGCTGTCCATTAACTCTCTCCCCTCTGTTTTCCAGCCTCCGAATCTTCTGTAATTGTCTCCGCTCCCTTTTGTCCATCCTAGTGGTCAGGAAAAACTCTCACATTTTCCCCTTGCTCTCTGCCTGTGGCTCAGACAGTGCTGTGTCTCCACGCTCTCCTTCTGTGAAGTAGCTTTGTGGGGAGGTGGCCTTTCAAGGATTCACACTTTATATGGGTTTTTTTGATCCAACTCCCACCTTTGTGGGACTTTGTCTCCTGTCTCCTGCAGGAGGGGCCCATTTGATCCCTAGGACCTGCAGAGGGCCCAGGACAACACTTGGCAGCTACAGAACTCACCTGTCTGGCTTCATAGTTCCTTATCTTTTCACATCTGACAATCTCCTTTACTCTCTTCTTGGTTTGACATGCATTTTGACACATTATTTAAAAATATTAAAGTAATAAATGTTAAATAATAATAATAATGTTAAAAGAATTGTGTTCAGGAACTCTGTAACAGGAAGGTTTCTGCAAACATCTAGTCCACCATAGAGCCAGACGCAGAGGCCCTCCTGCATTCGTTCAGCACTCTGTCAGAGGCACCCGCTATGTGGGAAGCACGCCAGGCCTTCCCTCAGCATCCCTGCGAGCCCGGGAGGTCAGGTGCCAGGGCTTCCTGCCTCCAGACGCTGACTGATAACCTGGATCAGATAATATGGGGAGCCAGAAGCAGAGCTGATGTTAGACCTGCATTTGAAGCTCTGTTCAATGAATCACGCTCTCGGAAGAGAACGCTGTGGGTCTTCTCTAGTCACAAGCTGAGGCCGTGGGGTGGCTGATGAGCCTCCCGAAGGCTCTCGAGGGCGCAGGTTACAAGCAGGATGTTTTACATGAATTTTTACAGGAGTTGAGGAAAGTGTCTTGCCCCCGCCCATACTGAAAAGGTGTAAACCGCAGGCCTATCAGGGCCTCTGTCGCACAGCACAAGAGCAGGCTCCTACGAGAGCATGTAAAGCGTTTCACAGTCATAAACGCTGAGAGGTCTTCAAGGGAAACGCAGCAGAGAAGGTGCTCGGCACTGCCCTTGAACTGCCGGGCACTGCCCGTCTGGCTCCAGGATCCCAGGGGCAGGTGCTGGAACAGGGTCTACTCAGCACGCTGTCCTGTGGACTCTGCTCGTGGACGATATGTATTATCACAGTGTGACAGCAGTCGTGTCACACCCGTGTTTCTGACCCAGTCATGCCTCCTTTCTCCACCACTGACATGGAATGAAAGTGACACAAAGCCTGGGCCAGGGTCCACCTCTAGGTCCCTCGTTTTTTTCTCGTAGGCGAGGTCTGGCAGAGAGGTGAACTCACTTTCAGCCGGGTTGGGATGGTTGATGGGAAAGTGGCTCTTTGCTCACCAGCTTACAGTGTTCCTGGGAGAAGGGCGGCGGGCATTAGGGGCAGGAGACAGTGGACGCCAGCGGACATTGTCCAGGAAATTGTTTACTCTGCACATGCCTATTTTATGAAACCAATGGTTTTTAACGAGTCTCTCTCTCCTGTGTTGGTCACTGGAAAGCATCATCCCAGTGGATCTAATTTTCACATAAAGAGGAGAATTGCGTAACTAAAAGTTGTGTTGACTTGGCGTGTGACCAGCTCTCTCCCTGTAGGTGTGTGCACACTTGTTTTTAACTACTCGCAGCGGTGCCTTTGACACACTGTGTTGTTTTATTCACAGGTACTGTGATTGCTTTGCAAGCGGGGACTTTTGCAACAAGTGCAATTGTAATAATTGTTGCAACAATTTACATCATGACATGGAACGATTTGAGGCCATTAAGGTAACAAATTTCCATTAAATACACACATTCTGAAAGCATTTAAAAGTGCAGGGGATATTCACCAAACGATCTCCTCAGATTTCTAATTTCAGTATTGGGAAAACCCTAAGTGTTGAAGAGTATACATTAAGTAGGACTCTATGCCTGAAGGTGGCGGTATTGACCATGACCAGGGGCTGTTGTGAGAGTGGCGGCTGGAGAAAGACCTTTATTCTCCACCAGCATGGGAGGGCTTCATGGGGGCAGCAGGGTCCCAGAAGGTCTGGTTTAAGAGCATGGAAGTATCCACGTTGTCTTTTTTTTTTTTTAAACCACTTTATTGAAATACAGTTGACCTGTAAAAAGCTGTACATTTAATGTATACAACTCAGTGAGTTCGGGGTTAAGTATACACACATGAAATCACAAATATGAAGGCCATAAACATATCCACCACCTCCCAAAGCTGCCTCCTAACCTTAGCAGAAAGGCAGCCCTCTGCTTGGAACAAAGTGGGTACCCAAGAACAAATTTAAGGGTGTTCAGTAAAGATAAAAGGCTGCTCAAGTCACTGGAAGCAGCAACTGAAAAGGACAACTCAGGTTGTCACACAGTGATCAGATACAATGTCTAACAGTTACATGAATAGAAAAACTCACTTAAATGCAGTTCGGTAGACAGTCTTTTGGGGAGGGGATAAAGTCTTCCATACAGAAAAGCCTGTGAGTACATTTGATCCATTTCCTTGGAAACTGGCAATACCTTCTACTTCCATTGGCATCAGGGGCTCTGCCTTATTTTGGCTAGATCTTTCCCAATTCTGTCTTCAAAAGAGTTAGTTACTAAAAGATACCTAGCCATCACTTTTTTCAGGTGACTGAAGGAAGTGGGAGCATTAGTGTTCGTAACAAAATAGTCATTGCACGTCCACGTTTTTAGAGGGCACCCCTTCCCAGAATAGCTACTCAGCGGTGTGAGAAGGGCTCTTTTTCATCCAGCTTTGGCCAAGAGATATTACCTGCGGGAGCCACAAAATACTCCTCCACACCTTGGTGGGAGTTTTGTAGTAGCTCTTCAGCACAGTTGCCTTCTACCACATTGTCGGATCTCAGGTACAGACATCTGTCCTCCAGAACTGACTCTTTGGGCTCCACCCGGTCCGTGTCCACGGCACAGAGCCGGTCGGCAAAGGTGATGGCTTTCTTCAGCCGTGCCACGGCCTCTTGGCTGCCGAAGTCCACAAGCGCTAGCCGCTCCAGGTGCTCGATCAGCTCGGCCGTGACCTGGCGGCTTCCCTGAGGATCGGCCTTGGAGGTGAAGCCCCGGCACCCGCCCGCCAACGCCCGAAGGCCCAGACACGGCCCGCGTCCACATTTCTCTCCTTCTCGGCCTCCGTAGAGGTCCTCCCGCACGTTGCCTTGATTTGAGGTTTAGAAATTCGGATTGTGTTATGCAGCAGATAAGCCTGAGTTCAAAGAGTGTAGTCTGAAAAGGCGAGATGGTCCACTGTGTGAAGAAAGTCGGGTGAAAGCTCTCGGCCATCGTTACCTAGACTGATTTTTATTCTCCTTGGCTTCCCGGTGAAGGGAGAATCTAGGGGCAGACGGCACCTTGGAGAGCCCCGCAGGCCACCTGCTAAAGGCTAAATGCACTAGGGGCAGTTTTCATCCCTTCCCGTGGGCACAAAAGATTAGCAGAGAAGGGAGCACAGCCCACCTGCTCGGGCCACGGCTTGGTGCCCTCTCACTTACCCAGGGAGACTGAGGGCCATCCCCTGTGGACTCGAGGCTCTCCTACTGTGCCATGGTTGGGCTGTTTATTCTTTCTAAAATACTTTAACTTGCCTCTTGAATTATAGATAAATCAGCTGAAAATATCAATTTTGATACAGGCAGATCCACAGCTTCAATTGCATCTAAGCTTCAGTATAGTAGCCTTTTCTTCAGGGGTAAAGGATACTGTCTGCAATTAAAAGTATAAAAAGTTCTATTTGAAAAGTGTTGGGGGACTTCCCTGGTGGCGCAGTGGTTAAGAATCCACCTGCTAATGCAGGGAACACGGGTTCGAGCCCTGGTCCGGGAAGATCCCACATGCCACGGAACGACTAAGCCCATGCACCGCAACTACTGAGCCTGCACTCTAGAGCCCACAAGCCACAGCTACTGAAGCCCATGCGCCTAGAGCCTGTGCTCTGCAACAAGGGAAAGCCCGTGCACAACAATGAAGACCCAATGCAGCCAAAAATAAATAAATAAGTTTATTTTTAAAAAAAAGTGTTGGAATTCTCATGCATTGCTGGTAGGGATGTAAATTGGTACCAGCACTTTGGAAAATTGTTTGGCAATAGTTACTAAAACTAAACCTTTGTATGTGCTGTGATCCAGCAGTTCATTCCTAAAAACAGAGCCCCTAGAAATGAGTGTACATGTCTACCAGAGGCTTGTACAAAAATGTTCACAGCAGGGCTTCACTGGTGGTGCAGTGGTTGAGAGTCCGCCTGCCTATGCAGGGGACACCGGTTTGTGCCCCGGTCCGGGAGGATCCCGCGTGCCGCGGAGCGACTGGGCCCGTGAGCCATGGCCGCTGAGCCTGCGCGTCCGGAGCCTGTGCTCCGCAACGGGAGAGGCCACAACAGTGAGAGGCCCGCGTACCGCAAAAAAAAAAAAAAAAAAAATGTTCACAGCAGTTTTATTCATAATAACCCCAAACTGGAAACAATCCGTGTGTTCAGTGGTAGAATGGATAGATCTGTCGGGGTGTATCATCTAACAGGTGACACACATCAATGAAAAACAAAGACCCACAGCTCTGTGCCACAGCCCGGAGAATCTCACACGGCGCTGGCGAAAGAAGCCAGATGCAAAAGAACACGCACCAAATGGTTCCACTTAGATGAAGTTCCAGAACAGGCAAAATTAAAGCAACCCCAGTCAGAATAGAGGTTCCCTCAGGCGTGTGTTAATGGGGAGGAGTCATGAGGGACCTCGGCATGGGTGGGCTGGATTGTCCTCTGACCTGGTCTGGTGGGGGTCGCACGGGGCTCACACATGCTCAGATTCGTCACGTCCACCATCCCTCGGGCTGCAGTAAAAAGTAAACGCACACAAACACAGCAGCCTCACTGCAAAGGCCCGTCTGCAGCGATGGGGCCTCCAGGGCTCTGGTGCCGACGGATCCCCGCTGCTCACCCGTGAGGGGAGAGGGAGGACGGGGGCTGCCGCTGTGCCTTCCGCGTTGCTCCAGCCCAGCTTTATAAAGAGCGTGGCCTCACCTTGTCATTGACAATAGTCTAGATAGATAGCAGACAGGTAGAAGAGTCAAACAGACAAAGCACGATAAAAAGCCGGGCGTGATGTATGCCAAAGGCACCTGGTGGTTGAGACCCGGGGCTGGACGTGAGCACAGGGACCGGAACCGGATCCCATCACTTGGTCGCTGTCATCTGACCTCTCGGTGCCTCAAGTCTCTTCATCTGGCAGACAGCAAGAACAGTGGTAGTGCTTCCTCCACAAGGTTGCTGTGAGGATTAAATGAGAGAACGCGTATAAGTCACACAGAAAGTGGAACACGGTGCACGTTTAGCAAACGTGAGCTGGTATCAGAGTACCAAGATCCCAACTATCTCAGGAAAAAAAGTACAAGAGATGCAGGAAGGAAATATGTCCACATGGACACAATGATTTTCATCACATCTTTACCGTCCATAAATTTTCTACCTTTAAGTGTTCAAATGAATTAAAATGAAATGCGGGGGTGATGCACTTCCTCAACGATGTGAGGAGATGAGGCACACTGCTCGTCGGGCAAGCCAGGTACTTTGCACTGAACATTATTTTTAAATAATAAAATATATCTTGATGGAGTTTTGCATTTTCTGTCTTAGGCATGTCTTGATAGAAATCCGGAAGCTTTCCAACAAAAAATTGGGAAAGGACAATTGGGAGACGTTAAGCCTCGACACGGCAAAGGATGTAATTGCAAGAAGTCAGGCTGCCTTAAGAATTACTGTGAATGCTTCGAGGTCAGTCAGCAATTCCTAAGTATTATTTTTAAAAACCAGCAAAATATATGGCCTAAGTAACTTTGTGGTTAAAAAATCTTCAGTTTAAAGGGAGAAATATAATTTAATTTCTTCCTTCCAGGGCTTCTAAAAGGGCACCCATCAATCTACCTTAATTTCTCAAATGTGAATTACGCCTTATGAATCAAGTAAATGAGCTCAGGCCTCCTTTGGGAGCATGTTGTCTCCCCCGAGCCCGCCCTGAGTGTCCAGCAGAGGGTGCCCAGTGCCAGGGCCTTGCCCGCCCTGCAGCTACTGATCAGGGGCTGGAGCTACCCTCAGTGGCCAGCACCTGGTGGCTCCCAGAGGTGGGCCTTTTCCTTGCGGAGCAGGGCGGAGACGCTCTGGGTGGGGTAGTGGGGGCAGCCCTGTCCTCAGGTGAGCATTCACCTGGGTGCTCTGAGCAGGCAGCTCCCAAGCAGCTCGTCTGGCTGCCGAGACACAGCGTGTCAGCCCACTTTCCTCTGCCGGGCAGTGGCCCACGCAAAGTGCTGATGGCCTGTAGCGTCTGGCATTACAACAGACTAGCAACCTCGAAAAACCTCCTATTCAAAACACCCAGAGGTGCAGAATAAAACACACCCCATTAGATGCATGTCTGAGCTGGAAAGGCCAGACAGAAACCCCCAGGGGCTGAAACTAAGAGGAAACTGGAAACCAGAGTGTCACAGGGCCAGCCTTCTGACTGCCCCTAGGCCGGGCCTGAGCAAGGGGTTGGTCCCCAGCCCTGAGTGTCACACAACTGTGTGACAAGAAACAAAGTCCACCCACAAGGAAGCAGGAAGGGCCTCCCCCTAGAATGCCCACCGCAGGCCCGGCCTCGGGTGGGTTTCATGTTCTACCCACTCGCACGTTCTCTGCAACAGCAGAGCCAGCACGACACCCTCGGTGCTGAAGGAGAAGGGTGGTCGGGCTGGAGTGCTATAACTGGCTGAGGCAGGCTTCGATTAGAACAAGGGTCAGATGGAGCCTTCGCTGTGCTCCGCTGGACGAGGGAGAGACCCCACTCTCTGCTCGGGGCTCACACCCACACCCGCCCACTGGCCCTCGGGGGCCCCTCCCCACGTCTCTTCACATCACAGTCACCTGCCCCTCTTCACTTCTGCCTTTCTTTGGTATGAAAATTGCAGGTTACATACGTGCGTGCACACACAGATATAAACAGTTATTTAAGATCCAAATAGAATTTGTTGGTTTTTGACGAATGGTAGGACAACCTAATTTTATTGAAGCATTTTACATTACCAGGCCAAAATTATGTGTTCTTCTATTTGCAAATGCATCGATTGCAAAAATTATGAAGAAAGCCCAGAACGAAAAACACTGATGAACATGCCAAACTATATGGAAATCGGAGGTTTTGAAGGCGGCCATCATTTGTCAACAACTAAATTTTCAGGACTACCAAAATTCAGAAAAGATAGGTAGGTACTCTGAACTAACCCTCCTAATAGGGGAATTCAAGGTTATTTTGAGAGGAGAGTTGGAAATTCCCTGGCAGTCCAGTGGTTAGAACTCCACGCTTTTACTGCCGGGGCCCGGTTTCAATCCCTGGCCGGTGAACTAAGATCCCCCCATAAGCCGTGCAGCGCGGCCAAAAAAAAGACAAAATTTGAGAGGAGAGTTAAAACAGTTTACACACTGGAAAGAAAGCGTGTTTGTCTGTAGGTGGGGGGCAAGGGATGGGGAAGGAAGGCCAACCCTAGATCACACACTCTTACCTCAGAGGAGCGCCTGCTGTCGAATTCGCTTGGTCCTATTTGTCCTCTTAGCTTGACCTTTTTGTCCTGACCGTCTGAGTTACCCCTGGTTTCGTACAAGAGCAGAAGGTCCCTACAGGACCTCAGGAGGCAAGGGCATGATCTCTAGGCAGCAAACACCCGAACCACTCTTTACCATAGGAAGTGACGGCAGAGAGATGTTCTCGGTGTGTGCTGTGTTCCTTACTAAAGTGATTATGGAGTCCATTTTAGTTGGATATCTTCCCATTTAATTATTTTGAGGTCATATTATACTCCTAGCAGGTCTCAAAGATTGAGTAATAATTTTATTATATATTGGACTAGATTCATCCATTTAAAAAAGTTTCTTTGAGTTCTCTGTGATGGGTCATGTCATGATAAAGTACTGGATATCATTAGTTAATTGATAACATGTAGAAAAGCCAAGTTCATGCTTATTTGGTTAGAGACATCAGAAATACTCATCACTGTGACCTGCAGAGGTCGTCATTGGTAAAAATGTACTGAAACATGGCTGCATCTTCTGTGAAATTATATGTGAAAACATTGCCTGACATGGGGATGTTGTGTGTCCGATGGAATGTGATAGGGGCTCCATACTCCATACGTTGGAGTCTGGTCTCAAAATGTTAAGACTCTTGACCTGAGGACAGCCCTGTTCTTTCATCTTCAACAAAAGTCATTGTGTATTGCCTTTATAGAGAGATTTTAACCAATCCCAACGTCTATATTTTCATAATCCAACACTTTTTAATACTTTATAGTTTTCCTAAATTTTTTCAGTTTGAGCATGACTTGGGCAACTATCTAGCTAAGCCACAGTTGCCCCTTGAGCCCAGTGGGGAGAGTGGCTGGTCCCGTACAACAGAACCTCTTCAGGGATCCAGGGGGCATTCCGAGGCAAGGCCATGCTGACAAAACGCCCCCTAGGAGGCGAGTCCTCAGAGCCATTGTGCGTCTGTAGCGCAAGTGCCGCTGGGAGGAGGGGCCGGTGCCCTGGGTAGCTGTCCTACTGCCGCTTTCCTCAGGTAGACTTGTGCACAGAGCTTAGAGCAAGGCTGCATGGCTTGTCTTAGCTAAGATTCCTGCTGCTTCGACCGCTGCCCAGCCCATGGGCTTGATACTGCAGCCCAGGTCCCTGGGCTCCTTAGTGGATCTCAGTTTGAGAAAATTTAGGATCTGCCCTGAGAGGGACGTCTAGGAGCTGACAGATTCACCTGACCTCTGTATTCTTCTTCTAAGAGCAATCCTTTATGTCATGACAGGTACTATAGCTTCCAGTGTTAGGAAGACAACATTAGACATTCTTTACAATGCTTTGACAAACATGTCTCCTTGAATACGAAAGGTATTTAAAAACAGTGGAGTGATTGAACGTGGCCTTTAACTGGTCTGCTTCTGACAGGCAGTCATCCTCATGCATCTCCTGGGAGGTGGTGGAAGCCACGTGCGCCTGCCTGCTGGCTCAGGGCGAAGAGGCCGAGAAGGAGCACTGCTCTGAGAGCTTGGCAGAGCAGATGATCTTAGAGGAATTCGGGAGATGCTTGTCGCAGATTCTCCATATTGAGTTTAAATCCAAAGGGTTGAAAATTGAGTCAAGTACAACGTGGTGAAATGTGCATGCATGTAGATTTTGTCTCCATATTCTGAAGGAAAACTCGTTTAGAAAAGTTGTTTTAAGGACCATGAGGCCAGGTCTACACCAACAGCTTCATCATTAAAATCAAGCTTTCCCTCTACATCAGGGCACCAAGGGGTTACTCAGAGTCTCTGAGGGATTTGGCGATTAAAACCCTCCCTCCGTTTTTGAGGAGGTGCATGACATAACTGCTGTTGTCTGGACCCGAGGAGAGAGCATGTGTTCCTGTGATCCCGGGAGAATTGTCTGCACTGACACTGAGTCATGGAGGGTGGAAGCAGGCCCTGGAGAGACGTAAAAGTCCATTCCTATTGACTTCACCCTCTCCCGGGAATTTCTTCCTCTGGCGGGTTCTCTGCATAAAAAGCCATAATGATTTTCCCCTAAATTGTTTAGAAACAAATTCTCCAGATAGGCTGCTAAGATACAACTTAAAATCTGTAGAGAACTACTGAATACCCTGGAGAATTTCTGAGTGTAGATGTTTCCCCAGAGTCACAGGAATTACCAGTCTCCTCTAGGGCCACAGTGAAATGCAGACAGCAGGGTTGGTTTGGTCAGTAGCATTTTGAGTTGTGGGACTGAAAATTATCTAGTTTCTTATGTGTTTCCATTTAAATTGTGGAAAAGCTCTATTATCCAATTAACTTCTCCATAATTATTGTTATAATATTATTATTGTTTGTAAAGTAACTAGTTTGCAGAAATCAGCAGGTAAGATAAGTTATTAAGTTGACTCTCTTTTGGTTCTATTGTAAAAGCAAAGAGGAATAAAATTTTGACATGTCTTCCATTGTTGTGATTAACTTAATAGTGGAAAAATATACTCGTTATGTTTCTGTGTTCATTAATAGTGTTGGCCCCTTGGAGAATGTTTAGAAAGCTCATTTACAAACACACCACTAAAAGAAGTGGGGTCATAGGGCCTGGCCACTAGGCACATCAGTAAGCCAGGAGCCAAGGAGTAAGCTGATGATTTGTAGAGTTGTGTTTGGAACAGCCTAGCTCTGATGGGGAACCAAAGCAGGGAAAAGAAATTCTTAATTCTTCTCTGTTTCAACGCCTTTGTGACCCCTTGGGATCTGGGTTCTGTGGCAGAAGCCGGAGGTAGAGACAAGTATTGTAGGATGGCGGAGTTCTCCATGAGCAGTGTTCCCTGTTGCTCTGCGTGCTTTCAGTCCCATCAACATCTCGAGACAGAGCAGGGAGGGCATGCTGTGGAGGAGCCCACCTAGCCCACTTCACCCTTGGGGGCTGGAAGGGGACTTGGAAATGGGGGGCTTTGTGACTCCTTCTGGGAGGGCTGCCCTCCTTTCCATGTCCCTCTTGGCAGTGCTGCCAACTGCAATATCTGCCGACCACATATAATTTAGAATTTTCTAGTAGCCATGTATGAGAAAAGTAAAAAAGGAACAGGTGAAATCAGTTTAATAATCTTTTATTTAACCCCATATATCCCCAACACTATCATTTCAACATATAATCAAAATAAAAATGATTGAGATAGTTCACATTCTTTGTATGTACCGAATATTTGAAATCCAGGTGTATTTTACACTTCTAGCACATTCCAATTTGCATCAGGCACATTGTAAGTGCCCAGGAGCTGCACGGTGCAGGTGTGGAGGGAGGGGAAGGGAACAGTGTCCTCCAGGACTACTTTGAGGCAAACAGCTGCCTAGAAAGACCCTGCAACTAGGTACAGCCCCCTGCAGAGGCCGGAGGCAGCCCTGACCAGCAAAGTGAGCAGCAATCCTTAGGGCAATGACCCCGGCATTTTAGGGGAGTCCGCCTGGAACCTGGGCTCCTGTGAGCTAAGGGACCTTTGGTGCTGCCTGAGGATACTCAGGCTGTGGCCAGGTACACTGAGCTGAAGCCTGAAAGTTAGGGAAAGGGCATCTGGAAAGGCATGATCCCTGCAGGGATTCTCAGTGGAGAGAATTTATTAAGTCAGTACAACTTGTAGAAAATTCAGTATGAGAAGTAAAAGCCAAAGTAGAGTTGTGAATAAAGCCACTCTAATGCCCAGAGTTAAAGTTACATAGGATGGCTAAAAAAACATAAAAGCACATCTTTTTGCTTCTGAGAGAGAAGTAATGCTATTTTAAAACCATATAAAAATAAAAATAGTATGTCCTTATTTCTGGTTGTGGCTGTGCAAATTTAACCACCTTGTCATCTTTCTACCTTCTGTGTACTAAATGACATGGGCCACCTTTGTGATTAGGTTAGATTATCTGCAGGGTTTTTGTTTTTCCAGAAATGCAGTTTAGCTTACATCTTATCTTTTCAGGAATCCGAGAAAAAGCCATTTAAACAAAAATGACACACGCTAAAAGAGAACTATTTCTCTACTCACACTTCCGACACCAAATGCGTGGTGTTTTTAATTTTTTCCAACACCAACCAATTCTCCAACTCTCAGGTGTCCTGTAATTGAATTGAATTGAATTCAGACTCCACAGGATTAAGGCCTCAGTCCCACAAGACTGCCGCCACTGCAGACACCAATCACACATAGTGGGTCCCAGGTTACCCCCACTTCTGTCTGACTTCACTACAAACCTGAAGCTCCCATGACCCCTCCTCGGGTTAGATAATTTGTTATAACAGCTCACAGAACTCAGGAAAACACTTTACTTACCATTACTGGTTTATTATCAAGGGTATAAATGAACAGATGAAAAGGTACATAGGGCGAGGTCCAGAAGGGTGCTGAGCACAGGAGTTTCTGTCCCCTGGAGCTGGAGTGCACCACCTTCCTGGCACATGGATGTGCTCACCAACCTGGAAGCTCTCCACACCCTGTAGTTTAGGGATTTTTACTGAGGCTTCATCATGCAGATTAAATCAATCTCCAGCTCCTCTCCCCTCCCTGGGGGATGGGGACGTGGCTGCAAATTACAAGCTTCTAATAATGGTTTGGTCTTTCTGGAGACCAGCTCCCATTCTGAAGCTATCCAGGAGCCCACCAAGAGTCACCTCCGTGGAACAAACGACATTCCTACCACCTAGGATATTCGAAGGAATTCAGGTGCTCTGTGTAAGATGCTCCTACCACCCCTATCATTCAGGAAATTACAGGAGTTTTAGGAACTCTATGTCGGGGGCAGAGACCAAATATATATTTATGTCGCACATGCTGAAAATCTTCTTTCCTATCAGTTAACCACAAGCTTATACACAATACAGAAAATGTGGGAGCAAGCAAACCATCCTTAAGAGACAAGCTTCTATTGGCTGCAATATATCAGCAGGAACCTACTTGTAACCCTCATTGTGGCTCTGAAGACGTTTATCCCTTTTATTAAACCCTGCACCAATACCTAAAATTCTGCCAGGGATTGTCTAGTTTCAGTGGGATGAAGCTTTTAAAACCACAATAGACAAATTATTGTAAGAAGTAAATATACTTGTTTAAGGAATTGAAGGTGGAATTTTCATCCAAGATAAAAATGATGGGAGAAGTTAGAGAATCTAAGAGAACAGCAGTTTGAGGAAAGGATAAGGACAACTGGAGGGGAAAGGCACAGCTCATTCTGCAGGTGAAGCTCTCTTTATGAAGGTTGTGGGCCCAGGTGGGCAGAAGTGAGCATTGGGTGGTGTCAATGTTTTGGATTTGGGCCATTTTGATAGGTGTGTGGCCGTATCTCGTTGTTGTTTTAATTTGCCATTTCCTAAGGACAAAAGATCTAAAGTATCTTTTCATGTGCTTACTTACCACCTGTGTATTTTCTTTAGTGAGGTATCTGTCCAGGTCTTTAGCCCCTTTGTAACTGGGCTGCTCATTTTCTCACTGTTGAGTTTTAAGAGTTCTCTGTATATTTTGGATAACAGTCCTTAATCAGATGTGTCTTTTGCAAATATTTTCTCCCAGTCTGTGGCTTATCTTCTCAGTCTCTCAACAGTGACTTTTGCAGAACAGTTTTTAATTTTAATGAAGTCCAGCTCACCAGTCATTTCTTTTATAGATCACAATTTTATCTTGTAGGAGTTTTGCATTTTACAGTTATGTCTGTGATCCACTTTGAGTTAATTTTTATGAAGAGTATAAGGTCTATGTCTAGATTCATTTTTCTGCATGTGGATGTCCAGTTGTTCTGGCATCATTTGCTGAAAAGACATTCTTTCCTCTATTGTATTACCTTTGCTCCTTTGCCAAAGGTCAGTTGACCGTATTTATGTGGGTATGCTTCTGGGCTCTCTATTGTGGTCCATTGACCTATTTGTTAATTTTTCCACCAAGACCACACTGTCCTGATTACTGTAGCTTTATAGTAAGTCTTGAGGTTGGATAGTGTCAGTCAAACTTTGTTCTTCTCCTTCAATATTGTGTTGGCTATTCCGGGTCTTTTGCCTCTCCATATAACTTTAGAATCAGTTTTTTGACATTTACAAAATAACTTGCTGGGATTTTGATTGGGATTGTGTTGATTCTGTAGATCAAGTTGTGAGGCACTGGCACCTTGGAAATACTGAGTCTTCCTCTCCATGAACAGGGAATATCTCTTCAATTATTCAGTTCTTCTCTGATTTCTTTCATCAGAGTTTGTAGAGTTTTTAAAATAAATTTATTTATTTTTGGCTGCGTTGGGTCTTCCTTGCTGCACGTGGGCTTTCTCTAGTTGCAGCGAGCAGGGGATACTCTTTGTTGCAGTGTGCAGGCTTCTCACTGTGGTGGCTTCTCCTGTTGCAGAGCACAGGCTCTAGGTGCACAGGCTTCAACAGTTGTGGCACACGGGCTTAGTTGCTCCGCAGCAAGTGGGGTCTTCCCGGACCAGGGCTTGAACCTGTGTCCCCTGCATTGGGAGGCAGATTCTTAACCACTGCGCCACCAGGGAAGTCCCTGTAGTTTTCCTCATATAGATCTTGTACATATTTTGTTAGATTTATACCTAAGTATTTTAACATAAATGGTATTGTGTTTTTAATTTCAAATTCCACTTGTTCGCTAGTGTTGTATAGGAAAGTGATTGACTTTTATATATTAACCTTGTATCCTGCAACCTTACTATAATTGCTTTTTCTTTTTTTTTTTTTTTTTTGCGGTACGCGGGCCTCTCACTGCCGTGGCCTCTCCCGCTGCGGAGCACAGGCTCCGGACGCGCAGGCCCAGCGGCCATGGCTCACGGGCCCAGCCGCTCCGCGGCATGTGGGATCTTCCCGGACTGGGGCACGAACCCGTGTTCCCTGCATTGGCAGGCGGACTCTCAACCACTGTGCCACCAGGGAAGCCCCTATAATTGCTTTTACATTACAGGAGTTTTGGGGGCTGATTTTCAGATTTTTAACACAGAAAATCATGTCATCTGTGAACAAAGAAAGTTTTATTTCTTCCTTCTCAGCCTGTATAATTTTGATTTCCTTGTCTTCTCACATTAGCTAGAACTTCCAGTATCATGTTGAAAAGCAGTGATGGGGGACATCCTTGCCTTGTTCCTGATCTCAGTGGGAAAGTTTCTAGTTTCTCACCATTCAATATGATGTAAGCTTTAGTTTTTACTGTAGATATTCTTCATCAGTTGTAGATATTCTTTAGCTATTCGTAGTTTGCTGAAGGTTTTCATCACCTCTGGGTGTTGGATTTTGTCACATGCTTTTTCTGCATCTACTGATACGCTCCTGTGATTTTTCTCCCTTAGCCTGTTGATGTGATGGGTTACATTAGCTGACTTTTGAATGTTGAACCAGACTTGCTTACTTAGGTTAAATCCCACTTAGTTGTGGGGTATAATTCTTTTTATACATTATTGGATTTGATTTGCTAATATTTTGTTAAGAATTTTGGCATTTATGTCCATAAGAGATATTGATCTGTAATTTTCACGTAGTTCCTTTGTCTGGTCTTAGTATTAGGGTAATGTTGCCCTCATAGAGTGAGTTAGGAAGTAGTCCCTCTGCTTCTGTGTCCTGGAAGACATTGTAAAGAATTGGAACAATTTTTTCCTTACATGTTTGGTAGAATTCACCAGTGAACATACGAGGGCCTTAAAAAATATTTTAAATAGCTTTTAAAAAAGTTAAACATTTCATTTTGAGATAATTGTAGATTTATCTGCAATTGTAAGAAACAATACAGAGCGATGCTGTGTCCCTTTATCTAGTTTCCCCTGGTGGTAACATCCTTGCAAAACTTTAGTACAATATCACAGCCAGGATAGTGACATTGATACAGTCAAGACGCAGGACTCTGTCCCCTCAGCGATCCCTCAAGTCTCTCTCTTTCCCACCGTCTGTCTTCTTTCCCGCCCCCTCCCAGACCCTCGGCAGCTAGCCTGTGCTCCATTGCTTGACTTTTGTCATTTCAAAAATGATATATAGGGACTTCCCTGGCCGTCCAGTGGGTAAGACTCCGCGCTCCCAAGGCAGGGGGCCCAGGTTCCATCCCTGGTCAGGGAACCGGATCCCACATGCATGCCGCAACTAAAAGATCCTGCACGCAGCAACGAACAGCCCGCACGCTGCAACTTTAAGACCCGGCGCAGCCAAATAAATAAATAACTATATATATTTTTCATTTTAAAAAAGAACGCTACGTAAATGGAGTCATACAGTTTGTAACATTTTAGGATTTTTTTTCACTTGGAAGAATCCTCTGGAGATTCTCCCAGGTTGTTGTGTATCTTAATAATCTCTTATTTTGTTATTGCTGAGTAGTAGGTACATGGTGTGGATGACCAGAGTTTAATCCACTGAAGGACATCTGAGCTGTTTCCAGTTGTTGCCTGTTATGAATAAACTGCTGTGAACACTTGCGTGCAGGTTCTTGTGTAAAGGTGGGTTTCCATTTGGCTGGGGTGAACGCTCAGGAGTGCAGGTGCTGGGCTGGACAGTAGTTGCGTGTTTGATGTCAGCATTTCACATTCTCAGCAGCGACGTACGAGTCATCCACTCTCTCTGCATCCTTGCCAGCATTTGGTGCTCTCACTGTCTTTTATGGTAGCCGTTCTGATAGGTGTTTAGTGATACCTCGTGTTTTTACTGTGCATCCCCCAAGTGACTAATCATGTTGAACATCTCTTCTTGAGCTTTTTTCCATCTCTGTAACCTCTTCGGTGAAGTGTCTGTTCATGTATTTTGCCCATTTTAACTCGATTTTTTGTTTTTGTTCAGTTTTGAGGATTCTTTATATGTTTTAGGTGACAGTCCTTGATGTCCCTATTTTGTCTTTTCATGCTCTTTCTTGATGGGAACTGTGTTAAGCCTGTGTATCAGCTTGGAGCAGATCGACCTCTTCACCCTGTTCAGGAGGCAAGCAGGAAGCCCAGCGTCTCTGCACCGTGTCACCCTTCACTCGCGAGCTCCCTGGCTGGGCTGCTTCTTCTTGACTTGGAGTCTCCTTGTGCTTGTTTCATATATAATGTCCAGGGCTTTTCATTTTGCTGACAAGAGGGTAAGAGAAAAGTATACCCACTCCGGAAAGGGGAAGTCAGCAAACATTTTTTCTTAAACTTAGATCAGAGGTGGTCAAACTTTCTGTTTTCTAGAGCCTTCTTCGTTTTTACCTTGAGTAAAATTGGGTAAGATCCAGACTTTAAAATGGACTGCTAGAATCTCTCTCTCTCTTTCTCTCTTTGCAATGTACTAAAAGCAAAAGTTGTGGGTTGTACGTGAGAAGGTAATCGGCTGTGATTTTTTGTCTTTCTAAGACTTCACCGCCCCGCCCTAGGACCCCCTCAGCCTCCCAGTACCTCTCTCCTCTCCTCTCAAGCATCACTTTCCCCTCCCTCCCGGAAGGGCCTCCCGAGCGCGGCTCTCTCTTCCTCGGCTTGGGCGGCCGCTCAGCAAGCCCCCCCCCCGCACTGAGTATGACCCAGCAGCGTGGTTCTGGGCAGGCGGCGGGGCTGGGGCGTAGCCATCAGCGTGCATGACTGCGCCTTCGTGGGATGGATACAGCCACCTCCTCAAGGTAAATGGCGCCCACGCTCTCCTCTTCCACCTCTCGGCTGGCCACCTGGGTGGTCTCAGGACTGTCTGCGAACTCTCCACTTCCTCCGGCGGCCGGTGGACCCTTTTCCTTGAAAATACCGCCATGGCTGGCGACTGAGTTATGCGGCACGGCCGTAGACAGCTCCTACCACGTTCTCTGGAAGTAAAGGGTCTCTTCTGCAGCCTCTCTGAGAATGGCCACCTCGTCCACCAATTTGTTGGCCGGCAAACGGCACCACGGCCGCCCCCGCCCCTCACCTGTGGCTGCGACCACCTCTCCCACGGCAGTTATTCCGAAAAGGAGGAAGAACCTCGGAGGAGGTGGGTGGCTGAGAGGGGCTGAGATTGCAGAGCCCGATTCTGGGGCGCACGCCTCTGCGCTGAGGCAGGGCTGCCTTGGCAGTTCCTACCTCTGCTCCCGAGATGTGTGTTGTGTAGATGTGTGTTCCGCCAGGTGCCGTGCTGGAACGCAGAGAGTGGCCCAGGTGCACCTCTGTCCCACCCAGCACGGTTTGTTTCCTGAGGGAGTTACAGCGTGGTGAGGAGACACAGCCGCAGACGGAATGAGCGGTGCGCACTCGACTGGGGCAGCACGGCACACACTGGGCCTGCTCACAGCCCTGCGGCGGAGGGCGAGCAGGAAGGCGCCCCTGAGCGGCCGCTGCAGAGTGGGGTCCTGTGGGACGTGGAGGAGTTTACCAGGCACCAGGAGGGATGTGTGCAGAGGTTTTGGGTGAGCAAGGCTGGGCCAGGAGCTGCAGTTGGTGGGGGTCTGGCGCTTAGGGCATAAGGAGGCTACTAGAGCGGGCTGGGGTGGGGACAGGTGTGTCCATGGCCGCCGGAAGGAAGGAGGCAAGGCAGCCCAGGCTGCGGGCTGGAGTGAGTAAATGAGGCGTGGTCCCTGACCAGCAGCAGCGGCATCAGTGGGGTGCTTGTTCGGAGTGCGGGTCCTGCACACCTTGTCCTCCTGAATCAGCACTGTGGGCAGGGCTGGCCACCCGACTTCTGACGAGGCCTCCAGGGACCCTGGGGCCCACCCAAGTCTGGGCGATTTAAAGCAATGTGAAAGAGGAGAACCGAGGATGGCGAGGGGTAGGGAGTGAAGGACAGGCCCGGGGCCTGCGGAACCCCATGTGTGGTGTTCCTGAACCCTGAGCTGGGATTGGACCAGCCGGGTCTGCCCATGGCATGTGCAGAGGAAGGAAGGATGGCTGGTGGGAAGAGGGAAAGTGGCTGCCAGTGAGTGCCACGTGTCATGAGAGAGGGAGCAGGGAGAGGAAGCGGGGGCTGGGGCCCTACCAGCAGGGCTTGGATAACCAACCAGTGTCTACTTCTTCTCGGAAGCCGGTCTTTAGGGGGCGAGTCTCACGCTTGGCTGCGTATTGCCATCACCTGGGGGAGCATGAAAACACGGCGGGTGCCCAGACGCTGACTGCGGTGGTCTGGGGGCCAACCTGGGCCCCCAGGGGTGAGAGGCACTGCTGGGGGAGAGAGCACGGAAAGATCCCTCCCACTTCCGCATCAGATCTGCTCTGGTTTGTGCGAAGGGGCCTACGGGCCATCATTTATCTTGATGTCTGGCTTCTCATCCTTGCCTGTTTTCTTTCTGGATCTTCTGTGTGACCTTTTTATTTCTGCTCCAGAGATCACCCCATCTCTGCTATTACTGTCCCCACATGCTGCCTTTAACTCATCGTTGACTTAGCACATAAAATAGTTATGGTTTCTACGACAGTTCCTTTCTAACCCGGCCTCACGGACCTTAACGCTGTGCGTGTTAATCCCGCTTCACCCGCGGCCCCGGCACTGCGGCTGCTTCTCGTCGTCACTGTTCACCTTCACAAGCACCAGACAGTTCTCTCATCTATCACGTTTAGGGTTTCTTTAGGCTTCTTGGTTCCCATCTCCCTAAAACATCAACTCCACGAGGCCAGGGGTTCTGTCTGTTTTGTGGTTTTGTTTGTCTCAGAAACAGACTGACCTTCATAATTACGTTTGACTCAGCTTAAGATAACTTTGTTCCCTGGACATGAGTGACGAGAGAAAGTGTCTCAGAGATGCTCTGGATGGTAGAATTTGGGTGTAAAACTTCTCTCTATTACGTGTGACTGTAATCAAGCATCATCTTTTAAACACACACTGGTGGCAGCGGCAACAAGACACACGTGCGGAAGAAAACGGTAATCACAAGCTGTTGCTGGTTTTTTATTTGCCGCTCAAAGTTATGACCAAAGGGAAAGAATCTTAAATGATGAGAGCACAGCAGCAGGGCAGAGAGGACGGGGGTGGTTGACTGCACTCGTTGCCGTATGATTATCATAGGCTTCGAGCTTGACTTCGATGCCCACGAAGAGCCGCACCGCCCTGGGAGCCTCCTAGGACTGCTCCACGCCTTCCGAGGGCACTGCGGGGAGGCCAGGCCGGCGCTCCAGGGCCCCAGCGTCTGCAGAGAGGAGGGCCAAGCTCAAGTGCCCGTCCTCTGCAGAGATGCTCACGGCAGCAAACCCGGGATGAGGCACGTGTCACATTTAACTCTCGTACTTAGCATGCATTTGAAACGGTCAGACTCTAAAAGAGTGTAATTCCTGTTTGGGCAATGAAACTCGATGTCTCCTAATGAAAGAAGTTCCATGTTACAACATCCAAAACAAAACAAACAAACAAAAAACCCGGAAGAGTCCCTCTGCCCCTCACTGGAAAAGTCACCAGCAGATTTTCTCCAGCAGAGATTTCCCCAAAGCCTGCACTGGGCTCGAACAGAGGGGATCGGTTACTTGGTCCTGAGGTTTCTAAGTTCTTCTCCCACAGTCCCCCTGCCCATGGATGGTTCTAAGGAAAAGCACAGGCCTCAAGTCTCCTCCCCCGACTCCTTCCTCCCTCCCCACGCCCACCTGAAGTCCCTCAACTAAGGCAGTGGAGCCTGAGAGCAAATGGATCAAAACAGAACCCAAGAATTAGTCTTCACTCTTCCAACTAGACAACAAAACTGTGATGTGCAGAACCTGACCACCCAAGGTCTCCCTTCAAAGTGGCCCACGTGCCACTGTGTCCCCAGGCTACCTCCCTGTGGTGAGCTCTGAGCCCCTTCCACAGGGGCAGCTTTGACCCTCACAGTGGCATGAATGACAGCCCTGAGGCACAGAAGTGCTGGGGCTGAATGCTTCACAGAAAGGCCCCCATGGGCTGTACTAGATCCCGGGATGGAGAGCTGTCGGGGTTACATGCAGCCAGCCCCACTGGAGGCTGCGCAGGGTGAAAGGGCAATCCGGGCCGCGGGCTCCCTTCAGTCGCCGCGCTCCCAAGATACGGTTTAAGGTGGTCTACGCAGAGCCTGACTGTGTGTAGTAACTAGGCCCCGGAAGGTACAGCCGCTGTTACCATGTCAAGAAATGTGGGCCCAGCAGAGCGAATGGACCAGGCCCCTTTGCAGCTGGCTCCCGTGCCCCCGCCTGCAGCCCCGCCCACCAGCGTGACTGTCGGCGTGTAGGTGGGCCACGGTTCCTTCCCAGGAGAAGTCTGTGGAATCCTTTCTTGACAGGTTTTTAATGTGCACAGGCTTCTAAGAGGTGGCATTTTATGTTGGTACTATTTCACATACCTTTGAGCTGCAAGAAAGTCAGAAACTCGATTATCGTGCGCACGACATTGTTCTCCAACAGCCGCCTGTCAATGCTTCCTAGAAACCAGAGGGGATCAGCGTTGACGACCTTGGTGCCTGTCTTAGACCTGGGCACCTGGGGGCATCACCGGCATGTCCCTCCCTCCCTCTCAGAGCCCGGCTCAGCGCAGTGGAGGCCCTGAGCCCCTGTGGCCGCCCCTGAGCTTACCCTCAGGTTTGCTGCTCCTATTTCTGGTGGCTGACAGATGGGACCGGGCCAAGCTCAGGCCCTGGCTGTGGGTCAGCGGTGGCAGGAGCCCGATACCCCCCACTGCCCTGTGTGCCCTGAGATTAAAGTCCTCTCACCTGGCCTGGCTTCGTCTTCAGGCTCGAGTTCCCGCTTGCCAGTGAAGCCATGCTTGTCGTGAAATGATCTGTGGTTGTCAATGGCATCTGTTTGCAAATCAGAGGAAAGCACCTGAGTGTTGCCACAGTAATGAAAGCGCACATGGCTGCTTACAGCCAACACGTAACACAACGGACAGAAAAACAAAGCCAAGGGAGGGAAACCATGGAAGAGGGAGTTGTTCTCCGTGGAACCTGAGGGAGGAACTCGTGCCAGGGCCAGGGTACAGCTCTTCTCCAGGTGCTGGGGCCCCACGGAACAAGAGGGGAGCCTCCAGCCAAGAGGGGGCAGCACGTGGCCAGCAGAGGGCACTGGCCCCAGGGGCGCAGACCTGGTGCAGGGAGAGGGGAGTGCCAAGGGGGCCCCGGGGGGGCTGGAGTTTGAGCTGGTTGCCTCCCAGGCAGAGGACAGGGGCTGGAGTCCTGTATCCCTGAAAATGGGGTCGGGGGGGGAAACCACAGGATTTGCAGTTTTGATGTAATCAGAATTTTATTTCTCAAAGATCACTGGCTGCTGTGTGGGAGACAGACTGAAGCCGGGGAGAGAGATACAGACAGAGACAGAAGGAGGAGGGGAGGGAAGGAGGGAGGTTGAGTGTGTGTGTGTGTGTGTGTGTGTGTGTGTGTGTGCACGCAGGCGCACACTCTGGGTGGAGTGACACGGGAATGGTAATTGCAGTTCCCTGGCGGTCCAGGGGTTAGGACTCCGCGCTTCCACTGCAGGGGCCCAGGTTCGATCCCTGGTCGGGAAATTAAGATCCCACGTGCTGAGCGGCACGGGCAAAAAAACAAAAACAAAAGTATTGGAAAGAATGAGGGCTCTCCACCAAGTGCCCTGGAATGAAGAGAAGGGCCTGAGAGGGGCCCTCTCCGGGCTAAAGGAGAAGGTCTGGCTCTCGGTCTCTGGCTACCTGGCCTGGTACCATCTCCAAGCCCAGACAAAAGAAAGCGAACTCATTTTTCCAGAGACAGAGGTCTTGGCATTAAATGTGGAGGAATGATAAGTAACCCGGCGCTTCCAAAGGCCACTGGGTGCAGTCAGGCTCAAACTGTCTTCAGCATTTTTATGTTGCCATTTTCTATGCTGACCTGAGAACAGAAGTCAGGAGCACAGTGTGAAGTTGCAAAGAATCCTGACAGACAGCTAGTCCAGACGGACAGCTTCTGGTGATCCAACCTGATAGTGAAAAACGGCTTGTTTTCTAACAGGATTTTTTGGCCGTGCCACAAAGCATGTGGGATCTTAGCTCCCCGACCAGGGATTGAACCCGGGCCCCAGCAGTGAAAGCGCTGAGTCCTAACCACTGCACCGCCAGGGAATTCCCTAAATCTTCTTGATAAACACATTTTCAGTATGCCAGAGTCACATGGACAAGTATTTCTGTTAAAGGGCTCCTTCTTTCTTTCGGGCCAGTGGCACACAGAGATGAGGTGCTTTCTCAGGGGAAGAACTCAGGGCTGCAAAGGGTTCAGGAAAACTCGTGCCCTTTAAATCAGTCTTTGCCTCCTGCAGGCGAAGTGACAAGACCACGTGGGGACCGGCTGCTGCGTTTGATCTGAGACTAAAGAAGCCCAGCAGATCCTGCCCCTGGCCCCATTTAGTTTTTGTCATTTCTGTGCCTGTGTTTCTCAAAGCCCGGCTCTCAGGCACCCTCCAGGTGGTCAGATAAACAACCACCTGCAGGGGGAGAAGAATCTGTACTTACACTTGGGGATTAAGAACTAAAAGTAGCTCCCGGGGTAGTTTAATCGGGGACCATTCTTCCCAGCGACTCTGGAAGGACTGGGATGTGAGCTGTATATGAGTTGTTTGCCTCGTTTCCGGCAAGAAAGTAGGAAATAAATAGAGGAGGATTTTTTTTTAAGGTGGATGGATGTCCCCAAATCAACCGTGCCTGCAAATTTGAAAGCTACGAGTAGGTAGGAGGTTGGATGGGAAGTGAAAGGTCTCCCCTCGCCCCCTCCTTTAGGACAATTAAAATCTGAAGGTGTCACTGCAGACAGAGGACGTGAAGAGAGCAGAGACTGGGGGCTGAGTGGGTGAGGGGAGGCCGCAGTGGCCGTAGCCTGCACTGCCCAGAGCTGTGCCCTTTAGCGCTGGAGGCGTGGCCTGTCTGCACACACCCGCTCCCCCGCTGCCTGCCGCCCTCTGCGCCCACTTAGGAATCCCACAGCAGCGAGCTGGTCTCTGGGCCCCGGGCTCGGTGCGCCTCCCTGTAAAGGCAGCAGGCGGACGGGGGTCTCTGAAGGCCCCCGCTGCCCTAGACTCCCGGGATTCTCTGCACCATGAATGTAATCAAACTACTCCCACCGAGTCCAGACAGTGTCACATCAAGGACGAGACACCAAGCGTCAGTCACCCTGCAGGGCGGCTCCAGGGACAGATTTGGAGCAGGAAGGGGACCTTCTGCATTTAGTTTTGGGGTGAGCATGTTTTGGCTTCTCCAGGTCACCTGCGAATTCCTATCCCAGGCTTAGACTCACGGAAGATGGAGATAAGGCTGGGGTCAGTCGACCTGGGGTGCTCTGTGAAGCCAAGGAGTGGATGGGAACGTTTAGGGAGACACAGAGGGACCCAAGAGAGGGCCCAGAACAGAGCCCCAAGGGATGTCTGCCTTCCAAGACGGTCACCTGGGAAAGCCTGAGCAAAGTCCGAGGCTAGGAATCCCATGGGGTGCAGGGCAGGAGAGCCAGAGGAAGGAGAGGCTTCCGGAGGTATCAGGCCTTGGCCAATGTGCCGAGCAGTTGAGACTGGCCAGGCCGAGGAACGGGGGTAAAAAGGGGGAAGGGTGCAGAGAAGGCAGGAGAGGGCCCTGAGGGTTTGCCAAGCTGCAGGCTGCAGGATGGGTCAGGGTTCAAGAAAGAGCGAGGTGCCCCAAGGATGGGGGGACAAATGGGGAGGAAACTGAGAATTGGGACATCCGGGGGGCTGCCTTTCAGGGAATCAGTTAAACCTACAGAGAAACCATCCTGCCTCAGAGTCTCATGGAAGACTCCCCTGTTTTCCTTTATCAGACTCAAACTGGAATATCAAGGTATCAGAACGATGACTGGCCATCCCCATATTTCAGAAACAGCAGGATGAGCGCAAGTGCCACAGCCAGCACTAGAAGGGCAGGTTCGGGAGGCCATGTACCCGCATCACTTACGTGGTCCAAGAAGGTAGCCAGCACTGTTCAGGGTCCAGCCTCTCTTTTCCTTCACCTTAAATGGGAGAAAGGGGTTCAGATGGCAAGAATCTTGCCTGGTACCGGCTGCGCTGGCTCAAAGCAGCCCCAAAGGCCGCTTCTGCTTGTATAACCCACCATGGCAGCCTGTGAAGTTACTTACTTCAAATAATCACAGAACTTAAATTACAAACACACTTTAGTTACTCTTTCATATACTAAGCCGAGAGTTGCAGACTGTTAAAGCAAGAGCTTTGAATGAAATTAGAAGGACATTAAGTGAAATTCACTCAGACCTTCCAGGCACGATACAGGACTTAGAATAATGCATGTACTTTTGGAAGCTGCGAGAAATTCCAGATTTGCAGATAAGCTATATTTGACATGAAAATAGGACTACTTGCTTTATCAAATACTTCCTTTTGCGCCGTAGACCACAGACTCAGAGCGCACCCACTCGCTTTTAAGTGATGCTGAGAACACCTGTTGATAACACCAGCTCGCACACGGTGTACTGACACTCTACTGAACCGAATGGAATGAGATTTGCTTCTCACTCGTCCGAGGCGCTAACCTCAAGTACAGCAGTGTCCACGTTTAGTGGTCGATAGCCAGGGGCTGTTTACACACTGGGAGAGGCGAGGTGCCAGGAGGAAAGGAGGGAGCCTCTGAGCGGAAACCGCCGCCCTCCGCCCAGCCCCCTCTGGTCTGCTCGCAGGAGCCGGGCTCCTCCCTGCTCAGCTCCCCGCGGCAGAGACCCCCCACCCCCGCCCGCCCGGAGGCAGAATTGATGGCACAAGGCACCCACCCTCCCCCGAGCCTGGTTCTGATGCGGTTGCCCCCCTTTGCAGAGAAGGGGACCCGCTTGGGGAGCGTTCGCTCCCCAGCCTGCACTTACCGGCGACCCGAGCCCCAGGGTGGCTGAAAGGGCCGCAGCGAGGAGCAGCGAGACGAGCAGGAGGGCGCAGCCTCTGGGCATCTGCAAGGGAAGGCGGGCGGTGGGGGACGACGCGGGGAGGCCGGTCTCGGTCTCCAGGGCTCACGTCGGGCGGAGGCTCGGACCCCCCCCCCACCCCGCGGGTGCGGGAAGGGCGGCCAGGAGCCGAGGTGCCGAGGACCGAGAGCCTGGGCAAGGGGCAGAGGCGCCGCGCCGGCCCCAGGGAAGGTCCACCCTCAGGTGGGCGCTCCGGAGAGGGGACGGCGGAGAAAGGGGGTCCGCCTCCCGCTGGGGTCCCCTGGGGCGCGGTACCTTGAGCGGCGGGGCCCGGGCGATCTGCAGGTCCTGGGGCGTCAGCGGGTCCGGGGATGTCGGCGGGGCCGTGCGTCCGTCGAGTCGGGTCGAGTAGGGTAGGGCAGGGGGCTCTCACCGCATGGCGCGGCCTCGGGGACACGGAGGCGGGAAGCTCAGGGCGGCCGGGCTCCCTCGACGTGTCAGCGCCCGGAGCCGCCGCCACCGCGATTTATGCGGCGCGTCCGGGGCCGCTCCGCCGCGTCACGGGCTCGGTTCCCGCCCCCCGCGCCCTCGCCGGCCCGAGTGGGCGGGAGGGACCGGAACTCGGTTCCCAAGGGGCGCTCGGAGCGCCTGCGGGAGGGCGGGGACGCCGGAGAGACCCCCGCACCCCGCGCGAGAGCCTCCCGACCTGGCTGTTAGCGGCTCCGGGGCAGCGAGCCCCCCACCTCGGCACCGCGTCGCGTGCCGCCAGCGAGCCCTCCGCAGCCAGAGACCCTCAATCCAAGCTGGGCGGGTCGCTGGGTCCTGGGCCCCCGGGGCACCCCCCTCGCACGCTTTTGCAGCGGCTGGATGGCGGATTCAGCCTCAGAGCCATCCATGGGGGGAGGACGGGAGGTCCAGCTTCCCTGCCTCCCGGTCGGTGCCCAGTGGTCCTCGGGGACCCAGACCCCGTCCTGTTTTTCTAAAATGGGGCAACTCAGCTAGGGGGGCACTTAGGCTTTCAGTTCCTGGGGGCTGACTGGCTCCCCCGCCTCAGAGCTGTGGGCCCTTCTTACGTCCCTCAGGCGCTGCTGGGCCAGAAGGGGTCCCTGCAGACGTTCCCTTCATGGAACAAATGTGGGTCCTCTAAGTTGACATGGTCTGTCACCAAGACACCACCCGGGGGGACACCCACTGTCGCTGCTTCTCCCTCAGTCTGGGTGAGGGGATTCTGTACAAATCCTGGGTGTGGCCCGTGACCCTGGCCAGGGAGAGTTAGGTGGGCACCAGAAGCCTGCAGACCCAGCAAGGCAGAAGCGAGGAGAGATGCTGTGACTCCCCAGGGCCAGCAGAGGCATTTAGACAAAGGAGGATGGCACCCCGGATAGCAGGTGCCTGCTTCCCGGCACAGGCTGTGCTGAGACCCACGGCCAGGGTTATAATGGGCTCTGTGCGCTCAGCAGTGACCCAGTGAGACACTGTCACCTTGTCATCTTGAAGACAGCCCAGTGTGAGGCAGATAAAATGGGTCACCATTAGAGTAATGGAAATCAAACAGAAAGCATAATTTTATCCTTGCTCTGTGAGCTGGCCCATCTTCCCTCAGAGGCCCTGTTCACCACCAAACACCAACCTGGGCCTGGTAAGCAGGAAGAGCGAGTCCAGAGAAAACCGAGGCCACATTCCAGCACGGGCTCATCCACGCATCCCCGGAGAGGTGTTGCTTCTCCCGGCACGGCACGGGGACTGTGGCAGCAGATGGAAATTACAGTCTAATGGAGACCTGAATGCACAAAAACAGTTGTACAAATAATCACTTCATTATCATGAGAAGGAGGTACGTTTATTCAGGGAGCTTGACCTGAAAGGTGAGCAAGATTGGCCAGGTGGGGCCCAGCGCATTCCAGGTGAAAGGGATAACACAGGTAGGCCCCCTTTTTGGTCCTTTTCCCTTCCTCCTTCCTCCCGCCTGGAATGTGGATGCAAGGGCTGGAGCTGAACAGCCATTTTGGGCCACAAGGTGATGACTTTGGATGACAGCAAGACTGAAGGAGCCTGGGCTTCTGACCTCCAGGCTTGTTTCCCAACAGAGAGAAATAAACCTTTCTTTTACGTAAGCCAAATGTTGTTTGGAGGGTTTCTATTATATGTAGTTGGAATGACTCCTCACTAATAAACGGTGTCTCACACAAAACAGTCGACAAATATTTGATGAATGAATTAATGAAGACAAATGAGTAAAGGGATGCACACCTCCAATGCTGGTTAGGAGCTAATGGTGATGAGATGGGCTCATAAAAGGAGGAGGCTTAGAAAAGAGGATGACAAAGGGACACCGCCTACTGATCCTATGGTGATCTCATTACTATTGAAGAAATGAGGAAATGTCTTGACCATCTAACCTTGGCTTTCATTTGACTCCACAAATGTTGCATCCTTGATCCTGCCCTTCCATGGGTTCTAGCTGCTAACCCCAGCCCTACCCACGCCACCCACTCCAGTAGCTCAGTCGTCATGAAAAAAATCCCAGTTGCTCCCTAACGATAGTAGCTTGTTAAGGATCTGGCCAAAGTGAAGGTTGATCTAATTCTATGAATGGTCTTTTGAGTGTATGCGTTCAGCTCATCAATATGTCTTCATTAAAGAATTCATGATACGTGTGAAGATCCGTTTACTTCGTCCATAGGAACAGTCGGTGTTTTTAGTAAGGGTGTGAGCTGAGGAGAAGGGAGAGATGATCGGGAAGAGAGATAAGCAGTTTGGGGACTTTGG